>NC_051313.1:19458398-19770851 GCF_015220235.1 Choloepus didactylus | reverse complement strand
TGTTATTTGCAAATAAGGACTTTAACAGGAACTATTTTCACTTTTCATGAGTTCCTTTGCATATCACAGACAAGTAATGAATGGACTAGCTATCACCCTACTTTCCTGGGATGGAAACCCCAAGGTCTCACAATGTTAGCCACCCACTGAGCAAAGCAGACCTCGACCAAATGGACCTCGACTGAACACAGGACATATGACATCTAGTTCAAAGCTTTACCCAGTAGATTAAAGGGCCTCTCCTTTATCCTGCACCGCTATTGAAAAAACAAGGCCATCTATTTCCAAGGCTCATGTAGCATATCATGTCACAATATCTAATATACATGCTAAAATAATTAGTATATAAATATAATTAATAATTATGTATTATGTTTATAAATATAATTAATAGTAATTTAGTTGTAAATAAGTTTATAGATAAGTAAGTTGTTTGGTTGTGTTTTTTGCTCTGCTCACAATTGCCTACCCCCCTCTCAAAAAAGAAAAACAATGTAAGAGAGATAAAATAGGAAAGAAAAACAAAACAAACAAATGTGCAAAAATCTACCCTGGTATTTATGGAGCTAAAGCAATTTCATTCCTTCTTTAGTTTTATATTATTGAAGTTCACAACCAAACCACAAGTGCCCGTTAATAAATATTAACCCAGAGAACCATTGTAGCTACTTCCAAGAAGTATATTTGTGCTGCTGTTGCAAAATGCCAGAATCTAAAGATGTTTAGGTCTCAACTAAACTTTGATCCTAATGGCTAGAAATTTTTCATTCTTTATTGCTTTACTGAATTCTTACTTGGTATAAATTTATGACTACAGACCTTATTTTTAAACATAAAATGAGAATTGATTTACTGCTTCCAGAAAGCTGAGAAGAATGATTTTTTAAAAAATCATTCAAAGAATATTAAGAATCTAATTCTCATCAGGGAATTCCAGTGATCCGTACAATGGTTATTTAATTAACTAAATGCAGAAATAACATGTAGCAGCTAGCTTTACAGTGACAGTTTTAAAAACACCTTTTCAAAATACAGAAAGCTAAAATTAACTATGAAGTGTCCACTGGATTACATGAATTGATGTTTGAACTTACTGTCCAAGGTTTGTTTCCTTTATTTCTAACTTGCATTATCAACAGCATAATTAGATTCTATATAAAAGTATCTAAAGAAATTAAAAATAGATACAGACCACAAACATACCTAACATTTCCCTTATATTTCCTTCCTACTACCCCCTCTCAATTGAAAAACTGATACTAAACTAGATAATTGCATGCTTTTATTTTCATTATGTTCTAAGAATTAAAACAGAAGTCATCACAGCATATAAAAGTTAAATTTTGGATAAAAACATGTCACTCAATTTTGTTTTTGCCTTAAAGAACCAATATTTTGGTCACATTCCACATGCAGTCTAAAATGAAGAAAAATCAGTCTTTGAAATGGAAATAGAGTTCACATAGAAATTCAAGTTTTACAGAAACTCAAAAGCCCTAAGAAACCAAACCAACATCAAAGTCGGCAGACAAAATAACTGAAGAAACCAGTTGAAAATTGTTAGTATCTTCATTTTTATTATATGACATGGCGTTACATTAATAATTGGTAGAGCAAAGTCAGCAAAATGATTAAACTGATTTGAAAGAAATCGTTCTTGCCTTTTCTGCATTTGGCTAGGAATCCTGCCCCAGTAGTATGCATTTTTTCCTTGGTACATGTGGACGAGTCCATGAAATGTATGATAAATAATTAATAAAGAGGTATAGAAAACTAAGGAATCAGAAGTGAATTAATTCAGAGTCAATAAGCTTGGCCGAATGCGAGTGAGTCATGAAACAAAGGACTGGCATCTCTGCCACTACTTTTTGGAGCATCTGCCTTGCTCATTCCCCTTGAATAAAAGAAACTCCTAAGGAAAAAAAGTCTATAAATTGAATAAACACTGTTTATCCCTCTCTACCATTCATCATTCTTTTATTCAGTCATTAAAAGAAAACTGAATTACCTTCTGAGAAATATTTCTCAAAAGCAGCAGAGAAGGGGCACTGTGACAGCACTTGTTACCCTGAATAAAAACAGGTATGAATTGCTAGGACAAGAAACTCCTGTCACACAGTTATGATAATTACTTTGTTAACTAGTAGCATTTTTTGTTCATTAGTTTACATTTACTTGCACAACTATAAGTCTTCATCAATGAACCAATAAAAGCAGAGTTTAAAGTAAGAGTAAAACAGATGTTTCCTAATAAAAGCAAACCACTGTTAGGAACCAGGGAGACGTCTAACCCTCATAAGGTTAGAAGGTTCAGGAAAGCATTACCTATAATAACGTGAGAGTTTTTCCAGCCCCACTTGGAGTATTTAAAATGCAAACAGGGACTCACGAAGATAAAAAAGCAGCAGCAAAAGCCTGCTTTGTTGCTAGCCTATCCCACAGAAGGTATTTTTCCAGTGCAAAAATGAGCCAAGAGCCCATGTTAAGCAATTGGTTTTGTCATGACTAAAATAACTGTATCTAGTTGTGGCTAACTTCAAAAGTCACTGATCTGGCTAACATCCAAATTTTTTAAAGCCAGACTAAATTGCTAAGGCAGGGAAAAAAAAAAAAAAGTTGAAAACAAATTGACCTAGCACTAAATAATCAGCAACTTATTCCATGTGTGATGGTAAGAAAAATTTACTTAGCACTTGATCAAATACTAAAACAAATTAAAATGACGTATGTGTAATTATGCAGCCCAGTATCTTACCCACGGTAGACACTCAACACACAATCTTTCCTCCTTTCTTTCTACCCCCTTTGGTCACTGATTCATTATCTTACCACACTATTTACATTTTTGAACATATAGACTTGTCTTCTCTCTCTACAACTAAGCTGAAAAATATTAATTAAAATATAAATATATATTTGTAATTCTGACATATGGCCCACGTGTACTATCTACACATGAAATAAGTTGATACGTTAGGTTGGATTGCTTGAAAGTTCAAGGAAGACATGACGTTGTATACATAGTACATTAGGATGCTTTTGGCAGAATACTCATCCAACAGTTGTTTAAACAACAGTTTCGTTATTATTATTGATATTATTTTTACTATTTTGCCTAAGAATAGGACCAGGCTCCTTCCATTTTTCCCACTGTCATTCTCCCTTTGGCAACTATCTCCTTCCTTAAAGTTTCAAGGTGACTGCAATGGCTCCAAGCACCATGGCTCATGGAATCATATGTCTTTCTCGATTTTATCAGGGAAGAAAGTCTTTCCCAGGACTCCCCTGGTGGACTTTCCCTAATAACTCATTGGCTAGAACTGTATCACATCCTCCCCCCCGCCCCATACCTACAAAAGTTGAAAAGGTAGATAAGTTGGAGGAAATCCTGCCAGCATGGAAGAAACAAGGAGAATGAGTGAAATAGGCAAGTAACAGCATCTGCAACACTGTTATACAAGATAATGAACCGATTATAATGCCTATCAGTGAAGAAGTTACATTAGGAAAATTTATCTAGGAAAGAAAAATCTTGCCCCAGTACTTTCTAAACTGGGGTTCTCCATGGATGCATGACAAGCAGCATAAATTGAAAAATTCCAAGAGTTATGACCCAGCCCCTCTTCCTTACCCTTGCATGGGCAGCTAGTGGGCATGCTCTTACACAGGACCCCTGCTCAAACGCCACTCTTTTAGGGGCTTTTTAAATAAACAGTCAATCAGTGTAAGTCCCAGTCTTCTTAGAACCAAAGCCAGCAGGATCTCTGAAGTGTAACCATCTTTCTATTGCCAAAGTACCAGCACAATACATGTTAAAATAAGCCTTTAATAGGAGACAAAATAAGAAAATCCCATGACCTTCCAGATCTTACCTTTTTTTAAAAATTTTTTTAAACAAACAGAAAATGTTAACAAGAAAATGGGCTACAAAAGTTCAGTGTTCATTTCTCAATGAATGAGGTGGAGGGAGAGGCACATTCTGCTATATTATTGCTTTCCAATCTCTGGCCAAATCCCTGTAGTTTTCATCATGCATCATTTTTGTGATTAATGATGTGCACTCAGTTAATGGAAAACAGCAGATTAGGTTTCCACTAATAGTTTTGCAAGTTATGTCTGCCTGCCTCATTTGGTAACAGCCTTGCCACTCAGTAAGAAAGTAATGGATTTAATCCCAAAGCAGAACTTAGTATTATGCATAAAAGATAGGTCAGATTTCCAGAGAGGGGAAAATTACGCTTTTAGATGTGCACTGAACTTCAGTTGGTATGTAACACTAAGATAATATACCATGGTAAGTTTTGTTTTTTGTTTTGTCTTTTTAACTTCTAAGTAATTGACTTAAAAAAATCTACAGTACTTATTGGAAATCAGCAAAAATAGGAGAATTATATCTTGTAATTCTTGTAACAAATATCTTGTAATCAGAATAAAACAAATAAGATGTTTTCAGTAATTGGTAATTTCTGTAATTACTGTGCTAAAAAGACACCTATCTCTCTGAAAATACAGATGAGAAACAGATTCGTTCCTTATACATTAGTGTATCACTATAATGTTTACGTCAAAAAACAAAACTTACATGTGCCTGTTCTGTTTCACTACAGAAAGTGTTTGTTCTAAATTGTGATTTCAGAAAAAAATCTTAAATATGGTGTGGTGGAAAGCACAGTAAGCTAGGAATAGAGGAAACAAGAGACAAGAATTCTAGTCCCATTTTTGTCTCAAATTACTTTGGAAACACATCTAACTCTCCTTTGTTTGCAGTTTCCCTGCTACACTGATAAGCAACTCCCTTAAGTCTTTTAACAATTGCTATGTTGTTTCACCTGGACTAGACTCCTTGAGAGCCAAACACACATATGACTGACATCTTCATCCCCTAGAGTGTGGAGTCCAACTACAAGCTCCATGAGAGGAAAGAACTGTGTGCCATGACTTCATAGCGAGAGTCTAATAATTAGACTCTAGATTAGTCTAATCTAAAGACTGAAGAGAAAAATATGCTTTCAAACAAAAGAAAATGAGGATACTTTTTTAAAATGACATCAAGTTAACTGATACCTGAGTCCAAGAAATAATCCAAAAATCTTAGAAGAACTCAACAGAATAAAATCAAATCATGGGTGATGATTAGTCAATTTGTCAAATGGACGAGGATCATATCACCGCTTTGAAAAACAATCCAAAACCAAACTAAACCTGTCAGTGGCTCCCAATACCTACTAAAATTCCAACTGATCTTTGTGACTTTTCCTGGAAAGTTTTCTCAGGTGGACATTGATTAATTCCTATCAGTCTTCAAGACATGATTCAAATAATAACACACCACCATGAAGCTTCCCCTGATTCCCCTGGCTGGAAAAGTAATCACTCTATTCTCTGAATTTCCACAAGAGTTTATCTATTCTCAACTACTAAAATATATCACTTGAATTAAGTGAGTTACTCCATAACACCCTGCAAGCAAGACTAAGAAATAATGAAGATGACTACAGCTTAGAAAAATAATAGAACATAAGATTCAAAAAGTAAAATAGCACCTTTACATGTTGTTATTTTTTCTACCAAAGTACTTTTCACATGCATTACTCAATATCATATATCACAACCTGCAATATTGTCAAGTTCAGTTTGTAGATTCTAACCAATCACTGCTTGAGCATTTGTATTTTGGCATAATATTCCCCCAACACTGAAAATAACAAATTCTTGAGATGAGTCCAAGAACTTGAAAAAGCAAAGAATAATTTGGACTCAACAAACTTCCTTTTTAAATGTGATAAAGCAGAATAATGTCATATATATATGGTGACCAACTAAAAGAAGGCTGGAATACATGCAATCTGCCATTCCATACAGCCATTCATGAGGATGGACCAGCCTTAATTAAGGAAAAACCATTAATGTCAAAACAAACAGGTTTCCATAAAATATGCTAAAACAAAGTTGAAATATGAAATACCAAATTATGAAATCCAGTGGGTCAGTTCATTCAGTTAATTTTGTCCACAATCTTCAGCTTATTTATCCAGGCAAGTCTAATAAGACGTTATACCCAAAATTAGATGTTCTATAGGGGCCATGTATAAAGTCTTTTACGGTCACATTATCATGCTGCATTCTTGACTTTTTTAAAATTATTTCATAGTTTGTATGAAAGATTTCTAAAATCCTGACCAATTACTTGAGCACATATTTCATCAGAGAGAAGAAAACTTTAGAGAATAAGTTGCCCTATATAGTGCAGAGCACCTGCCTCTGTATAGATATATGGGATAGTCTGTTTCTTACACAAGAATAGAAATGAAATATACAAATTTCCATAATGGAATCTCAGAACTAACCTCTGATATCAAGCACTTAAAGCCATTGAATTTCTCTTTAATAAACCAGAGACTACCAGTAACTAAATCACCTATAGAAAATTATGCCATGTTTTGACTATAAATCAGTACTTGCAAAAACTTGACAAATATTTGACCTTGAAATTTATCAAAAATTTATGGTTGATTTGATAATTTATAATTCAAGGAACATGTAAACTCTGTATTCATCTAAGTTTCCCTCATGCTTATTTCCTGTTTTAAATTATATCATAAAAAGTAATATGCCTAGATTATATTATCTTATGTATTTGCTTTCATTGAGGTAAAATGTTAACTCTCTTCCCTTTTGTAAATCCTAAGTGCAAGAAAGGGTTCACAAAAGTAAAGAGACACTTAAAGGTATCTTGGTCAACCACTTCCCTGCTACGTGGTGGGAGTGTAAGAATGTCTTGATAGCTATCTAAAGTAGGTGAGGAAAGAACAACCTCTGGTGCTTCATGTAGTTGGGAACCAGACTGTATAGACCTAAAAATATGAAGCTTTTATAAATCATGGTCTAATAAGTTCGAAGGCATGACTATCATAGAATTCTAGAATTATTATAAGATTCTATGACAAAAATACCTGGAAAACCTATTGAATAGAAATGCAGGAGAATCAGAAATTGAAGTATATGTATGGGTTTTTTATGTAAGTGCATGTGTGAATGTATACACATATACATACATATTTTTATGGTTTAATATATTTGCTATTATTTGTTGAATAATAATAACTATATTTCTTTACTCCAAGGAAACAAAGAATAATAATAAAATACAGAACTAATAAAGATATTTATTTATTAGGCCTATTAAATTAAAAGTACTGCAACGATTATGGAAACCTCAGCATGTACAGACGGCCAGTCTTTCAGATGTCAGATAATAACAAAAATTGTAAGAAATGAGAGTGCACATTGCACTCCTTTCCCATCCCTAAAGTATGTTCCTAGCATTTACATTCTACAAGGAAGTAACTTTTAATAATAAAGGTATTTTCTAGTCCTACATGTACAGCTATCAAACCTAAACATCTTTGAATGCACCCCACCTGCCCTGCCACTGGCCCCCACAATTCTTAGCAACATTACCAAGGGTTAAACTAGGCAAAGCAAAAAGACATCCAACAAAGGTCCAACAGCTATTTTCTTGCCAGTGGTTAGAGGATTGGGGGTGGGTGGCTGGTGGGGGTGGGGAGGGCGCGGGTTTGCTCGTTTGTTTTTTCACTTCCAAGAGTGTGGTTTTCTTTACAAAACTTACCCAAAGCTACATAAAGGTAGTAGCAGTCTGGGGCTATTTTCCTATTGCTTGTTTTTGTTGTTAGTTATCCTTAGGCAAGAAGGGGGTGGGTTAGAAGGGTGGTCAGATAAGGAATGGCTCAAGCAGGCAACAAAAAAAATGGCTCCTCTTAGTAGAAAGATCTCTCTTAAGATATACAACATAAGAAAAGGGAATGAGAAAACGAGAGAAATAAAAAAATGTTAAAGTAGAAGTTTTTAAGAGTGTACAAATTCCTTAGAGACAAGAAATTGAGAAAATCTTAGAACCAATGGGAATAATTTCAATTCATCTCATAACTTAGTTTATCTGGGAAAAAGGGAAAAAATGTAATGTTTCTTTAAGAATGAAAATGAATAAGAGCTTCTCGAGTGGTACACTGAAATGGTTATATTTTAGTTTACAAACCCATAAAGATTCTGCATTAAACAATAGTCATAAGTCTTTTCATTTTATTTCTTGATAGCAAAAATGCTACGTAAATATATTTTGTGTTACACTGGTTATTTCTAATAATTGATGTACAAGTACAACTAGGTATCTAAATGACTGAGTCTATGAAAAGATCAATCAAGTAATTTACTGAACACTAAGCACATGAATAAAAAACACTTTACTCCATTATTTGCTCCCATTGATTATTAAATTTTGCAGGTAAGGAAAAATATATGGAAGCAAAATAATCACTTAAGAAACAATCAATGGCCCAAATTTTAATTTGCAACAAAGAAACATTTGTTCATAGGTTTTTCTTCTCAGAAAATAGATCTCCAAAAATATATCACTGACCACTTGAAACTCGTACAAGTACTTTTTTGCACTGCTTGCTTAAATACACCACAGGCACATAAAACTTAGGGAGATTTGTCATGCAAAATGAGACTGAACAAAAGAAGTATTCATCCAGTTCTGGGTACTGTAACTCAAATTTAAAACTAACATTGCAGAAATCTATGCCATGAGAAAATGTTATTAAGATCAATGATTCAAAGAGAGGTCATACAAATAATTAGGAAAAAAAATAATTACAGTTATGCAATGTATTAGTTATAAAGGAACAGAAATACGATCCAATAGATACATTATTTGTTGGATTTATCAAAATGTACTCCTATTTTTTTCTGTTTTTTTTAAGTTACAGCTAATAGTATGGTTTCTTAAAACACTATGCAGGTAGCAAATAGGAAACAGAATTGAAGGCAGGCAATCTGACTCCAGGACAAACATTTTTAATGATTTTGCTAGATTTGGAGCTTTAATTTGTTTTGTGACGCCTAAATCCTTATGACAGTTTTATTCTGCTGTATCAGAGTTTCTTCTTTTCAGTGTTATGTGAAGCTGAGATGACAGATTCTCATGAAGTCAGAATAATGACAATGCGTTGCGAGGGTGACCCAGTGATGACAGCCATCAGCCCCCAGATTGTCAGAGATGAGCCCACCAATGCATCTGTTGATGCTTCAGCATTAGTCCCACACTCTCACCCCCTCACCCACCCACCCAGCACACATACAGCCCCCGCGGCTCTCCCAGACTGCAGAGAAACATTCTCCTCAGCAATAATGGTATCAACTAGAACCTAACGAAAATCCATGGAAATCTCAATAGATACATAACCCTGAACTGCGAATCTTGCTTTGTGGAACCATGCCTATGAAGTAAGAGGCTTTTTTTTTTTAAATAGAAAAATCAACTCAAGACAAAGCAATTAAAACAATGCATTGTTTTGTTTGTTGGTTTGGGTTTTTTTTAATGGAAATAAAGCGACGCCTTACCTGAAGAAGCAGTTCATTTGTAAAAAGCAGAAATGGAACTGTTATTAGCTTATAAAATACTCACTGACCATGATAAAGCATTCATTTACATAAACACGTTCTTCTTGGGCTCTATAATAAGCTACAAAAGAGCAAGTATTTTAAAAAGTGTAAACCTTAAGATCTAACACAAAAGTGAGCTTTAAAAAAAGCTGACCTTCTGTTTCCAGATACTGAACCTTATAATGAGGATTACTGAATAACTCTCATAATGAGGATTACTAAATAACTGGTAAATGGATGTCTTATTGAACCATATAAATTCAGTCACACAAAACGTAAAGTGAGTATCGACACTATTCATTGTCTGGTTTAATCATAATTGGATCAAAAATGTCTGGGATAAAACTCCAAAGACATTGTGGGTAACTTTTCTTTTTGTTTGTCTGTTTGCTGTTTTTATATTCCATTATATTGATAAAATATAAATAATTATCCAAATGCCTTCATCTGAAGATAACATATATCATAAAGCATTATTTCATGGTTATTTTCCAAATGTTACTTCCAAGAAATCAGTAAACCAATCCAGTCTAAAGATTATACACAACTCAAAAATCTTTCTCACAGAATAGAAACATAAAAATATATCTGTCAATAAGTAGCTCTTTGCCAAACAACCAACATGTTTTGGGCCTAAACCTATTTTCTATATGAGGAGATATGTTCTCTGCTTTGAAGGTTTTGTGCCAATGTATTCAAACACTTCCTAACAAAAGAGAGCAGGGGAAGACGGGAAGGGCAATCTCTGATTCCTATGGGGTGAGTGTCAACCTCTAAAATTACACATACAATGAGATGCAATGACATAAAAGCATAAACCAGAAAAGCACAGATGTTTACCTGATATTCGTTGGGCCAAAAGGTGCTCACTGCTAGCTCAGCCCGAAGCCAATCTCTACCCGTGAAGCCAGTCACATTCCAAATCGGATTGGCAAGAGGTCCTTTATTCACCCTAACTAAGATGTTCAAAGTGCCAGGATTCGACCCTTTCTGGCTGTACAACAGGTAACTGAAATCAATGCAGTGAGTGTCATTCTCCTTCATTGTAGGCAGCTGAAGTCGGGCCTTTTCTCCAGGGTCATGATCTGAAGAGTCCACTAACATATATGAGCCTGAAATGACATGACATATAATAAAGCTGAAGAGACATATAAGCAAAAGGGAAAATATAACAATAAAAATAATAATGATACCAATCTCTTCTGCATATTAAAGTTAAGTCAAAAAGACAGTGTCTTACAGAACAGAGCCACAGAAAGACGTCTATCAAGTAGTTGGGTTGAATACTTAGTAGGTGACAGATACTGTTCTAAGTACATAACATGAAATGACGTATTTAGTCTCCTCAAAAACCTGTTATTATACCTGTTTTACACATTGAGGCACAAGAATGTTAGTAACTTACAAAAAATCATATAATAAGTAAATAGAACTTGATTCAAACTCAGATCCCATACTATATATCTGTAGTCTTACAAAACAGAAGCCTTTTAATATAAAACAAGCAAACAAAACAATACTTTATTGGCCTGGTTTATATAAAGGATGGTTCTTTCCTTTTCTGATTTCAAAGCCCAAGATTATCATTTATACAAGCTGTGTGACATCATGCAATGCACTAACCACTTTGAACCTCAGTTTTTCCCTTCGTATAAAAAGGGAAAAAGAACACTTGTCATTTTGGCGGTGGTTCAAGGATTGAGCATAAAATGCAAAATTTCTAGAGCTGAGAATCTGGTCCATAATAGATTCACTCACTTGGAGCCTTACCCACTAAGCTGTAGCTAGCGCCAGGGCTATTGGCTCCAATTCTGTAACAGCCCCCATGCTGTTCTAGGGCTGCAAGAAACCCTGAGCATCACTGATCTACTCCAATCCCTTTGATTTAATAAATATTCACTGGGTATCAACCATGGGGAAGCACAGGTCTACTCCCAGGACACAGAGAGCCTCATCATCACAGCACTCACAAACAGCCCTTGCATTACAGGCAAAGGTCACGCACAAAAATGGAACCCCAAAAAAGTCTTTCTTTTATCACTGGATTTTAACCCAGGAAACAATGCACACAAATATCTATTTATCCTACTTAAGACACGACACAAATTTTATTGCGAAATATCTTTTTTCCTAGATTATAATTTCAACCAAAATGTATTAGGTATAGTGTTACAGAACAAACAGTAATGTACTTGACCCTCTCTCAGCCAGTCTCTTGTGTCCAACTTGTGGAATTAATCCTCTGTATTCTTCCCTTTTTACCCATGACATATTAAACACTCACTGACCACTAGCCTAAGTAGTCCAATTACCCACCTCAACCCCCAAAAGACTCAAATCATGGTAGATCGGAGGGCCTCAAAACTCTGTAAGAACGTAAAATTTCATATCTGACCAATTCTTATTCAGTGGTACTCTATAGTTCCAAGATTTTCTGAAGATTTCATATGATAGCACTGTATACTGACAGTTACAGGTATTATTGTCTACTTCATTTTTTCCAGTCCTCATCTTCTCTTGTAAGCTGGAATGATTTTTCCCCCTATTCTCACAGATTACACTTTAGTAGAATAAATCAGCCATGTATATTTTTGGAGAAAATTCCCTCTATCTCTCTCTCTCTCCCTCCCTCTCTTTTTAACTCAGGATATCCTGGATCCTAATTTAAAAAAGCAGGATGTTTCTATTTTTGGTTATTCTCACATTCTGAAGACCATGACTGGTAAGATTTGGCAAGGTATCTTCATCAGATTTACCATTCATATGGGGGACCAATTATTGTTTTCAGCTAGTCTGAGGCCTGAGATCTTGGATAAGTTACTTAGTGTTATTGTTGGGTCTTGGTTTCTTCACAAACTTCATGACTTATTTTTATTACCATGGTAGTTTTTCCTATAATTATTTTTTTCAATGACATAGTTATTTTCTTCCATTATGAAATAAGTTTTGGAATAAAATGTGCTTTGTCTCACATTTAAATTATATAGTGTGATATTTACCATTAAGACAATTTAGCAATTTTCAGGTAGTTGCAGTTTTAAGCCACAACAATTTTCTTATTTTAAAAAATGGAATGAGCAAAGTATATTAATTTGTAGCCATTACCAATTTTATCATTGAAAAGACAAAGTCACAAAATAAAAGCTGTCCAAACTATTTCAACACTTCAAGGACAGTCAGTGCAAGTTAAATAATTTTTAGAAGTTAGTGTTGAAAATTCGGTTCTATTGAATATTTCTGCTAAACAGGCTTCTTTCGGTGCAGTCTTACTGTTGCTACATTTTCTGAGCACTCATGGAATAATATGTATTTTCGCACAGTTCTAGAAAAGAAGAAACAAGCACTAGCATCAAAAAGCCATCTAACTCCTTCTGCCAAACTTACATGGCAATTTACCTACTAGACACCATGGAGGTAGCTGCCTGTTTGACACAAGATTCCAATTCTATCATCCAAAACATAGAAAACACTATTCTATTCTTAACAACTTCTAAAATTTACTTCTACAGTCTCCCAGAATAGTCTCCCAGAATGGTGGTCTTCCAAGCTACCAACACTCAGAGTCAGGAACTTCTTCAATATGCACTTCCCTCATTCTTTGTTATCATTTAAGCATATTGACTATTTTTCTGATTCCAGCTAAATAATTCTTTAGATTTCTAACAAGAGTTTAATATAGTCTTGTTTAGTTGTGATTTAGTTATCCCTTCTCAAGACTTAATGAACATCTGTGTTCACACACATACCACGTACCAATTTTTCATTAAGGTCACTTCTTTTCTGTGGCCCTATGAATACTCTCTAGTCTCTTGGGTAATAGCATTTTCAAATATATCACACTCAAGCTAGAGGAAAAAGTTATGTGCTTATAATATATATTTTTCAAAGTGCAACTTTCTGAAGAACAATTTGACAACAAGAATCAAAAAGGGTACACATACCCTCTGATCTGGCAATTCCAAATCTAGGAATGATCCTAGATAAATAGTCATACACATGTACAAAAATATAGCTAAAAAGATGCTCATCTCATCATTACACTTTTTAAATAGATGAAAACAGAAGTATTTTAAATGTCCAATAATAGCAATTTGTAAAATTATGAAAATTCAGTGCAAATAATTAATTCTTATGCAATCAATAAGAATGATATTATAAAAAAAGCATTTAATGGAAGATATTTAAGGTATGTTAAGTGAAATAAGCAGTTTACAAATAATACATCTCTTTTTATGAAAATAGGCATTTACAGTATATAAATGCAAATACATAAATAGCTTTGTGTAAATGTGAATGTATTCACATACATACACACATAAATATGCATATATAATTAGGAAAAAAACAAAGAATATATAGCAAAATGGTAACAGCATATTATCTGTAAGAGGTCTGTGACTGTCTTCTATTTTCTGTTTGCTTAGGTATATTTTCCGAATGTTCAACAATGAACATGATTAGGTGTGTACTTTTTTTAAAAAGAGTATATAATTAACTATCTTACATGAGAAATATCAGGAAATAAAGACAGGTTTCTTGCCTCTTAAAAATAAATTCTATTTGCATCCAACTGATTAGCATCATCTTGGCATTCAAAAAAACACAATACAAAAATCAAATATTAAAAAGAATTGCCAGAGAAAACAAATCCAATACTCATAAACACCATAATTCTAATATCTAGATAAATAATGCCCTATGGATTATTGTACTTATGAATGCAATATTGTATCTTTAAAAAATTAACATGGGGAATAGGATTACTCACAAAGTAAACAATGAATGATAAATGGGTCTCCATACTTGAATCTAAAACTCCTTTCTATACCTCCTTCAGTATACTAAGGGATTATTTTTATTAAGTCAGTTCTTATTCAAAATCCATTGAACATGCTCAATAAGAGAGAAATTTCAACTTCTCTGCTTAATATTCACAACCTTCTATGATCGTGCCCCAAAGTCCTCTGTCACTTTATCTCCCACTACCCCTCTCCACATACCATCTTCTCCAACCTGTCTGTCCCCATTTTCTCCACATACACTGTCAGTTTTCTTCTCCAGAAACAGTTCATGCTTTTACAAGAAAGACCACCCCATCCTCACCACCTGTCCAATTCTTACCTATTATTCTTCCTTGGCTACCTCAACACATATTGAGCTTTCCCTCCCTTCAACACCTTTGATACACACTTTCTACATTTCCGATTCTGACCCTTAATCATACACTGCCTTAGTATGACTTCGAAATAATTCATTTGGGGAATAGCTCCAGCCTGATTTTGTATTATGTTTTTTTGAATGCCAAGATGATGTTAATCAGTGACCAACGAACGGCTCCAACACCCTGCTGTAGCCACAACTTCTAGGAGAACTCCAATTTCCACATTTTTCCTTCCTTCTTCATCTCTAGATTATTCTTTAGGATTCTTGAGGTAGATTGAAGTATGTACCTCAACAAACACATGCTCTTAATCTGAATCCACATTCCCGTGGGTGTGAAATGTAAATAGGACCTCTTGAAGATGTTATTTTTATTCAAAGTTGGCCAACTCAATCAGGGTGGATCTTAATCTGTATTACTGGAGCTTATATACAAAAGGACCCAGAAGTCGCAGAAGCCAGAAAGGACAAGACATCGCCATGTGACAGGAGGCAGAGATGCAAGCCAAGGAGCCCCAGGCTTGGCCGGCAACCAGCACTGAAACACTACAGACTTGAGAAGAAAGCATGCCTTGCCAATGTCTTGATTTAGTGTCAAGCTATTGTATGAGCTATTAAATTCCTGCTGTTTAAACCAACCCATTGTGTGGTATTTGTCATAGCGATGCTGGCAAACTAAAACAGTTCTCGTTACATCTTTAAAGGTACTACCCTTTCAGAGGTAATAATCCTTTACATTATACTTCAACTGTTAAATTTACCATGTAGCTTCTATTTTCTTGTTGGACCCTGAATGAATCCAGGGTCCAACAAGTGCTTTCTAAAGTGATGCTGTAATTCTTATGAGGGAGAAATTTTCTATAAATTAGTAGTTCTCAAACTTTCTAGTTTTGGGATTGCTTCAGACTCTTAAAAATTATTAAGCACACCCAAAGAGCTTTGATTTCTGTGAGTTTTGCTATTAGTATTTACCATATTAGAAATCAAAACTGGGCAATTTTTGAAAATCTCTTTAATGTCTGATTTATTAAAAGACAGCTCAATTCTCATTTTCACTTCTTCATTCAATCTGTTGTGATATTTCACGCCATGATGGCTCTGGGAAATTCTAATGTACACTCATGAGAAAATGAGAGAAAGGAAGGAAAATAATCTCTTAGTGTTATTAAGAAAACAGTTTTCACCTCACAGATCCCCTGATATGGTCTTGGGGATCCACAGTGATCCCTAGACCACAAGTAGAGAACCTTTGTCCCGGCCCGCAGGACGATCAACGGAGGCTGTGACTCCTATGAGGGAAGAATGGTATGGGACAAGAGACACGAGGAATGACAGCAAGACAGGTTTCTGATCAAGCTGCAAAATTTTATTGAAGAGGCAGGGTATATATACTCTAAGGGTGGAGGGAGTGGCTAGTAACAACAAGTGGCGGTCTGGGATTGGTGGCTGCTGTTGCTGGGGTGGATGGCCAATGGGCGGCTACTGTTTAGGCGCGAACCAGCTACTGCTTAGGCGGGAACTACTGTTACTTCCTTGAAGAAGGCTAATTATAGCTTAGGCTGTTCTTGCATCAGCCCTGGCGGCCATGTTGCATGTTACCGGTATCGCTGAAGGTGAATATTATATATGCTACCTTAATTGTCCCCAACAACCTTTATATTTTAATATACATAATTCCTTTTATCTTCTTGCTCTAAGGCAGAGAACATCGTAAGTGCTTTTATTTATATCAACTCTACTTCACTTATTCAGTCTCTGCAGGGTTTAAAGATGTACTCTATGAAATCAGTTAAGAAACAAAACTTCACTGGGATGTTGCATGTCTGGAATGCAAAAAGTAGAAAATGCTGAATTTTTCCTAAACCAGTATGAACATAATTTTCTTCCATTCTGTTCTTCCACTCTCAGAGAATCAGGTTGTCACTAATGAACAGAACACTGGAGAAGACTAAATAGTTTTCTATTCTAATAAGAGAATTATATTTGTGTGTTCTTAAGACCATCTTGAATACCTACCAAAGCACCAACACACTGTGCAAGACAGTTAGTTCTTGTCACTGAGTGAGATTTTGCCAGTGGAAACAAAGAACATGCCAGAAATTGTTGGTGTGAAAAAAACTAAAGGCATTATACAGTAATGTAGTTTCATACCCATCAGTTTAAGAAGTGATAATCAGAATCTCTGTGTAGAAAGTGTGACGACTGAAATCATGATTTGGGTCCTGGCCCATCTGGAATTTTCCCTTTGTTATAAAATGAATGTCTCTAAGCATTTCTGTTACTATTAACTTTGTGCTAAAGGCAGTGCCATTGCCTTGTATTTCATAAATTCTTTCATCATTTCCCATTTCCTTTCTTTGGCCCTCTGCCCTGACCCCCATTTTTCTCCACCTGATAAAGTGACAACATAATATACCCAGTTAAAACTAAGAACCTAGGAATAGGTTTGAGTTTTCTGATTCCCTCTCTTTCCTCACACAATCCACTAGCAATTCCTATTGTCCCTAATTCCAAATTATATCCTGAAACCAGGCAATTCTCTTATTCTTCACTAGTTTTGCCAAGATATTATCATCTCTCAGGAGGACAACTAGAATAGGCTCCAAACAGCTTTCATGATTTCCACACTAGCAGCTCTACAACCGGATGCCACAAGCAGACAAATTAATTTTTTCAAAATATACCACAAAGAACTGTCTAGTGGCTTCACACTGCAGTGAGAATAAAACCCAAGCTCTTCCCTCTGGCCTGTCAGCCTCAGCAAGACAGGGCCCCTGCCTTCCTCTCCCACCTGATCTACCTCTCACTTCCCTTACTCAACATGCTCCAGACACAGTGGGCTTCCTTCTGTCCTTCAAAAGGTCAAGTGTATGCCTTCCTCAGAATCTTTGCCATTGCCATTTTCTCTGCTTAGATGCCCTCTGCTTGGCTCTTTCATCTTCAGATCTCAGCTCAAATGTCACCTACTGGCGATGCAGTCTCTGTTCTGTTAACTAACATAGCTCCTTCTAAGATTTTTTTCTAACTTCTCACTCAGTATTATTTCCATCATAGCTCTTACCACTTTCCACATCTAACTTTTTTGTTTACTTGGTTGAAAAACTCCATGAAAGGCTGGGATCTTATCTCTTTTGTTCATCCAAAAACCTAGAATAGGGTCTTGGAAGTACAGTGTGCACTTTTTTTGATCAATGAATGAATGATAAGGTGTGTGCATATATGTACATTCTCATCACCACAACTGTCTGTGCCATTGTGCCCTTCAAACTTGATTGATATAATTTCTGGCTGCTTCTAAATTCTTTTAAAATTGGGGGAGGGGTTCAGAGATCAAGGGATAAAATAGAATCTAGCACAGGAGCAAATTTGAAAAGTATGCCCCTCGAGGATTTCCCATTCAGCGTCCTGTCTGTCCTCATTCTCAATTCACAGTGCTGCATTCATTCAAAAAAATGCCTGTGGATCCCACATATTTTTAAGGCTGTTTATTTCCCCTATAGCTCACTTAAAGACATATATTGTCAAAACACAGTGATAACATTTGCACATTGGTGCTTATGGAGGCAGTATTCATGATTTGCAGTGGATGGAGATGGCCTAAGGGTACACTGACTGAGGAAGAGAATGGTGAAATGTGGTGTTTGCATACAATGGAACACTGAGCAACTAAGAGAAGGAGTGAAGCTGTGAGACACTCAAGGAGGTGAATGGATCTTGTAGACAGTATTTTGAGTCAAGTACCCCAGAAACAAAGGCAAACACTATACTGCCTCACCAATATGGACTAACTACAATGTGTAAACTCAGAATTGAATCTGAGAGCACAGTCTACCAGGGAAACGATTATTGTAATGGTCCCTCGATTGTAAACTCTTACAGCAGTTAAATCTATTCCTGAATTGTAATGGCTGTCTCCAAACTCTGAGATGTTGATCCCTTGGTATATAAACTGATTGGTCCCTGGAACACTGGGTATCTGTGTGACATCTGAAACTCAGAGCTAGAGCTTGGCAGATATGAATGCCAGTGGTAACGCATACAGCAACTGTTAAAAAAAAAAAGGCTGAAAAAGAGCCCAGACCTCAATTAGAGATATGAATGAAGCAGATCTGGTTAAGACTAGGGCAAATCGGGCCAAGGGATAAAGACGGAAACTGACTGTAAGTTAAAACTTCAACTTCCATGTGAGACCAAGGGATGAGATGTTTATTTGGTATAGGATCTATATTTTCTAAACAATATAACTTCTACAGTCAGTTTGTTCAAACACCACAATTACATGGAACTTTGAATAGGAGGTGAAATATGGTAGGTCTGTATAGGTTAGAGTGTAATAGCAACACATCCCAAAGTAATTTGGGCAGAGAATAAAAATATACATTCGGGGCCCCCTGAGGAGGTGGGGGAGGATGCAGAGGTGTTGGACTTCCTCACCTGGATTGTTGTTGATGTTCTCACAAACATTGAGGTCTCACAGCTTGACATGCTGAGCCCTCTGTCTTGGGGCTTGCCCCTATGAAGCTTGTTACTGCAAAGGAGAGGCTAAACCTGCTTGTAACTGTGCCTAAGAGTATCCCCCTGAGTGCCTCTTTGTTGCTCAGATGTGGCCCTCTTATCCTGATTCTTCCTGGTGTAAGGAAAATATTCAAAAATAGATTGAGGTGATGAATGCACAACTATATGACGGTACTGTGAACAGCTGATTATACACCATGGATGACTGTATGGTATGTGAATATATCTCAATAAAATTGAATTTAAAAAAAAAAAAACAGTGATAGAAAGCATTCTATTCTGGTCAGAAAAGTGTTTTCCATGGAAATGCAAGAATCCATGTCTTCTCCTTGTTGGTTAAAACACTACTATGCTGAAATGCAGGTTCTTAAATCATGTCTGGGTTATTGTTTAAAATGTATATCTTTTTCAAAGAAGAATCACAAGATATAACTTGATGGCTCCTCAGTTAAAACAATAAAATTTATATAAGGAATACTATTTTGCATGGGTTGAGCATGGGGAAAAAAGCAAGAGAAGAAATGGAATAAGAAGCTTTACCCCAAAACTAAAGAGATGAAAAAATAGCAATAGATGAATAGGAGAACTCAAGCTGAGTGTTTCTGTAACAAACTCGGACAACACTCTATTTGTGTTTCCTACTCTGCATTTCTATGGCCCTCATATAAGTACCTTTACATACCATATACACCATATACTGAGGTTATGTGTCTGCAGAACTTTCTAGCCCTACTGCAAGATTTTCAAGAGTAGCAACCTCTTTTTCCCCCTAGCACTAAGAAAGGGACTGTGCTCCTATATACTCTTGGTGAACTCAACTGAATGCAAGCAAAATGAAGAAACTTCAAAAAGGATAACAGCATTGTTTTTTCAAAGTTAGGGAAGAGAAGAAAAACCATGAAATCTGAAAGACTTGAAACAATGTTCTCAATCTTGACAATTCCTTCAAAAGATTCCATTATTTTGGTGAAGTTGAAATAGGTGCCCTCACTTTTTTCATGGCCTATTATTAATTCTTCAAGCTTTTACAGTCTATTATTTCTTAAGATAATGCTTCTCGTCTAATAGTGCTCACCCACACATCATACAGTTTGTTTCGAAAAGGCAGAGTAAGGCACACATTATAAAATGTAAGGTTAGGAAAAAAGTAAACTTGTCCCCAAAACTCCAAAGCAAAAGGATTCAGCGTGTATCTTCTCCGGATTCTATTTCCAACAACTTTAGTCTCCCTAAAATGTCCCTCCCATTGCCTTGGCAAAATATAAAACTGCTTTGTTCATATTCTTCAGGGATAAAATATTTCTTAATCCCTGAATAAGGGTTTTTGTATTTGTTATAGGTAGCCAATTCACATTTTAGAGTAGGAAAATATCTTGATTCAGAGAAGAGCTTCAACAAACCTTAGATAACACAAAATACTGTAAAGAAGATTTCAGTTAAAATTAACACAATGGTATTCCTTCTTGGGAGACTCGTCTCCTCCTCAGGGAGTTGAGGTACAAGTTAAGATTTAGGAACTGGGTCAAGCATTCTTCTATAGTCTAATCTCCTGCCCCACAACATCTTAGAAAGCAATAGCATGAATCTACTTGGCCCTAACTTTGACCACCGAAATTTCCAGTTTCATCTGAATGACCTACAATAATCTGGTAATACGATTATTAAAAGTTTTAATATCTTCCACCTCCCCTTTAGAAGTGACTAATTTTATAATTTGTCATGTTTTAGGACTCCCTACCTCCCACAGCTGTCTAGCTGTAACAGATCATTTAACCTCTCTCTATCCTATTGTCTTCATCTTAAAATACCTACCCCCCCCCAACCCGGGGGCTGCTGTGAGGATGAAGTGAAATGGTCTACATGATGAGCTAAGCCACAGAGATTAGAAGAGTGGATAGGCCCTCAGTATTTGTTTCTTTGGACACATTTCTTTCTGTACCAGGTAGTAGAGAAAATCAAACTGGGGAATGAATGAAAAGAACATTTTCAAAGGTAAAAAATGAGATGACAATGTTAAAGAGTAGTACGCTTAGAAACTTCCAATTCGATATCACTTCTTCACAGCCTTTCTTAGCCTTTCCCTTCAAAACTCTACCTGACCTACTCTCATCCTGTGGCTCAATTAACAAATATTCGTATACTGAGCATCTACTAATGGTTACAGCCTACACATCTCTCTCTACCCTAGATCGTGTAAGTTTTAATTATATTAGTCTTCTCGTTTTTGGAGTAACAGAATGGTGTTAAATCAAGTTATTTTTAAGTGAGTAAAGGCTTCCCTTCAAGAATGCAAGTACTTAATTGCTTGGTTGAGGATGTTCAGGTATTGATCTTAGTAAAACTATACAGCCAAAAGAATAACATATAAAATGTAAATATATGTACATGTATAAACTCTGGATGGCTATTCTCCAAAATGTTAATAAATGGCTTTGTCTGAATAGGGGAATTTGGGGACAATTTTTACAATGTTCTTTAGGGGAATTTGGGGACAATTTTTACAATGTTCTTTATGTTGTCCCAATATTTTTCTAATGAGTAAAAATTATTTTCATAAAAACAATAAAATTATTTCATCTTGAGAAAAACAAGGGGGAAAAAAGTGTGAGGAGAGGGGAAGGGGGAGTTATTGCTTAATGGGTACAGTCTCTGATCGGCATGATGAAAAGTTTTGGAAATGGATGGTGGTGATGGTGGTACAACATTGTGAATATGATTAATACCACTGAATTGTACCCTTAAAAATTATTAAAATTGAAAATTTTGTTATCCAAAAAAAAAAAAAAAAAAAAAAACTGTCCGACACCTTTCATCACAACATAAGTCAACCTTCCTTCCCATTCCTAACAATCCCTCTCACTATTTCTTTCTTCCTTTGAAATCTGTTGTAAATTGTAAACACTCTTCCCTCCAACCTACTTCCCAGAACATACACACATGTAACGTTTCATAGTTTTAAGGATTCATAGATCTAAGTTGAAGAACTCCTGTTCAAAGGTTTCTCCAATTTCTCAAATCCTAGCACTCTCCATGGCTAGCCAATCTGCCTCCTTGCTATGTTACATGGTACCTAAATGTTTTGAAAAGCAACTACTAAAATGAAAGTGCCCTGGGGGAGAATATCAGAGTTGCATTAACCCAAAAGGCAAGAGATCCTTTGTCCTTTAGCCTATTTTGTAATCATCACTTGCCTTTCCAAAGGAACTAAGATTGGAAAGCACAATGAAGGGTGACAGGAAGGTAGTTCAGTCTGTGGTCCCTGGAAACTGCTTAAAGACTAAATACCATAATAACAATTCCAGTCTGTCATCTGGATCTACTTCACCCCTGTGAATAATGGAAAGCCAGAGGAGACAAGAGTCCAGTGCTGCTATATTTTCCATATAAACAGATATTCTCATAGCCAAAATTTTCTGTCCAGTGGTCACATTTGTCTGGAGGTACCTAAAATCTATTTTAATATAATAAAAGAAAAATCTTGCTTTTATTTTGACTCAAAGTTAATAACAAGGGAAAACAACTACCCATGATTAAGCAAACGGTACGCAATGATTAATTAGCAAAGGCCTCAGGTTGGAAAGAATCTCTCAACTGAGTCCCCAGGTTCAAGGGTAAACAGGGCACGGGAACAGTTCAACTAGCAACGAAGGATGTTTCATCCTTTACTAAACCTGAAGGAAAACTAAGATTCAGGACTAAATAGAAGATGCTTCATAAAAGATTCCAAAGGAAGGAGTAACATATATTCCACTAGCCATCCAAGTGAAAACATATTCCTATCGATGAAGTGGTTAAGAATTCAGGCTCTGAAGACAGAGAGCTGACTTAGAAGCTGGGCTCTGCCAATTACCACTCACCCCAACTTTCTACCCCTACACCAACCATTCTTCTGATGAAAATCTGAGCCCCAGAAAAGGTAAATTATCTTAGAAGTAGTGAAAGTACTATTTCAGAGATTGCTGTGAGATTACTAAAACAGGAACTACATCTTTTTACTGTTTAATTTACAAGGTAATATCTAAACTAAGAATCTGCCTACTTTTGTAGATAGTAGTGTCCATCTTAAAAGAGCTAAGGTAAGCAAAGAAAAAGAAAAGCAAAAAGGATTGAGAACATAAAATATGAGAAAACTAGGAAAATAGAATGATACCAAAATGAAGAGTCTAAGTGGGAGGAGAAAAAGAGAAGAAATAAGGGTTTACACATTAAAATGTGAGGTCTGTGGGGAGGAGAGAAAAGAAGAAAGGAAAGGGTGATAGACAAAATGGAATTCTGTTTATTTTTTTTTTTGCCTCCCCCATAGCTTCATAAACCAACCAAACATAGAAAAGGAATCCATCCTCGGAAATAAAAAGCAAAACAGAACAGAATCATCCCCTTTGAATGTTAAAATTGTTGCTTTTGGTCACAAGATTATAATCCCATATCATGCAAGGTTTTGATATAAGGTTGAAAGACTTGAGACAATTCTGAAGTCCCCTGAGCCCACAGGTATTTAAGGCAGTTCTCGTAGAACGAGTGTTACCCAATACTGGGACAGAATATAATACTGAATTATATCACTGTCTTCTGAGATCAGTTATTCAGCCTCCAGTGCTGCCTAAATGAGCTGTTAATAATTTTAAAAATCATCAAATCATACCTGGTCAACTCCGAAATGCCACAGTGGCCAAGGGTCAGGAAAGGCATGGCTTGCAAGTCCTTCTCTGATGTTGGCACACGATGAAGCTAACTTCCTCTTAGCAAATACAATCACCCAAGGAAATTACTTCCCCAAAACATTCCCTTTAAACCTAACCAGAAAAACTGCATGATGCACGTGACCTCCATTCCAACGGTACTCTTTTTGCCCCAAGAACAACTGAGGATGTTTTCATAAATGCTAAGTTAGGGCTCAATGGGTGAACACAAACATTGAGAAATCTGTAGAGTTTTAGTTCCCACACTGACATTTTAAAGCTTCCCTCTGGGATGTTCTGTAGAAGCTAAAATAGAAAATAGTTTCAGTCCAAACAAGTAACAGTTGGAAGTCTGATCAACAATCAAACACAGGTGCTTTTTTTTAAGGGGAGGACAGTCCTTCTTTTATGGAAAGGAAGAGGGGAAGTATGTGATAGAGATTTTCCACCCTTCCCTCCAACTTTCAATAGTTAGCCTTTCATATCTCTAAGTCTACTATTAAGATTTCTTCCAGAATTTCATTAATATTTATAAGCTAAAAGGAAACACCTCAGGAACATGAAAGAGGATCAAATTTCTCTCCTTTGTGGATAACCAGAGCAAGGATATGACTCTAAAATTTTTTTCTTCTAGCTATACTATGATCAAGTATCTCACTAAGAATTTCTTATGTGACTCATAAAAAAAAAAAAAAAAAAAAAAAAAAATTGGTGATTGATTTGAAATGAGCCTACAAGCCTAAACTCTGTAAGCATCATGAACTGGCAGTGATTACTTCAATCACGGTGCTATCCATCCACTACACACAACATGATTCTACTGGTTCAAGAAATTAACTGTGCATGCTGTGCATGCCCAGATCTAAATAAGACCAGACATTCCAACTCAACTCATAATCCTCACAAACCTGGTTCATTTAAACCTAGCGATGCTCATTTGCCACGAATCACCAGCATGAACTCATAGTTCGTGGTTCACGATGGCACAACACACATTTTTGCCTTGACAAACCCATCCTTCTTTTGGCTTGGAAAGCTTTGTAATCTCTTTTTCTCAGTTCCCACTTTGTCCATGAACTCTTATGGTTGACTATACAATTTTTTAGGTAACCAGCAACTTTTAAATTTTTTACCTTCCATTGGTTATACTGTGTATAATTTTCCAAATTCAATAATAAACTTAAGGGTTGTTATCACTGATTTTGCCTTTTGGCACAGAGATCTACATATAGCAGGTATTCCACAATAGAATGAAAGTGTGACAAGATAGGAGAAAATAAGGGAGATGAGGATGGTGATGCAGAAAGTGAACATATTAAGAAGGTCTTGTAGGCCAGTGTAAAGAGTTTTGTCTTTATCTTAAATGTTATGACGCTGAAAAGATATAAGCTGGGGAAAGCCATCCTAAATCATATCTACACTTTGGAAAAATCACTCTGGCTACAGTGTAGAGAAAGAGTTGGGGATGGGGTAGTGAGCAAAGGGAATAAGGAAGACCAGTTAGAAAGTAGTTGAAGCATCCCAGTAGAGAAAAACTGTATTTGATTTTGGGAGCAATGTTGGAGATGATGTGGCCATCCAAGACCTATTTAAGAGGTAAAATTCAGCAAGATTCAGTGATGCATTAGATAAAAAGTGAAGAAGAGACAGATGTCTAGAATGCATAGTTATACTTGTGACTGCACATATAATCAAAGAGACAGCAGTGTCATTCCTTAAGTCACGGCACATAGAACAGAGATCAGGTTTGGGAAAAGATCAGTTCAGGTTCTTTGTTGGAAATAGCAGAACCCACTCTATTTCTGGCAGTGAATGAATGCATGAAGGGACATTAGAAAGTCTACCAAGTGACCAAAATAGATCCAGGACTTGTCCAGAGGAGTACTACTGCTGGATACAGACAACATCACTCCCAGCACCTAAGTTGGGCCCTGTACTTGGCAGCCACCTGGATGTCTCTGCTTCTATATTCTGCAGAAGAGAATATCACGGTCCCTCCTTCCTGAAGTCAACAGCTTCCTAATCAAAGCTTCTATTGGGGGTCTGATTGGTGGAGATTAGTCATCTGCCCATATCCGTGCCATAAAGATAGCTAAAAAGGTGAGTTTTTTACTTATTTGTGGGGCCTTAAGAACTGTGTACAAGGGTTCTCCAGAGAAACAGAACCAACAGGAACAAATGTGTGTAAAAACATACATACATACATATACACACATTCACATGTGTATATATTCATCTGCATGCACACATACATGTGAATGTGTACACACACCTATACCCACACACATACACACAAACTTACAAGTAATTAATTCATGCAATTGCCAAATTCTTGAGTATGAATTCTTTAGGCTGGAAATTCAGGTAGGAGTAGGGGATATAGTCTTGAAGAGGACTCCTTCTTCCTCCAAGAAGGCAATGAAGTTTCCCAACTCATTGGGTAAAACCCACCTACGTTATTGAGAGTAATCTCCTTTACTAAAAGTCAGCTTATTCGAGATGCTAGGCCAGTGTTTGATCAAACAACTGGACACCATAAGCTAGCCAAGTTCACTCAGAAAATTAGACATCACAAACTCATGAGGCAAGAAATTTACCAAATATAGGAAAGGAAGCCCAAAATAATAGCAGACATCTTCTAAGACAGGAGAAGTATTAAACTTGTTGAGATATTCCAAAGAAGATGCCAAGTAGGCAGTGGGATATATGAATCTGCATCTCAGAGTGAGGTTCTTGGCAAATGACACATTTGTGAGTCGTTGACATATATATTTATACATATTTATAATTATAAATATATTTATATATGTATATATTTATATCTATTTTTATATATTTATATATGTTTATACCATATACTATATACCCTATACCATATAAATTCCATATAAATTCCACCTGGCTATTGTGTTTTTGCTTTTTTTTAAGTTTTCAACAAAATATTACATAGAAATAAAATGTAACAGTCAATTTAACTAATCAAATTATTGCCGCACTCAATAATAGTATGGAATTTGGAATGCAGGAAACGGAAAGCAAGCATTTTACCACTAGTAGTGACAGAAATATCACAGAAGGCAAGGGACATTCATTCTAAATCTCTAACTTATATGACTAGCCCTTATAACTAAGATCGTTTTTACTATCTCTCAGGAAAATGTTATTTCCATAGTGATTAACAATTTGGGTGACTTCCAAGACCCCCCAACAAGTCCGTCAGCAGCTGGATGACAGCCATTCAATCCTGGACTCAAGAGCTCACAGAACTAGTGTGGGTATCTTGTATATATTCACTTCTTGACCTTCACTAAACACATCTTTGAATCTAAACAGTTGTTTCCTGATTTTTTTTTTCAAATACATAATCAAAATTGCCTGCTGAGTGTGTTGTATACTTATCCTGATAAGCATTCAATTTAAAAGACAATGTGTTCCAGGGAAAAAAAAAATTGACAAGATGCTACCACAGACATATGTACCCGGAGAGGGAAAATTGGAAATAATTGCGATCGAAACACCATTGTGATTCTCCTCCCCCCATTAGTTTGGGGCTAAAATTGTTTCTTGGAACACAGAAAAGCAGGCCAATACCTTTCTACTCCTGAAAAATGAAAATACATAAGTAAATGAGGATCTAACAAACAAGTTCATGGTGGTAAATCAGCCGCAGAGACATCGACTGCAAAAGAAAATTCATACTGATAAACACTGGGCTTTCAGAAAGAACTTGGGC
The DNA here is from genome assembly GCF_015220235.1 of Choloepus didactylus. Taxonomy (NCBI): domain Eukaryota; kingdom Metazoa; phylum Chordata; class Mammalia; order Pilosa; family Megalonychidae; genus Choloepus; species Choloepus didactylus. The sequence goes on along the minus strand of NC_051313.1, from coordinate 19,743,299 downwards.
CAGTGACTTTCTTAAATTTTGAAAAAAGGTCCCATAAGTCATACCAGAGGGCAACAAATTCATCTTTTACAGGTACAAATGGTGCCACAATCAAGTTCTTAGAGTGAGTATTGGGAAGTGTGGTCTCACTTACCTTTCTAGTAGCTCATGATCAATATTTAAGAAGAAATCCAAAGGTCAAAATCACTCCTGTCACCCCCTCAAAATATAAAACAGAACAGGAGGGTGATGGTGGGAGAGCTGCAAGCTGTTAAGAAGCTGAGCAAAAGGAAACTGCAGAAACCGGAGGAATCTAATGCTTAGATACCTCCTACAATAAGTCATTTCATCCAAATACAAACTATTTCTTGGTCTCCTACCAAATTGGTAAAAATAGCTAAGAGTTTACTGGTCCCAACTGTCAGAGTAAACCCACATGGCTCAAAATACAAACATGGTAACCAGATAGGGTTTCAAGACTTTCTCTACTGATGAGCATTTCTTTTAGCTGTTTGAACAGACCAGCAACTGGGAAAGCATTATTATTTTTACCTTTAAAACTACAAGATTGCCCTTCTTAAATCCCCGGGGGCAAGATACAGATTAAGAGTAAAGTTCTGATTCAGAGATTCTCAACAAAAGGAAAATATGGACATCTTCTAAAAGGAAAACTTTCTTACAGTCCTCAGTGTTAAACTCTACAGAGATAAATACCTAAGAATTAACTTACTATGACTAGAGTTTGCGTCTACGAACAAATTTTTAAAACCAATAAAATTTAAATAAACATTTATTTAACATAAATTACATTTGGGGGATCAAAATCACAATTAGGTATAATAATGAAAAGTATATATTTTGTTTTATAGGAGACATCTCAGTTTCATTTCATTTCTTTTGATTTTGATCACAATGAAGTATCATTTGAGTCAATGCCATTTTAATTTTTTGTTATTTTTCTTTAATAGTGAAGTCATTTTTAACTATCAATTGACACTTTGGGTGACCAATCAATTTAACAGTGTATCCCAATATAACAATAAAAATTTAAAGTTGCTTAATAAAAATTATTTTCTGGTTATTTACTACATTTATTGTTAATGGGGTTTTTCAGGTTAATATGTATAAATTCAGGAGCTTCACAAAATATATGATAAAAATGAGTATGATGTCTATTATGTCAGTTTGTTTGCTTATGGTATGTATTATGTACCAAATGGAAACTCAATTTTCCCACCACTCTTCTCTAGGTGAACTACTATGGGAAACCTTCATTTGTGCTTTTCACTTACCAAAGATATAACATAAACACAGATGCAAACAATGTCTCTCAGCTATTTCTCAATCATACAGATTGTCTTACTGTTCATATATTAATTTTAGACTCATGAAACTAAAAGCATACAATTTTTAAAACTTTCTTAGAACTCAGAGCATGTGCCTACAGTCTGTAGCCTGAGAAGCATTGCTTTATATCGCATAATAATAATATCAGCGTCCAAAAAGTTATGTATAATCCAGATAACTGTAGAGTAAGAGAAAGAATAAGTACAAAAAGCACACTGTAGGAAAAAATGTCTACATAAGCCTAAACTCATTTTCTGGGGTTTCTGGGAAGAAATCTAAGCCTCAACTATAATTTTTCTGAGGAACAACATCTTTAAGAAACAGGGGGATTCATCCCCTAAAAACAAAGAACCCGTTACAATTTCACCCCATCTGTTACTAAGACCAAGTTTTCCATAAACCCCCAAAGCCAATATAGTCTACATAACATGGTGTGCCAGTTTGAATGTATTGTGTCCCCCAAACGCCATTATCTTTGATGTAGTCTTGTGGGGCAGATGTTTTGGTGCTGATTAGATTTGCTTGGAATGTGTCCCACCCAGCTGTGGGTGATGACTCTGATGAGATATTCCCATGGAGGCGTAGCCACGCCCATTCAGGGTGGGCCTTGATCAGTGGAGCCATATAAATGAGCTGACTCAAAGAGACGGAACTCAGTGCAGCTGTGAGTGATGTTCTGAAGAGGAGCAAGCTTGCTAGAGAGGAATGTCCTGGGAGAAAGCCATTCTGAAACCAGAACTTTGGAGCAGATGCCAGCCACGTGCCTTCCCAGCTAACAGAGGTTTTCTGGACGCCACTGGCCATCCTCCAGTGAAGGTACCCGATTGCTGATGTGTTACCTTGGTCACTTTATGGCCTTAAGACTGTAACTGTGTAACCAAATAAACCCCCTTTTTATAAAAGCCAGTCCATCTCTGGTGTTTTGCATTCTGCAGCATCAGCAAACTAGAACACATGGTGAAGGAAGAGACGGACCATTGTGATTGTCTGCTAGGCCAGATCAAAGAATTAAAACCGTCTATTGGTTATTTATCCTAATATTTAAAAATAAGAATAGTTATGTCAAGAAAAAATGCGCATCATGCAGTTCTGCCCCGGGCCCCACACCACCTCATGTTCCTTGTGCAGGCCAGGCAGTAGAATACGTTGTTAAAATATCAATGCCCACTTATAGAAAAACGCAGAACAAAGCAGAAAACCAAAATCATGAACAATGTTAAAACAACAAAGACAAAATTAAAATGGTAAAGTCAAAATGAAAGTGGTATAGGTGGAAAAAAAAACTATCAATTCCAAGGAGGGGGAACTAAGATGGCAGCTAGCTGAGACAGGGAGAAAAAAACGCCTCCATGAAAAACACTAGCTAAAAACCAGAAAGTGACCTAGAATACCAGTTACAGCAATGCACCAACTGGATGAGGGCTCCTAGCTCCAGAGGGGCCGTATACTTGGTGAAACCGGGAGTCGGCATTCTGAAACGAGTGAGTAAGCTGGCTGGAAGACCCGCAGCCGCGTGGCGGGCTGAGGAAGCCAGGGTTCAGAATATGGAGACCAGCTGGCTGTTTTTAAAAAAAAAAAAGGAGTGGCTACAGCTGCGATAGTGGGAACCACGCAGTAAAACACAGCAAGAGGGGGCTGGGCCGGCCTCTTGCTGTCTGGCCAGGAAGATAGCCCACAGCAGATACCCTTGGGTTCGGGGGAACAGAGGGGAGAGCCGGAAGCAGAAAGAAACCCCGCGGCTAGCAGCTGGCCCCCGGAGGGCTGGATAAACTCCTGCCCAGGGCCGTGCCCACAGCCCAAAGCCCCGCCAGTTGTCCCTGAGCTGGGAAGGAGGAACGGTGAGAGGAGGAGGGGACTGAGACACCCCGCTCGGCCATTTTTGCTTCGGGCTGGGAGTGCACCGCCGCACGGCCCGACGGCCCGGGGCTTCCCTTGTGGGATGACGTGCACTGATAACGTAGCACAGCCTTCCCTTGGCTGAGCTACTGGAGGAGCGCAGCTGGGAGGGGGTATCTGCTCGGAGAACCCAGGGATGCTACACCAAGTCCAGTGGTTTATGGATCAGAGAGAGAGAGAGAGGCTGGGGCTGAACTGAAATGAAGGCTTAGACTTTTGCGGCGGCCTTGAATCTCCGGGATCCTGGGGGATTTGAACATTAGAACTGCCCTTCCTCCCTGGCTACCCGTACACACGCCCCACATTCAGGGCGGACAGCTCCAGAAACACACCCAAACTGAGTTCTCCAACTGAACACACAAGAATCATTTCCCCACATAAAGCAGAAAAAATGCTGAAAACTGACTCGAGGGATATAGGTGACTCACAGACGCCATCTGCTGGTTAGTTAGAGAAAGTGTACGTCACCAAACTGTGTTCCTGAAAAATTAGATCGGTATCCCTTTTTCTTTACAACTTGAAAGAGCCCTATCACGCAAAACAAATGCCAAGAGGCCAAAAACAACAGAAAATCTTAATGCATATGATAAAACCAGAAGATATGGAGAATCCAACTCCAAACACACAAACCAAAATATCAGAAGATACAGTATACCTCGCAAAATTAATCAAAGATCTACAATCGAGGAACGAAAACATGGCAAAGGATTTAAAGGACATCAAGAAGACCATGGCCCAGGATATAAGCTACATAAAGAAGACCCTAGAAGAGCATAAAGAAGACATAGCAAGAGTAAATAAAAAAAAAAAGAAGATCTTATGGAAATAAAAGAAACTGTTGGCCAAATAAAAACACTCTGGAAATTCACAATACAAGACTAGAGGAAGCCAAACAACATCTCAGTGTCCTAGAAGCCCACAGAACAGAAAATGTAAGAACAAAAGAAAGAATGGAGAAAAAAATCAAAAAAATCGAAATGGATCTCAGGGATACGATAGATAAAATAAAATGTCCAAACTTAAGACTCACTGGTGTCCCAGAAGGGGAAGAGAAAGGTAAAGGTCTAGAAAGAGTATTCAAAGAAATTGTTGGGGAAAACTTCCCCAACCTTCTACACAATATAAATACACAAAGCATAAATGCCCAGCAAACTCCAAATAGAATAAATCCAAATAAACCCACTCCAACACATATTCTGATCAGACTGTCAAGTACTGAAGAGAAGGAGCAAGTTCTGAAAGCAGCAAGAGAAAAGCAATTCACCACATACAAAGGAAACAACACAAGATTAAGTACTGACTACTCAGCAGCCACTATGGAGGTGAGAAGGCAGTGGCATGACATATTTAAAACTCTTGAGAGAGAAAAATTTCCAACCAAGAATACTTTATCCAGCAAAACTCTCCTTCAAATTTGAGGGAGAGCTTAAATTTTTCACAGACAAACAAATGCTGAGAGACTTTGCCAATGAAAGACCTGCCCTACTTCAGATTCTGAGGGGAGCCCTGCTGGAGGAGAGACAGGGAAAGGAGAAAGAGATACAGAGAATGTTAACAGACATATATAGTACCTTACATCCCAAATCACCAGGACACTCACTTTTTTCCAGTGATCACAGATCTTTCTCGAGAAGGGACCATAAGCTGGGACATAAAACAAGCCTCAAGAAATTAAAAAAAAAAAAAACACTGAATATACTCAAAGCACATTGTCCAACCACAATGGAATACAAATAGAAGTCAATAATTTTTGAACTGTAACTCCACTAGTTACTTCCTACATGATATAAAATACACAAACTCTAAGGACAATTCAGTGGTTTTGAACTCAATGTAAAATATGTACTTTTAGACAACTATATAAAGGTGGGGGAATGAAGGAGTATAGGAACATAGTTTATGTGTCCTATTGAAGTGAAGGTGGTATCAAAGAAAAACAAGATTGATATGGATTTAAGAGGTTAATTTTAAGCCCCACAGTAAACACAAAGAAATTATCAGAGAATATAACCATAGAGATGAAAAGTAGAGTTTGGGTTAAGAGAAATGGGGGAAGGGGCAATGGGGAGTTAAGAAATGAGTGTAGGGTTGCTGTTTGAGGTGAAGGGAAATTTCTAGTAATGGATGGTGGGAAAGAGCATTACAACATTCTAAACGTGATTAATCCCACTAATGAAAGGCTAGGGAGGGAGTGGAATGGGAAGATTTAGGCTGTATATATGTTTTCACAACTGGAAAAAAAAAAAAAAAAAAGTCAGTCTAACTAGATGACAGTTGAATACTAAGGATGAACTTGGATGGGACAGGAGGATAGAGGACAGGTGGCTCAAAGGGACACAGTTGAGACATAAAGAAAAGGAAATATAGAATGTAAGCTTTTTATAATTGTTGAATCTATTGTACTTCTTAGCTGCGCTTAACGGGATTGCATGAAAGAATGTTCTTGTTCATGGGAAGTGTATACGTGAATCATAGTGAATGCTCAAGGATGTGTGCAGCTGACTCTCATATGTTCAGACAACAGAGCAATAGATGATGGATGATAGGGAGGGAGGGAAAGAAATAGCAATGTGACAGCAAGTTAAAGTTGGTGGATTAAGTTACCTGGGGAGGGGGGGTCAGGGTATGATGGAATTCTGTGTATGGGGCTAGTATTGTTTTTTGCAACTGTTCATATAACTTTGAATTTATTTCAAAATGAAAAAAAAAAAATTCAAAGGAGATTTCTAAAAATCATCTTTTTTCTTTTATGGTTTCCTTCTAACAAACTTTCAAAGAAGAGGCTTTCTGCATAGCAGAAACTTTCTCACCCTGATAAGGGGAAGCTAGCAAAACCTACAACAATTATAATTTTTATTCGTGAAAAATCACAAATATCATTTTAAAATCAGGAAAGAAAAAATAAAAAATAAATAGTTTGCTATGAATAAGGGTAATACAAGGCCTTTTAACATTTAAATTTATTTTATAGATAAAGAAATGGATGACCTGATTTAAATAAAAACGTTTTTCATGTTAGCTCTACATAATTCAATGAAAGTTCTATTAACAAATCCCCTCAGAATAAATAATTTTAAGTAGAAATTCAGCTGTCGAATGCTTTACCCAAAAACATTTCATAAATTATGTGAAACGGTATTGTTTGCATTTTAGCTACTTAACAAAACATACAAGGGCAAAGTTCCTATGTCTCCCAAGTTCAACTGAAATAAACATGACAGATCTTCAGCGAAGAAACATCTGTAATTTCGTCTATTTTTCTAAGCATCTAGCGAAGAGAATAAACTTTGGAGCTAGACCAACCTTGGTTTAATCCTGGCACAATCACTTACAAGCTAAATGATTTCCTCAACTTACATCCCCTTTTATAGACTCTGACTCCTTCTCCATAATAGAGAAATTACACTCCACCCACCTTACAGGAACACTGGGAGGTATACATAGCATGTGTTAATTCTTTTGAACATCTCAAATACTGCATAGGAAAAACAATAACAAATTTTTCTACTTTGATTTCTCATATCTCAAAAATACCGCCTCCTCTTCTCACCCATAAGGAAGCCCAATACGCTCACAAAATCCTCTCCCCTAAAAAGCTAACAACTATCTCCTGACTAAGAGACCAAGAAGATACAATGTTCCGTATGCCATCCTTCCAGTATGCACTGCTCCCTCTGTTAGAAACCATCGTGTGGCAGGCTGACTCATGCCTCCCTTAAGGGCATGTTCAAGTCCTAAATCCAGGTCCTGAGGGTGTGAACTATGATCTTCAAATATGAAACCCCGGTGCTGTGAGTATGGACAAATGAGGTCAAACTGAATCAGGATGGATCTTAATCCATATCACTGGAGTCCTCATAAACAAAGGAAAATTGGACACGGAAGTACCAGCCAAAGGAGGAGACAAAAAATGTCACATCACCATGTAACAAAGGCAGGGACTGCCGGCAAGCCACCGCAGAACACTACAGACTTCAGAGAAGGCATGGCCTGCCAATACCTTGACTTTGGACTTTCAGCCTCCAAACTTTAAACCAATAAATACCTGTTGTTTAAGCCAACCAGTCTGTGGTTTCCTGTCATAGCAGCCCAACAAACAAAGACATCCCCCATCACCAGTTAGCCAATGGAATTACACCAAGGCCAGCTCAAGTTACATCAAAATTATTATTCTGAATTCTCTAACCCCTGGAGATCACGGTACTTGCCAAAATATTGTAAAAGAAAGGAATTTGAATCAACCTAGGGAAACTAAATTTGTTTACATACTAAAGGGCAGAAATACCTGAGGAACAGAAAAAAAAAAAAAAAAAAAAAATACCCTGAATGAAGGAGAAAGGAAAATAGAGGTAGGTCTCTAAATATAAAACAAGTGATGTTTTTTGAAGAGACTCACAAAATTCAAGCAACCACTATGTGATTTTAAATTGTGACGCGTCAGATAAAGGCACTTTAAGTAAGTGATTCCATTCATTGTATGTATACACAAATATAAACACACAAACACACATACCTGTGCAAGAGTCTCTGGTGAATGCATGCCATTTTAAACACTTTTTGGTATTGAATGTATGCTTCTCTTTGGCATGACACCAGATATAATTCATCCTTTAGGTGCAGGCAAGAAGATGAATATAACGCTTAATTCTGTAGTTGGCATAAAGTAAGTATTGAATAAATGGCTGCAGCTCTGATTCTGTCGTCTATTTTTTAATTATTCCATGTGTGTGAGCCATCGCCTCAAGAAGTCATTTTGCTGATAACAATTCCCTATACGACTTCAAGCCATGGCACCCATCATTGTACTGAAGAATGGGTCAGGAATCAATAAGTATCAGCTAACTGAATCACTGACATTTGAGAAAATCCCAACATCTGAGGAACAAATAATTAAGTTATGATGTGATGCTCAGCTTCAGGAGGAGCAAGAATGTTTTCCAATTTATTTCTCCTCCACCACTGTCCAGAATTCCTCTTCAGAACATAACTCAGGCGTGAAAGATAATAGATGTGCTAATCACCACGGAAGGAGAGAATTACACTACCGGCATCTGTATCTTTTCTCACTGATACATCTTGTTACCATGAAGGTATTTAATACACCCTTGCCTGTTATACCAAAGACTGAGATAATGAATCTAAATGTATAAGCCATATTTCCATTAATATGTGTGTGTGTGTGTGTGTGTGTGTGTGTGTGTGTGTGTATTCCTCAAAATAGAAGCACTCAATTTTCTTCAGCAACAAAGAGGTAGGTGTTTTGTTTTGTTTTGTTTTTAAATACCCACTCTATTTTTTTAAGTTACATTTTAAAAGGATGCATATTTCAGGCAGTGAAGATCTTATTTATCTTGCAAAAAGGTATTTACTTTCACCTTGGTATACACCTGCTGTCTCAAAAATTTTCCAATGAATGACAGTCAGAAGCAGGAAAGGAAAGAGGGATACATCTGTAATTGTTCTACCAATGCCTTCTAACTTCTGCTATGAGTGACCACGAGTTCCCATAATTTTACAGTGTTAGGAGCCTTGGAGATCATAACATTTTGCCTTAGATTTTATAGAGTAAAAGCCAAAACCACTGAATTTAAGCAACTTACCTTAAAGCGTAAATGTTTTATATATTCAAGGAAGCAAGGGAAAAGACACAGATGAAAACTGAAAAGCCATCTTTTAATTTTACCCAATAGTGAGTGAGACTTTCATTTAACAAAAAAAGGTGGCGGGGGGGATTTTTTAGCTGATTTCCCGATATATCCTATAGGTCAATAAAACTTCAATTAACAAATTTCCTGAGTATGATGATTTTATTAATTGAAAGTCTGCTGTAAACACCCAATCCAAAAACATTTCATAAATTATATAAAATAGAATTGCTTGCATTTTGGCTGCCAGTGCAGTTTCTATTTCTCTGAATAAAAAGGCAGATATTAGACAAAATATCCACAAAGCTTGTAATTTTTCCCAACAATACAGACTGAGTCAGACCAACCGAGTTAAACTTCTGGCTCCATCCTTGCTAGCTGTGTAATCTAGAACAAGTTATTCCCTGTTTCTAGACTACAGGTCCCTCATCTGTAGAACAGGGTAATACCACCTGCCTCATGGGATTTTTCTGGAGAATATACTGGAAAGCCTCAGCAAAGTCCTCAACTTGAGGCTACGTACAAAGTAAGTCTACAGAAAATGATAATCCCGTGTTTGTTCTCCCTATGAAAAATAGGAAAATAATGAAAAATGTTAATTTACAAGTATCCAAAAGTTTGACCTTGAAGTGATATTTTGACCTTCAAAGCACAATAAATATAGTAACACAATGAGACTCTTAACAAATGACTAATATAGTTTTATCTCACTAGAAGCAATCATATAAACTGATATTTTGATCTTTGATCTCTGAATGCAAAAGACATTTTAGCTCTTCATCAGTGAGCAAGATGGGACCCCTGGGAAGAGAGGTGAGAACTGGGATCATTTAAATCAGGCTGGCATTGTCTCCTGACTCAAAGAGAAGTCTGGTTCTATCCCAGAAGACAATCAGAATGATATCAAAAGACTGTTTATACCATCTTCTCCCTTGTCAAAAGGGCACCATAAAAATGTTGCTAATTCAGGCAACTTATCAAATATACTGCAGAGCAAATATTTACCAATTTAGGGCATCTGTAAATTTATAGGAACAAGATAACTCTATAAAGAAGAAAGGTCAATATAATATCTTAAGATTTATTCGTTTCCTTTGTATGCTTTAATAAGCAAGAAAATCAATCCTATGCCAGACCTTTAAATTTTTCATTTAACCTGGAAATGTCTATATGTGAATATAGTGTGTTGGGGTGAAGGAGAATGGAGGGGTCCATGTGAAAGTAAGGCAATTTCATCTTTAACATGTTTCTTTTAAGCTCAGTTACTATTCTTTTTCTCATATGAAATACAATGAAAAAAGAAAAATATATTAATATTTAACCACAAAAAATTCAGCTAGTGAATTCCATTATCTGAAAATAAAATTTTAAAGAAATCTCAAAGTTTCCCAAAATTTTATTTAAAACACTTCAATCTCTGCATTGTAATTGAAATGTTTAAAGGGCACCCCAGCATCAAAATTTAATTCCAAGATTATCAATAGTAATACTTTGTATTCATTTTGCTCAGCAAGTTTATTCTAAGTTCTTGAATCTTGTTTTGTCAGAAATACCGTACACAAAGGGATTCGATCATGTCGGTAACCCAAAGATATGACAAAAAAATATACTGAGACATGGCTCTCTAGTATAGAGCATCTATTGTAGCCTTCACCCCCCCTACACACACACACATACACACAGCTCTAGACTATCTGTGTTGCTTTGATGAAAAGGAGTGGAGAATAATAATATCCTAAAGTCATTAGAGCATTATTATTATGGAAACACGAAATGAAGCTGTATTGTTTCCAAATAAGTACTTATCTACACAATTTCAAAATGAAATTTCCAATTAGTTAACTCAGTACACCAATAAAAATATAACATCAACTAATAAATCTGATTAAATAAAACCCAAAGTGTAAAATTGTGCCAAAAAAATAAGCTATTTATTAAAATCTTCTAGAAGACTTCTAGATAAAGTTATGAACTCAAAACCCACCCTCTTTGGGCTAATGGAAACATATCTTCTACTTCCAAATAAAATGGCCCTTAAGTATATTAAAATGATTTCATTTAGTTACACTGATATAACAAAACCCCTTCCCAAAGCTTTAAAATATGACTGCAAGTAAGATCTATTTTTATTCTGAATATTACAGGCACAACAATTTGCAAAAAAATAAAATAAAATAAAATTCTATGAACATTAAAATCTAAATACCCCTTTGTGTTATTGAAATGTTTCAATGTATTTTGTTCACAATAAATACAAAAATTTTTATTTTATCCCTATTTTCATATATTTTGTTTTACCAAAAATCTAATCCTAATGGAAAAACCTAAGAGCATTACTTTCAGATTGGTTATTAAGTATTCTACCCATATCTTTAATAAGTCAAGTATGAAAATATGAAAGCCCCATAACAATTAGTTTAATTTCCAAATCAAAAGTAGAACAAATCAAACCTCCTATTGAACACTAAGAAGCAAAACTATCACTAATTTGGCCAACAATAAATGAAAATATATGGGCACCACAGCATAGGAATCACTGTGTCCTTATAAAATAAGAGAATAAATGTCAACCCACATGTGATGGTTGGGTTCATGTGTAAACTGAGCCAGCTGATGGTGCCCAGTTATCTGGCCAAGCAAACACTAGCCTAACATACTGCAAGGTCATTTCATGGATTTAAATCATCAGTAAGTTGGTCTGCATCTATGGCTAATTACATCTATAAGCAACCAAGAGGAGTGTCTTCCACAATGAGACATTTAATCCAATCAACTCAAGTCTTGAAAAGGAGAGGTGGTGAATTCAGCAGTCAGAAGAGAGAATTTGGACTTGTGGATCCCGACAATTGAGTGAGACACTTTTATAAACTCTCATATTTACAGATATCTCCTGTTGTTTCTGTTTCCCTAGAGAACCCTAATACACTACCTATCTGAGTATGCTAGGAACTGCTATAGGCTTTTGCAAACTGAAGCTTCTGTACAATACCTACTCTCTCTTATACTCAAGAAGACAATTACATGTAAAGAAAGAAATGAAAGAAAATGAGAAATTAGGAAAAGAGATATGAGTAAGGTATAACAAAAATTCTCATGAGTGTCTCAGAGATCTCCATGTGAGCCCCAGAAAAATGAACAAAAATTAACAGGCAACCAGGTGCAATGGGAAGTTTAGAAAAACCTAAAACCATGGAACGTTACTCTTCTGCACAACTCTTATGATCATTCCTTTAATCAAATGTTAAAGCAGAAATAAATTTGCCCATAAATATTCCCTAGTGGATTTTTTTTCAAGAATTAAATCCTGCAGATAGTGGTTTATAATTGAATGTACAATTACAGATAAATGAGATTATTTCAGCAAGAAAATATAGAAATCTATTCTAACTTTATGGCTTCATGATGTCTGCCTTATCTTCCTTTTATTGCATCAACTATACATAAATGAATAAATGAAATGTGAGGTAAGAGGCCTACTGAGACAATTTAGCTGAAGAGCTTGGGCTGTTTTTACTGCCTTGGTTAACAACACATCAGCATTATCTTCAGAAGCCAATTCTTTTAAGAGAAAAGAAAGATACACAACTATATTCACACAGGTCAACAAAATCCAGTATACATGATATGCTTTATATAAAAAAAATTTATATAATACAAGATAAATTTAGATGAAAAGATATGCTGTTGAAAAGACATAGGTGTTATATTCTGTTTTGTTTTATTTGGATGATAAAGTAATTTAATGCATTTGGAATCTACTGAAATATGGGTTTTAGGGTTAGGTTTCTAAGAGTGGAAACCTGATGATGATTCTAGGAGAAAAAAGCTTATATAGGAGTAAAGAGGTGACCATGTAAGTCTCCAAACCACAATGAAGAAGGAAATGGGGCACTCTCAATGATTAGGCCCAGGCAACAGGTATAAACCAGGAATGTCCAAGAAAATGGGGACATATGGGCACTCCACCCACCAGTTTCAGATAGGGAGCAGAGTTTTTATTGTTGACAGTCCTGAGAGAAAACCATGTAGTAAGTCATGTAGATGGGCTGCCCACACAAACACTTGATAGGGATGGACAGAAAGAAACACAAATAAAACTCAAGGCCCACTATCAAGAAAGTTAAGACAACCTATAAAATGGGAGAAAATAATTGCTAACCATGTATTCAATAAGAGCTTATTATCTAAAATATATAAAAATAGCTACAACTCAACAAAAATCCAAACAACCCAATTAAAAAATTAGGCAAAATACTTGAATAAACATGTCACCAAAAAATAAATACAAATGGCTGATAAACACATGAAAAGATGCTCAATATCACTGGTCATCAGGAAATTACAAATCAAAACCTCAATGAGATACCACTTCATACTAACTAGGATGTCTATTATTAAGAAAGCAAAATAATAATGGTCAGCAAGGATGAGAAGAAATAGGAACCCTCATACATTGCTGATGGCACTGTAAAATGATTTAGTCACTGTGGAAATCAGGTTAGCAGTTCCTCAGAAAGTTGAAAATAGAACTACTATATGACCCATCGATCCCACTTCTTGGTATATACCCCAAAGAACTGAAGGTAGGAACTCGAACAGCTATTTGCACACCAAAGTTCATAGCAGCATTATTCACAATAGCCAAAAGGTGGAAACAATCCAAGTGTCCATCAACAGATGACTGAATAAACAAAAAATGGTATATACAAATAATGGAATATTATATAGCCATAAAATGAAATGATGTCCTGATGCATTCTATGACATGGATGAACCCTGAAGACATCATCTTGAGTTAAATAGGCCAGGCACAAAAGGCAAATATTATATGATTTTGCTTATATAAAATACCTAGAAGAAGTAAATTTCTAGAGACAGATAGTAGATTATCAGTTACCAGGAGCCAGGGATGGGGCTGTGCATGTGTGGAGGGGGGGATGTTTGCTGTTACTAATAGGTGCAGAGTTTCTGTTTGAGATGATGAAAGAGTGGGGCCAATGGATATCAGTGGTGGTAGCACAATATTGTGAATGTAATTAAGACAACTAAATGGTATACTTGAAAGTAATTAAAATGGGAAATGTTGAGTTATTCATATTTTACTACAATAAAAAGTTGAGGCAGAGGGTAAAAAAAAACCTCCAGGAAACAGGAAAGGAGCCAGAAATAACAAGCCAGAAGAAGGAGTTAGATGATCAAAGGCACTCTGAATTTTTAGAGGGTGCCCATGACAAGGTAGGAAGATAATAAACGTATCTATGAGGGTCAAATATACAAATGATCTTTAATTTTAAATTTGTCAGTCTATTGAAGAAGCAAATCAACAGATACTGTACTTTTGGGGATGAGGAGGTAGAAGATGGAGAAGAACTTTATTTTTGAAAATTCAAGGACAGGTAGACTTATTAACTGTATCAAATTGTCCTTAAAGAAAAAGAGATAGAGGGTAAAGATGAGCACATAAATTCATAGATCAAACTAACATTGATAAAATCCCTTTATGCTTATACTAGAACAAGGTTTTCAGACTGAGAATGAATGCAATCTGTCCACCGAATTGTTTTGTTTGGCCTACATGGTGTTTCATAAACACCTTAGCCAATATTTTTAAAAGGGAAATGTAACATTAAAATCAGGATTTCTTCAGTGAAACTACATTACCAAACAGTGAACCCTAAGCTAAGCCATGGACTTTAACTAATAGTACAATTATAAAAATGTGCCATCATCAATTGTAACAAATGTTCCACACCAAATCAAGATATTGGTGATGAGGTGGTATATGGGAATCCCATACTTCACGCATGATTTTTTCTGTAAACTCACAACTTCTCCAATAAAAATAAATAAATAAACAAACAGATAAATAAAAATCAGAATTTCTAGCTTCTCTGGTATAATTGAATAAAATGGAAACACAGGGCTTACATTTTCGCATAGCAACAAATTTGGGAATCCGAGTACCCTTTAATATTCCAAGTTTAAATGGAGAACATGCCATCAAGCCACCTTTTACCACCTATTGGCCTCACAGGTCTTTGAATATGCAAACCATGTTAGCTTCTCTGGAACCAGAAAGCTAATCTTTTTCCTCCAGTTTAATGCAGTGCTCTTTTACCCCTTACTCTCTAGCCTAGAAGAGGGAAAAAGAGCAGAAAAGACGGTTTCAGCTCTGTCTACTTCTTCAGTTCTAAGCCCCTCCACTTACAAGTGTGTAATGCTTTGTTAGATGAGGCAAATCCTGAAATCTGCCTGAATTCTAAAAGAGGCAGGCCACGTGAAACCTGACCCATTTTGGAGATGTAGCTCCTACTACATCCTACTCCCTGAAAATCCAAGGGCATGAAGAGTAAAGAATTAATGAACCTAATCTCAGCACTTCAAGGAAATAAAAGATAACATCTTCTGTCAAAACCAGTAGTAAATATAAAAAAGATTTCTGCAAATCCAACAACAAAAGTAGTCCTACTTTACATAATAAGCAAGGGGGTGGGTACGTTTTATGTGGTAGAAAATGAAGTGTGAATCTCAACATGACATGTTCAGACAGGTTGGGCAGAGGGAAAATCATCACTATAATTCCTTAAAGATCTGAAGGAACATCTGATAGATATCTGTAAAGGACATGGGAACTTAAAACTTCAAAAATAAAGAAAATATATCTCCAAGGATAGATCATCAGCTTCTCACATAATTTTCACAAGTCAATTTGATTAAATAAAAGTTCAGGATAGTTAATTTTCTCACATAGTTCTTACTAAAAATGTACCTCAGAGTTTAAGATTATTATTCTCTAATTTAGAAGTTTCCTTTGTGAACACCCAAAACCTCAAGGACAGGGACTTTCAAGCGTTTTGTTCACTGAGAATCTTTAGTTAAAATGAAATCATTCAACGATACTTACACCAAACAAATAAAAACTAAAATGCCATCAGTGAAACAGTAAGGGGTCCAGAGCTCCTTGCAATTTACTCCAGCCTACAAACCTGAGGGTTTAGAGAGATGGGATCAAAGTGCAGTGGAATGTAAATAGGGGATAAGTAGGTGAAGCTCTCGAGTCCAGACTACCCAACTCAATTTTATAGAGTAGCTTAACTTCAATCAGTTTTACATTTTGATATTGGGTTTTCAGGTCATTATAAATGCTCATTTGGAAAAATCTGCTGATAAAAATCAAACACTTCACACAAACACCAAAACAAATATAAACATTAAAGCAACAGCTTTGAATGCAAAACACCTCCATAAAGCATCACATGCTCTAGGTGCATTATCCTATAATTCACTCTCCATACTGTACCTAAAGGGATCTCTGTGTTCTAGATTTAACTGAGTCACTCCCTTGGCACTACTATAAAGACCATGCGTTTTAATACGGATTATAATATCCTTAGGCCCTTGCTACTTTCTATCTTTGTAGCCTCTCCACTGCCCCTCTTGCATTCTATGCTCCAGCCATAATGAATGTCATTTATTTCCTCTAAGGTGTCATGTTCTTTCTACCTATGGGTTGACAGGTTCCTCTGCCAAGAAAATCACCAATCATCGGTATCTTTGCATGGCCAATCTCTATTCAACACAGATCCCAATTGATGTGGCTTTGTGCTAAGATGGCATCCTGTATGCCCCTATCAAAGCATTCATCACATTTTATTATAATTAAACAGTCCTGCTTTTGCTCAATAGTTCAGGACTGTAAAAATGACCCTGCAAGCTGAAACTGTGCAGATGAGTCTTTATAATCAATGGAAAAATTTATAATCATTCCATGTCCTCCAATGTCAGAATATTAAAAAATTCTCTTACTTTCAGTTTTAAATTTACAGGGAAATAGAAACAATTTAATATTCACTAAGTCCACTGAAATATAAAACATTAGATACACTGAGAATTAAAGTGCTTCAATCTTTGTTAAAAAATTATCAACATAAATGACACTCAAAACTCAACTTTTAAAAAACTGCAATCCGATGGGAGGCGGGGCAAGATGGCAGACTGGTGAGCTGTATGTTTTAGTTACTCCTCCAGGAAAGTAGGTAAAAAGCCAGGAACTGCGTGGACTGGACACCACAGAGCAATCTGTCTTTGGGCATACTTCATACAACACTCATGAAAACGTGGAACTGCTGAGATCAGCGAAATCTGTAAGTTTTTGCGGCCAGGGGACCCGCGCCCCTCCCTGCCAGGCTCAGTCCCGGGGGAGGAGGGGCTGTCAGCTCCAGGAAGGAGAAGGGAGAATTGCAGTGGCTGCTCTTACCGGAAACTCATTCTACTGATTCAAACTCCAACCATAGATAGACTGAGGCCAGACACCAGAGACTCTGAGAGCAGCCAGCCCAGCAGAGAGGAAACAGGCATAGAAAAAAAACAACACGAAAAACTCCAAAATAAAAGCAGAGGATTTTTGGAGTTCTGGTGAACACAGAAAGGGGAAGGGCGGAGATCAGGCCTTGAGGCGCATATGCAAATCCCGAAGCAAGGCTGATCTCTCTGCCCTGGGCACTTTTCCTTAATGGCCCTGGTTGCTTTGTCTATTAGCATTTCAATAACCCATTAGATCTCTGAGGAGGGCCGTTTTTTTTTTTTTTTTTTTTTAAATCCTTTTTGCTTTTTCTAAAACAATTACTCTAAGAAGCTCAATACAGAAAGCTTCAAAGAATTGAAATTTGGGCACGTCAAGTCAAGAGCAGAACTAAGAGAGCTCTGAGACAAAAGGCAATAATCCAGTGGCTGAGAAAATTCACTAAACAACACAACTTCCCAAGAAAAGGGGGGTGTCCGCTCACAGCCACCATCCTGGTGGACAGGAAACACTCCTGCTCATCGCCAGCCCCATAGCCCAGAGCTGCCCCAGACAACCCAGTGTGACGGAAGTGCTTCAAATAACAGGCACACACCACAAAACTGGGCGTGGACATTAGCCTTCCCTGCAACCTCAGCTGAATGTCCCAGAGCTGGGAAGGGGGAGCAGTGTGAATTAACAGAGCCCCATTCAGCCATCATTTGAGCAGACTGGGAGCCTCCCAACACAGCCCAGCAGCCCAGAACTGCCCTGGGGGGACGGCACTCACCTGCGACATAGCACAGTCATCCCTCAACAGAGGACCCGGGGTGCACAGCCTGGAAGAGGGGCCCACTTGCAAGTCTCAGGAGCCATACGCCAATACCAAAGACTTGTGGGTCAGAGGCAGAGACAAACTGTGGCAGGACTGAACTGAAGGATTAGACTATTGCAGTAGCTTAAAAACTCTAGGATCATCAGGGAGATTTGATTGTTAGGGCCACCCCCCCTCCCCGACTGCCCAGAAACACGCCCCACATACAGGGCAGGCAACACCAACTACACACGCAAGCTTGGGACACCAATTGGGCCCCACAAGACTCACTCCCCCACTCACCAAAAAGGCTAAGCAGGGGAGATCTGGCTTGTGGAGAACAGGTGGCTCGTGGACGCCACCTGCTGGTTAGTTAGAGAAAGTGTACTCCACGAAGCTGTAGATCTGATAAATTAGAGATAAGGACTTCAACTGGTCTACAAACCCTAAAAGAACCCTATCAAGGTCAGCAAATGCCACGAGGCCAAAAACAACAGAAAATTATAAAGCATATGAAAAAACCAGACGATATGGATAACCCAAGCCCAAGCACCCAAATCAAAAGACCAGAAGAGACACACCTAGAGCAGCTACTCAAAGAACTAAAGATGAACAATGAGACCCTAGTACGGGATATGAAGGAAATCAAGAAGACCCTAGAAGAGCATAAAGAAGACATTGCAAGACTAAATAAAAAAATGGATGATCTTATGGAAATTAAAGAAACTGTTGACCAAATTAAAAAGATTCTGGACACTCATAGTACAAGACTAGAGGAAGTTGAACAACGAATCAGTGACCTGGAAGATGACAGAATGGAAAATGAAAACATAAAAGAAAGAATGGGGAAAAAAATTGAAAAACTCGAAATAGACCTCAGGGATATGATAGATAATATGAAACGTCCGAATATAAGACTCATTGGTGTCCCAGAAGGGGAAGAAAAGGGTAAAGGTCTAGGAAGAGTATTCAAAGAAATTGTTGGGGAAAACTTCCCAAATCTTCTAAACAACATAAATACACAAATCATAAATGCTCAGCGAACTCCAAATAGAATAAATCCAAAAAAACCCACTCCGAGACATATACTGATCACACTGTCAAACATAGAAGAGAAGGAGCAAGTTCTGAAAGCAGCAAGAGAAAAGCAATTCACCACATACAAAGGAAACAGCATAAGACTAAGTAGTGACTACTCAGCAGCCACCATGGAGGCAAGAAGGCAGTGGCACGATATATTTAAAATTCTGAGTGAGAGGAATTTCCAGCCAAGAATACTTTATCCAGCAAAGCTCTCCTTCAAATTTGAGGGAGAGCTTAAATTTTTCACAGACAAAGAAATGCTGAGAGAATTTGCTAACAAGAGACCTGCCCTACTGGAGATACTAAAGGGAGCCCTACAGACAGAGAAACAAAGACAGGACAGAGAGACTTGGAGAAAGGTTCAGTACTAAAGAGATTCGGTATGGGTACAATAAAGGATATTAATAGAGAGAGGGAAAAATATGGCAAACATAATCCAAAGGATAAGATGGCCGATTCAAGAAATGCCTTCACGGTTTTAACGTTGAATGTAAATGGATTAAACTCCCCAATTAAAAGATATAGATTCGCAGAATGGATCAAAAAAAATGAACCATCAATATGTTGCATACAAGAGACTCATCTTAGACACAGGGACACAAAGAAACTGAAAGTGAAAGGATGGAAAAAAATATTTCATGCAAGCTACAGCCAAAAGAAAGCAGGTGTAGCAATATTAATCTCAGATAAAATAGACTTCAAATGCAGGGATGTTTTGAGAGACAAAGAAGGCCACTACATACTAATAAAAGGGGCAATTCAGCAAGAAGAAATAACAATCGTAAATGTCTATGCACCCAATCAAGGTGCCACAAAATACATGAGAGAAACATTGGCAAAACTAAAGGAAGCAATTGATGTTTCCACAATAATTGTGGGAGACTTCAACACATCACTCTCTCCTATAGATAGATCAACCAGACAGAAGACCAATAAGGAAATTGAAAACCTAAACAATCTGATAAATGAATTAGATTTAACAGACATCTACAGGACATTACATCCCAAATCAACAGGATACACATACTTTTCTAGTGCTCACGGAACTTTCTCCAGAATAGACCATATGCTGGGACATAAAACAAGCCTCAATAAATTTAAAAAGATTGAAATTATTCAAAGCACATTCTCTGACCACAATGGAATACAATTAGAAGTCAATAACCATCAGAGACTTAGAAAATTCACAAATACCTGGAGGTTAAACAACACACTCCTAAACAATCAGTGGGTTAAAGAAGAAATAGCAAGAGAAATTGCTAAATATATAGAGACGAATGAAAATGAGAACACAACATACGAAAACCTATGGGATGCAGCAAAAGCAGTGCTAAGGGGGAAATTTATAGCACTAAACGCATATATTAAAAAGGAAGAAAGAGCCAAAATCAAAGAACTAATGGATCAACTGAAGAAGCTAGAAAATGAACAGCAAACCAATCCTAAACCAAGTACAAGAAAAGAAATAACAAGGATTAAAGCAGAAATAAATGACATAGAGAACAAAAAAACAATAGAAAGGATAAATATCACCAAAAGTTGGTTCTTTGAGAAGATCAACAAGATTGACAAGCCCCTAGCTAGACTGACAAAATCAAAAAGAGAGAAGACCCATATAAACAAAATAATGAATGAAAAAGGTGACATAACTGCAGATCCTGAAGAAATTAAAAAAAATTATAAGAGGATATTATGAACAACTGTATGACAACAAACTGGATAATGTAGAAGAAATGGACAATTTCCTGGAAACATATGAACAACCTAGACTGACCAGAGAAGAAATAGAAGACCTCAACCAACCCATCACAAGCAAAGAGATCCAATCAGTCATCAAAAATCTTCCCACAAATAAATGCCCAGGGCCAGATGGCTTCACAGGGGAATTCTACCAAACTTTCCAGAAAGAACTGACACCAATCTTACTCAAACTCTTTCAAAACATTGAAAAAAATGGAACACTACCTAATTCATTTTATGAAGCTAACATCAATCTAATACCAAAACCAGGCAAAGATGCTACAAAAAAGGAAAACTACCGGCCAATCTCCCTAATGAATATAGATGCAAAAATCCTCAACAAAATACTTGCAAATCGAATCCAAAGACACATTAAAAAAATCATACACCATGACCAAGTGGGGTTCATTCCAGGCATGCAAGGATGGTTCAACATAAGAAAAACAATCAATGTATTACAACACATTAAAAACTCGAAAGGGAAAAATCAATTGATCATCTCAATAGATGCTGAAAAAGCATTTGACAAAATCCAACATCCCTTTTTGATAAAAACACTTCAAAAGGTAGGAATTGAAGGAAACTTCCTCAACATGATAAAGAGCATATATGAAAAACCCACAGCCAGCATAGTACTCAATGGTGAGAGACTGAAAGCCTTCCCTCTAAGATCAGGAACAAGACAAGGATGCCCGCTGTCACCACTGTTATTCAACATTGTGCTGGAAGTGCTAGCCAGGGCAATCCGGCAAGACAAAGAAATAAAAGGCATCCAAATTGGAAAAGAAGAAGTAAAACTGTCATTGTTTGCAGATGATATGATCTTATATCTAGAAAACCCTGAGAAATCGATGATACAGCTACTAGAGCTAATAAACAAATTTAGCAAAGTAGCGGGATACAAGATTAATGCACATAAGTCAGTAATGTTTCTATATGCTAGAAATGAACAAACTGAAGAGACACTCAAGAAAAAGATACCATTTTCAATAGCAACTAAAAAAATCAAGTACCTAGGAATAAACTTAACCAAAGATGTAAAAGACCTATACAAAGAAAACTACATAACTCTACTAAAAGAAATAGAAGGGGACCTTAAAAGATGGAAAAATATTCCATGTTCATGGATAGGAAGGCTAAATGTCATTAAGATGTCAATTCTACCCAAACTCATCTACAGATTCAATGCAATCCCAATCAAAATTCCAACAACCTACTTTGCAGACTTGGAAAAGCTAGTTATCAAATTTATTTGGAAAGGGAAGATGCCTCGAATTGCTAAAGACACTCTAAAAAAGAAAAACGAAGTGGGAGGACTTACACTCCCTGACTTTGAAGCTTATTATAAAGCCACAGTTGCCAAAACAGCATGGTACTGGCACAAAGATAGACATATAGATCAATGGAATCGAATTGAGAATTCAGAGATAGACCCTCAGATCTATGGCCGACTGATCTTTGATAAGGCCCCCAAAGTCACCGAACTGAGCCATAATGGTCTTTTCAACAAATGGGGCTGGGAGAGTTGGATATCCATATCCAAAAGAATGAAAGAGGACCCCTACCTCACCCCCTACACAAAAATTAACTCAAAATGGACCAAAGATCTCAATATAAAAGAAAGTACCATAAAACTCCTAGAAGATAATGTAGGAAAACATCTTCAAGACCTTGTATTAGGAGGCCACTTCCTAGACTTTACACCCAAAGCACAAGCAACAAAAGAGAAAATAGATAAATGGGAACTCCTCAAGCTTAGAAGTTTCTGCACCTCAAAGGAATTTCTCAAAAAGGTAAAGAGGCAGCCAACTCAATGGGAAAAAATTTTTGGAAACCATGTATCTGACAAAAGACTGATATCTTGCATATATAAAGAAATCCTACAACTCAATGACAATAGTACAGACAGCCCAATTATAAAATGGGCAAAAGATATGAAAAGACAGTTCTCTGAAGAGGAAATACAAATGGCCAAGAAACACATGAAAAAATGTTCAGCTTCACTAGCTATTAGAGAGATGCAAATTAAGACCACAATGAGATACCATCTAACACCGGTTAGAATGGCTGCCATTAAACAAACAGGAAACTACAAATGCTGGAGGGGATGTGGAGAAATTGGAACTCTTATTCATTGTTGGTGGGACTGTATAATGGTTCAGCCACTCTGGAAGTCAGTCTGGCAGTTCCTTAGAAAACTAGAGATAGAGCTACCATTCGATCCAGCGATTGCACTTCTCGGTATATACCCGGAAGATCGGAAAGCAGTGACACGAACAGATATCTGCACGCCAATGTTCATAGCAGCATTATTCACAATTGCCAAGAGATGGAAACAACCCAAATGTCCATCAACAGATGAGTGGATAAATAAAATGTGGTATATACACACGATGGAATACTACGCGGCAGTAAGAAGGAACGATCTGGTGAAACATATGACAACATGGATGAACCTTGAAGACATAATGCTGAGCGAAATAAGCCAGGCACAAAAAGAGAAATAT
The DNA here is from genome assembly GCF_015220235.1 of Choloepus didactylus. NCBI lineage: Eukaryota > Metazoa > Chordata > Mammalia > Pilosa > Megalonychidae > Choloepus > Choloepus didactylus. The sequence continues at coordinate 19,720,007 of NC_051313.1, read as the reverse complement.
TATATGCTACCACTAATGTGAACTTTGAAAAATGTAAAACAAATGGTTTATAATGTAGAATGTAGGGGAACTAGCAGTAGAGAGCAATTAAGGAAGGGGGAACAATAATCCAAGAAGAACAGATAAGCTATTTAACGTTCTGGGGATGCCCAGAAATGACTATGGTCTGTTAATTTCTGATGGATGTAGTAGGAACAAGTTCACTGAAATGTTGCTATAGTATGTAACTTTCTTGGGGTAAAGTAGGAACATGTTGGAAGTTAAGCAGTTATCTTAGGTTAGTTGTCTTTTTCTTACTCCCTTGCTATGGTCTCTTTGAAATGTTCTTTTATTGTATGTTTGTTTTCTTTTTAACTTTTTTTTTCATACAGTTGATTTGAAAAAAGAAGGGAAAGTTAAAAAAAAAAAAAAAAGAAAAAAGACAAACAAGGAAAAAAAAAAAAAAAAAAAAAAAAACGATGTAGTGCCCCCTTGAGGAGCCTGTGGAGAATGCAGGGGTATTCGCCTACCCCACCTCCATGGTTGCTAACATGACCACAGACATAGGGGACTGGTGGTTTGATGGGTTGAGCCCTCTACCATAAGTTTTACCCTTGGGAAGACGGTTGCGGCAAAGGAGAGGCTAGGCCTCCCTGTATTTGTGCCTAAGAGTCTCCTCCTGAATGCCTCTTTGTTGCTCAGATGTGGCCCTCTCTCTCTGGCTAAGCCAACTTGAAAGGCGAAATCACTGCCCTCCCCCCTACGTGGGATCAGACACCCAGGGAAGTGAATCTCCCTGGCAACGTGGAATATGACTCCCGGGGAGGAATGTAGACCCGGCATCGTGGGATGGAGAACATCTTCTTGACCAAAAGGGGGATGTGAAAGGAAATGAAATAAGCTTCAGTGGCAGAGAGATTCCAAAACGAGCCGAGAGATCACTCTGGTGGGCACTCTTATGCACACTTTAGACAACCTTTTTTAGGTTCTAAAGAATTGGGGTAGCTGGTGGTGGATACCTGAAACTATTAAACTACAACCCAGAACCCATGAATCTCGAAGACAGTTGTATAAAAATGTAGCTTATGAGGGGTGACAGTGGGATTGGGAATGCCATAAGGACCAAACTCCACTTTGTCTAGTTTATGGATCGATGTGTAGAAAAGTAGGGGAAGCAAACAAACAGACAAAGGTACCTAGTGTTCTTTTTTACTTCAATTGCTCTTTTTCACTCTAATTATTATTCTTGTTATTTTTGTGTGTGTGCTAATGAAGGTGTCAGGGATTGATTTAGGTGATGAATGTACAACTATGTAATGGTACTGTAAACAATCGAAAGTACAATTTGTTTTGTATGACTGCGTGGTATGTGAATATATCTCAATAAAATGATGATTAAAAAAAAAAAAAAAAAAAAAACTGCAATCCAATTAGAAAATGGGCAGAAAACATAAGCAGACATTTCACTGAAGATATTTCACAGTACAAAAACACATGAAAAGATATTCATTAACCATCAGTGAAATGTAAATTAGAACCACAGTGAGATTTCACTACAGAATGATCAGAATGGCTGAAAAAAAAAAAAAATAGAAAATGGATCATTCTTGCACTGCTTGTGAGAATATAAAATGAATTGAACACTCTATAAAGTAGCTAGGGAGTCTCTTATAAAACTAAAATGTGTTTATCATACATCTAGCAATTGCACTCTTGGTCATTTATCTTTACCACCTTTCGGGAAACACGAGATGTCTCTGCATTATTTGTTTAAACTGCATGTGAATGTACAATCACCACAAAATAAAAATTAAATTTAAAAAAAAAGTACCAAGGGTAGTTTGAATAGTTCTGGCCCTCTCCTTTTCCTTATGCAACTTACATTATGGAGGTAGCACCTGTTTTGCCTTAGCGAACTGTTACATTCTTTCTAAGGTTGAATTCACTCCCAACATGTTATCTTTTGCTTTTTCAATGTCACAAAATATCTGTAAGTTTTCCTTTAATGTGAAGATGTTGTTGGTGTCATTTTATCTTTTCCAAACTTTATCCTCTTCTTCACAACCTATTTCCTCTCTATGTGGATAAATTCGTCTTTACACAGTTCCTCTGGTTGCGTGTCTGCAGTCTCTCACACTCCACAGGGTCCACATTCCCACAGCCAGCCATTTCTTCTGTAACTCAATTTACCTTTGACTTGAATTTCACTTCCAGCAATATCACTTTTCATTTCTTTGACACACCTTTCATCTTTATTGGCCAATTCTCTTTTTCAACTACATAGTTTTGTAAAATGTCACATGGGTTTATCACTGGTTGGCAAGGAGGCAACACAACGGATGCTTTGCTGTCTGTGCCAGAACTGACTAACAGATGAGCATGTGGCCAATCACTGACAGGCTTTGAAAGAAGTAATGTGATTGGTCACTGACCGTGATTCGTAGGGTTATTTACCTGGTGATTTGTGGACTGAAGAGCAGACAACAAAGCATATACTTTATGCAATTACTCACAGTTAATATACCACAGTAACTGAAATTTAAACTGCATTGTTTGGTGATTGATGTCATATAACAAAACAGCAGTAAATGAAAATGTATGCTCAGCAGCGCCATGCAAAGTGAGGGCCGCCAGCACTTGTTTCGTGGACTATCTCGTCCATAGTATATAATCTCCTAGGAGAGCAGAGACAGCTTTTTGTCTGATCTTTCCTATATCTGCAGCACTTAGCAAAATTCCAGAACACATAAAAGGCACTCAATAAGTTTTTGTGAGGGAATGAATGCATGAACTTTAGAAAACTGAGCTAAATTAAACTGCATTCTCAACAAAAAATTCTTTGCCTTACCCTTTATTTCCTCCTTATGTAAATATAGAGGCTCTGGTGAATAATTTGGACTCTCAGAATTAATATGAAAAAATAAGCCTAAAGAAAAAAAGTTGGTACACTTTGAAAATGCCCATACACAGTCATACTGGCAGTAATACTGATGTTAAAACTGAATCCTACTGAAAGCACACCAAACAAATCCTGGAGTCTAAAATCATCTCATGATTATCTACTTAAGAAAGAAAAAAAAAAAAGAAACAGAAATAATATGTACGTGGTTTGTGGTTTGGGTTTTTTCTTTTATTTTACTCTACTTTACCCAGCAATCTCCATGCTAAAAATGCTAGTTTTCACTCCTTGAACAGTCATCCACTGACATTAGGATGTGCCACCTCAAAAATGTGCTGCAGGGTGGTAAAAGGATGCTATCCCAGGGTGTAAATTCTGCTAAAAATGCCCAGTTAATTACTAGGCTCATTGATTAAATCTGGAGATGGCTTCTATATTTTAGGAGGGAATTACACACACATTTTTAAAGATTTATCTTGTATTTTTCTTAACTTTACATTTAATTTTTAATATTTCATATTTGGAATTATACATATATATATATATTCTTATAAATGTAAAATATATTCCTTAAAGAAAATTAACAGCATTTACAACCATACCACTCAGAAATAATCACTGTTTACAGTTTAACTTCTTTTTACTATGCATGGACATACTTTTCCCCCCAAGTAACATTGGGTACTTGCAATATCCACTCTTATAAATTGTGTTTCTTTACATAATATACTACAAATCCTTTTTAATTATATTATTTTTTAATTATTTTTCTTTTATCACTTATAAGAATAAATGCAATAATAATGGCTATCATCATTACAAAGAGTAGGGCAATGAGCTAAGTTATTACAAATGCTAACTCATCTAATTCTTATGACAGTGTGAGAATACTATATTTCCATTTTACATGGAGCATGAAGCCGCCAAAGTTTAAAATAACTTGCTCAAGACCACACAGCTAATATATGATGGAGCCCAGATTCAAGCTCAGCACCTTCTCCTCCAGCCTGTCCTTTAGTCACCAAGCTTTCTGTTTCAGATGTTCAGCTCTTACCCATTTGAGGTCAGTCTGGATTGATTAGGTCCAAATTATGGCGTGTTTGAAAAGCTTCACTGGCAAATAGTTAACTGAAATCAAGTAACTAAACAGCATAATCAAAACCTTAGTGAATTTAACTGCTTTACTGGAGAGTGAAGAATTACTTGTAGGGAAATAAAAAACTGGTTTTTTTCTTATGTTAACAGTCAACTCTAAATTTCTTAAGGGTATATTAACATTCTTATTTTACACTGTTTCAACATTTTTTCTTTAGTATTGTTTACCATCTGAACATCCCAATGTGAGGGTGAGTTTTCTTCCACCTACACACAGAGCACTTGGGCTTAGTAATTATACCCTGTGTCCAAGAGTGGGAAAGTGGAGGTTGAAGCTGCTTAGCCAACCATGTTTTCAAAGATTACAGAAAAATAAATTTCTATTCACAATGTCCAAATTATTTGAAATTTAAAACAGTAGAATTGAAACACCTAAAATTGGACTGTATTTATATCCATCTTTCCTTTCTTATCCAGAGAAAGGTTTTTTAATACCTTTATAAAGGCACAGTTGAAAATATTTATTGAGGTGTAGGGTATAGAGTAGCCTCTCTTTACCAAAACATTTTATACACAAAAATACCCAAACACATATACATACACACACCACATAAATTGTAAAATTCTAGGAAGTGGAGAGCAAAGGAAAATTTGCTAAAATTTTCCATTTTTCCATGCATGTTTTTCTACTAGAATAAAATAATTTGAGAAAATTACAGAATTCAATTTTCCCTTAGTCATTCTCAACTTGTCCATTTTCTGAAGTTGTTAAAAATCAGGGAGTCCACTAAAAGGCATATAGTTTTGGGAAAAGTAAGCAAATGGCAAATCAGTCCTCACACAATATGTATAACTAACCAGAGAGAGAAATGTCCAGGCCATGGTGTCCTCATCCTGCCAAGTCTCAGCCTCCTCCCTGAGTCCTGGAGCTCATTCCCTCTGTTTTCTCCCAAGTTCCCTTCCCCATCAGTTATCCTATCCCCTTTCTCTCCAGAGTCTTCAGAATTTCTCTCTTGACAGATCTAGCCCCTGCATAAAATCTCCTCCATCTTAAAAACAAATCTAAACAAACCAAAGATAACTCTTCAGGTCCATTTTCCTACCTATTCACTTTCTCCTGTCCTCCAGCCAAGCTTATTGAAGGCAGAATCTCCAGCGGACTTTCTCGCTTGTACTGCAAGCTCTCTTTACTGCAAGCTTGCTCTTGTTCCCTTTTGTGGGTGAAACTAGTCCCTCAAAGTTCACCAAAGAATCTGAGGTATTTTTCATCTCTTATCTTAATATATCTTTCCACAGCAACATCAACCATGTACCACTCTTCTGCCTTCTTGAAACTCTCCTCCATCATGCTTTGCTAGAGAACTATTGCCACACTTCTTCCTACCTCACAGATGACCCTTCTCAGTTTTCTTAAGGACTCCTCTTTCCTCATGCTTCAACTGAAGGTGTTCATCTGATTTCTTTCTTCCTTGTCTGCATGATAAATTATAATGCTTTATGGACATTCTCTTCCACACCCATGGCTGCAGCCATTAATGCATGCTGATGATGAACAAATTTGTTTTTTTACTTCAGATCCCTTTCCAAACTATTGCACACAATGGAGGTCTTTAGAAAGGACTTATTTGTTCTAAGTCACTCAGTAATCAGCATCAGAGTGGAAATGGGAAGCCCTCTTGCCGGTTTGGATATATTATGTCCCTCCAAAAGACATGTTTTAATCCAATCTTGTGGGATATTTGGATTAGGTTGTTTCCATGGAGATGTGACTCTCCCAACTGTGATGATCATTTTGATTAATTATTTCCATAGAAGTGTGGCCCCACCCATTCGGCATAGGTCTTGATTAGTTTATTGGAGTACTTTAAAAAGAGCCACACAGGCCAAGACATTTGCTGACACTGCAGCTGAGAGAGACATTTTGGAGACTGCCGTTGAAAGCAGACTTTTGCCAGCCCAGAGTCTGCCTGGGAGAAACTAAGAGAACACCCCCAAACTCTTAAAGAGAAATGTCCTTGGAGAAAGCTATTTTGAAACCAGAACCCCAGTGTAGACGCCAGCTATGTGCCTTCCCAGCTAACAGAGGTGTTCCAGACACCAACGGCCTTTCTTCAGTGAAGACACCCTATCACTGATGTCTTAGTTTGCACACTTCTTTGGCCTTAGGACTGCAACTTGGTAACCAAATAAACCCCCTTTATAAAAGCCAATCCATTTCTGGTATTTTGCATAACGGCAGCATAATACCCTGGTTCCCAACAGCCACTTTAGTTCCATACTGTTCCCAACAGATCTGAGCACGATCGTTTCTGTTGTTGTTAACTTAGGAACTCTTAAATCAGCTATGGATCGGAGGTCACATTTTAATAGTCTCATATGATACCACCAGATTAAACAGTGGGAAGAGGCAAAGATAGAGATCATGGACCTCTGATTACTAACAGTCTTTTACAAGTTGTATAACATGATTTAGTAAGTAATCTCCACTTAAGGGGAAGAAAGGAGTGGGAAGGAAGAATGGGGAAAGGGCTCTCCTTCAGGGACTAGATGGGGGGCCCCAGATCCTCAAGATACCTCATTCCACAGTGAGTGTTATGAATTAAACCCTTCTGGTCACTGTGACATCACACACCATTCCCAGCTAGAACTGATTTATAGTTATAGACTGGCTAGCATTCAGCAACCAGAACTGATCACCACCACCCAAATAATTATAAATATCCAAACGTTCAAAAGCAAGGGCTGACTTTGTTTTTCAAAATGACAGGAGAATAAAAGATACAAGGTTTCCATTTCTAGCACTTTGCTCCAATTATTTTATTCCTGATCTTATTATAATGGCACTGTATTTATGTCTTATTATACTGAAACTATTATTTATGTCTTTCTGCCCAACTTGACTGTAGACATTACTTCTACCAGTCCATCTTTCTCTAGTCATCACCTTCATGAATAGATGAATTATTGATGTGTTTTAACAATAACTAGCAGTGATGTTGGGTAGACATCACTCCATTCAATCACCTCTCTTCGCCATCCCAACTCACATATCAAATTTCTAAGGAATTATGAATAATTACACAGAATAAGCTGAATCAAGGAGCATAAATCTATTATAATTTTATTCAGAATTGAGGGGTTACTCCAAAGTTAAATTTCATATATTCTTATAACCTTTGATACTAAAATACCTCAAAGCTAGTTACTTCTTTCAAAAGTTAAAGGAATAAGAGAAGCCAAATGAAAGTTTAGTCAGCTGTGATACAGCAGGGACCAAATTCCACTTGATAACAATCAGGATTTATGATAATGGTCCTTTGCCCTGAGGAAAGGTGCATATTCAGACCACTACCTGCAAGGCATTCAGACAACATTGGAGTTGGGGAGTGGGGTGCTAACTCACACCTTGGCATGCAAGGTGGCCCTTCCTCTCCATGCAGCATAGCTTCTGCAGTGCTCCAAGAATTCCAGTCCTGCTACCAGTTCAGAATGACCCAACTGTGTGCAGGTCAAGGCAAACACTGCTCCAAACACAGAGAAATTGTAGTAGATGTGGTCCAACATCCCTACATTTCAGCAACAGTAAAAGAACAAGGAAAAGATGAGAGAACCTGGGGCATTTTCCAAAGACTGGGAGATTAAGTCCACCAAAACGTCACACAAAGAAATAACTCAGTGATACAGTGCTGTCCTCAGTAGATTACCTGGAAGTGAGATTTCTTCCCATGTCTGCTGTTTAAAATCAAATAATTATCCTGATAAATCATGGGTAGGCAGAAAGATAACATGAAATGAGAAGCTTGTTTCAATTTTTTAAAGATCTGAAGGCAGCAGCTGGAAAACAGTTGGGGTGTATTCCGATTAGAAGGAGCAGTTGTTGAAATTATAACAGATAGCTCAGATGTGAAGGCAGAAGAAGGAAAATGGGGAGATTATATATGTGTATATGATAAAGGCCTTAGCCCATGTGATACTTATGCCGCTGGTTTCCACAATGTGATCTAGTTAGAAAGGATGTTCTATGGGGAAAATAGCCTACTGGCTCTTGCTTTCACTAAGACTTCTCCAAGGTACTGACACTCAAATGTAGCATAGGATCCAACTGGAAAGCAACCACACAGCCCGATGGATCCCTATAAAGAAAGAAAATGTCCACATCCCACCCCAAATATTCTGATTCTGCGGTCTTTGAAAATAAGCACCCCTGGAAATTGTGATGTTGGGGTTCCTTGGATCACATGTCGAGCAACATGGCATGAATTCCTGGTGCCCTGTACCTCCCCATTCCTGGCAGCCTAAGAAAACAAATGTTAGATAATTTAAAGAAAGTTTTAAGAAAGTCAATTTATACAACACTACAAAAATTATCACCTTGCTAAACTGCAGAGCCTTTATCAAGTAAGAAAAAGTTAATTTATTAGATGGTCTCTATTTTGCAATTTAATAACCACATCACAGCATTTGTTTTATTCTTGCATTTTGTGTCTCATGGTTTACTAAATTATATTGTATTTTATAGGCAATGATTACACAATTAAGAATCATGCATTTCAAAAACCTCAGAAAATTTTTGTTGTTTAAAATCTGCAATAATATCCATACTAATCTCTTTACAAATTACTAACATTTTTATTTTATTCAATTTAAAAGACAGTATTTTCTATCTTTGAGTAACATCTAATGTTATTGTGTATGCAATAACATAATACAATGTTTTCCTAAAGAATAAATTCTTATAACATTTTAACAATAATCCAAAATGAAATTACCTTTTGTTTGTGTTTGCAGTTCAACAAAAAGTCTATAATATATCTGAATGTGAGTATTTGACTGCCTACAAATTAAATAATAAGTGAGGAATTAGTCATAGGCCACCCAACAGTATTTCAACAGATTGCCTGGTTGGCATTATCCTTGGTCTAGAATCAAAGGAGGATCGGACTCTTTTACAGACATGTCTACTATTGCAGTTCAAGTCACTGCTTTCCAAGTGATTCATGTTAGGAGAAGGTCTTCTTCATCGATACACATTTATCCCAAAACAAAAGAGAAACTTTTTTCTCTTGAAATATGAGCATTTTTTGCTTTCTCTGTTACTCAGGGTTAGATCCTACCAACATATTACAACAGGAAAAAAAAACCCTTTCAGACACTCCATAATGTTTTGAGAATGACAAAGCTTAAGAGGGCATCTCCTAAAAGGTTATCATTTCAACCTAAACCTAAAAAAAGTTTAAGAATCTTAAAGAATGGCTTCTTTTCCAAGGCCTGTTCATTTTACCATCAGAAAACAAGTAACAATCATTGCTTTACTGATATTTATAAGGCCAGAGTACTAACTCTTGACATACATTATTTAATTTAATCTACATTTACTCTCAATATTTCAGATGTGGAGGCAATGGTCTTAAAAGGGTTTAATACCCCTTTCACAGTCACGGGCCAGTAGGTCGTACAAACAGGACTCCAATACTTTTCCCTTTTCAATACCATCTCTCTGAAATCTCATCAGAGACAAAAAAGTAGTCAGAGAACACTGAGATGTGATGACAGCTACTACTATATAATGACAAGGCAAATCATTAATTAGCATGAGACACATCCAGAGGATTAACCTAAGATGCACGGTGAGCGCGACACCAGGAATTTACCTACAAACTTCTTCTAGGTCTTCTACTTGCTTGTCAGAACTCCTAGACTGATGCTCCCAAGAGTTCACAGTGTCCCATGTGACTCACTCCATGTTGACTTGGGGATCAATAAAACTAATAATGTATTATTTTCTTTTAGCTCAATGCTGATACAATTAACAGCAATGTTATTCCACATCCCACACAACCAGAATTAGCCTGAGGTTATTTTCCACATAGCACCAATGGCACTAAGAAGTTTTTTTAGAATGTGGCAAAATCTTGTTTCAGATATATAAATACTGCCAATCAGAGCTTCTGAATAACATGAAATTACATCAGCATTCTGAATCAATATATCATTAATAAAAATCAGAGAATGATGCTTCAGATAGAAGGAAGAAATTTACAGTGGTAAACATATAAAAGCTTTTAAATTTTCTTTTAAAATATTGAAAAGTGCACACTGTCCCTATCATTGTCTTCAAACACTTAAGAAACCAGAGCAAATTGAGAATCAGTAACTCCTTGAAATAAACATAGCTATGAACGGAGTATCTAAATCTCTGAAGACTAGTTTCCAGCTACCTACAAATGTTTCTTGTTTACAGCAGTTTACAGGGATTCCAGAGGTTATTTCAACTATTTAATTTATAAACTCTACATATGGATAATCCTTGAATAAAGCCATATGCAAAAAAATACTATCTCAAGAAAGGAAAGTAATTTACCCATGAGAGAATCTGCTCTTCTCGTTACCATTTTGCTTGACCTTGACAGTAAACCTCTATTTCTCTATAAAATAACAGTATTCTGCTACTTTGTCTGTTTTTTTAATAGTACAGATGTGATGCTAAGTAGAACATGAAGCACACTGCATGATTCTTTAAACTGAAGAATAAAACTAACAATGTATTATTTTCTTTTAGGTAATGTATAATTTTCTTTCAATAAGGAAAATTTAATATATTTGAATATTAATTACATATTTTATATTATATAATATATACATATTAAATTGTAAGGGAATTGGAATGGTTCATCTAGGACAGTTTTGTCAATCAAATTGCCTTCCAAATAATGTATTTCATTATTTACAGTTTATTCTCCCCGACTCATGAACTATTTCAACATTATAGCAGTATATGATACAAACCAGATTCCCACCGAAATAAATTTATCTTTCACATCTTAGAGCACAGAAGGTTCCTTTTGTGCACTTACTTTGTCTTCAGAACATTTTAAGTAAGTACTATTCTGGAGAGGATTTATAAACAAGAATCTAAATTATACTCAAAGTGATTTATAAAGGCATCTCTATTGATTCATTATTGATCAAAAAATTAAGAGAAAGAATGGCTAAGCAACTTTTTGTTGAAGTCTAACAGAAGTCCTGATCTTTGCATGTAAAAAGACAGACAGAACTTCTGAATTTCCAGTTTATTGAAATAAATTTTAAAGGTTGGATTAAAATTTTAAAAGGGCTAGTATCAAATAGTTTTTACAAATGGAAGCAAAGACCACATTTAATACCAAAATTGCAAAGGAAATAATTGTAGCATATAAATGATATGTGATCATTGTTTACAAAGAGAACACCAAAGTTAGGCTGAGACAATAAATTTAACTGCAACTTTGAGGTGTAAATATACTTTCCCCTCAAACAGAGATATCAATCTGCCAATTACCCAGCATGAAACAGAATTTGCTATAAATTTGGCCAGTATGAAACAGGTCCTCTCAATCAGAAAAGAACTGGTACCCAGACAGAGAAATCAAGAGACAAAGAAAAATGCTGATTGCAAACATGGTAATAAAAGTTAAATTTGTTTTAGTTAATATAACTCTGTAAATTTAAAAAGGTAGAAAAGGATAGGAAACCCTTCTTCTGCAGCATTTCCCTTCTTCTGCAGCATTTCCCTTGTGTTAGAGCATTTCCCTTGTGGTAGGGTGAATTATGCACCCCACAAAAAAACATGTTCTTAACTTTATCCCATTCCTGTGGGTGTGAAAACTTTGTAAATAGGACCCTCGGTAGATGCTATTTTTAGTTAAGGTGTGGCCAACTGAATCATGATAGGTGTTATTACTATTACTGTAGGCTTTACAGAGAAGGTCACAGGGAAAAGGCCTCAGGGAGGAGCTGGAAGTCAGAAATCAGAGGAACCTGGAAGAGAAAGGAAAGAACACTGACGTGCATAGTCATACAAAGGAAAAGCCAAGGAACCCAAAGAATGCAGGCCAGCCAGAATGCTATCACCCTGGGAAGAAGCAACCCTTCCATCCTCTAAGCTGTGGGCTAATAAATTCTTGTTGTTAAGACAACCCATTACGTGCTATTTGTCCTAACAGCCTGGAAAACTAAGACATTCATCAAACATTCCATCTGCATTCATCAAGCATTCCTTCTACCTTTCTTAACCTGCCTGCAGTTAAAATAAAGTAACAGGACTTATAGCCAATGAGCTGTATGTGTCACTTCCTGAATGCAACAGTGGAAAGCCCATAAAGACTCTCTAGTCCCTGTCTTATCTTGCCACTGATAGAGGAAGTTTGAGTTCCAAATGGTGAAACCACAAAAATGCAGAGCCTCGGGCAGCACAGATGTCTGCATGACTACCTGGTATAAAGCCCCCACTGACTTGCAATGGACATGTAACATAAGTAATAAATAAATGTTTATTGTCCCCAATGCCATGGTTAAAAGGAACTATAGTATAATCTAGCCTGACTAAAACACCTTCCAAAATCAAAGAGATGGTCATACCAATGCTCTATTCTAAAGTGCTTGGTAAGATAGTACCTGCTTCCATCCCTACTGTACGATACCATCTGCACTTCTCAAAAGCCCCCTCATGCCCCTATATTTTGGCTCATAAATTATGTCTCACTAGACACATTTCTAAGCATTTTATCTCTTTATCTGGGATCACCCATTTCTGTCTACTACTTTTACCACTGATGGCTGATAAATTATGGTCAAGTAAAAATATTTGCCAAACAACTCACACAGTCCCCAAAAAGCCCACCAACATGGAGAGTCCTCTTTTGTAAATCAATGTTTGGAGAATTTTCTATGTTTTTACTTTCAAACCCAGAATTTAAGTTGTAATACTGTCTTTTTGCATGCTGCTTTGGATAGACAATGTCCTTCCAAATGACATTTCCATATTTACATCCATGGTTACTTACTGTTACCACATTTCAGAAAGAGAAGGAACAGATTATTTACTTAGACCTCCTCCCATTTTATAGATAAGGAAACCAAAGACCTCAGAAATAATACTTACCAAAGCCAACACCTGAACTTTTTATTATTTTAACCTCTAAATTGAATAATTTGTCATTTATCAATAGTCAAATTTTATCATAGCCAAAGTTTATCTCTATTTAAATAAAATTATATAACATTATAGTCCACAAATGCAAGAAATAATTTATACTTTTACATAATAAACACAATTGTGATTCTCAGTCACAGTAGATTTGTTGAAGGCTTAATTTTTCTTATACATTCTCATTTTTAATTTTCAGATTTTTGTATATTTCTTGGAAGCAAATGGCTTTCAAATTATACTTGTAATCTGGTTCTATGATGGATGGCAAATAATCCAGACATAAACTTGCAAAGTAGTTATAGAAGTCTATACTACTTATACTGAATTAAATGCATAGTGTGTTAAGACAGGATTATAAAAAGCATATAAATAGAAGCACATAATTGATTTGCCACCTGCCTGCAAACAGATTCAGTTTATTGTCATGACTATCTCTTATACATCTTGATAAGCTATTGGCAATAGTCACAAGGGAAAGAGGAGGCATTATGCTTTATCAATAGTCAGTAATGATGACTGACTTCTGCAAAACAAATTAATCTCAAAATAAAATTCAAAAAATAACAATAAAATAAATAGCTTTCGCCTAAGCAATGGTGCTTGAATATTTTATTTTAAAGTATATGGATAATAGTTATCTCACCTGTTCATTCCACCTATGCAAACACAGCCTAAATGTGCACATTTTAATTTAACTGCAATAATGAAGAGTCACATCCTCTTTTTCCTACTGAGAACTGTCTTCTTATTAGGGCGACCCATATGCCTATAAAAATCTCTTATATTGCAAATCAATTTAAAAATCTTTCCTTTTTCTATCATCTTATTTATCTAAATCTGAGTTTTTTAAACAGTATATCCAATCTACTGGCAGAATCAATGACTTCTTTCTCTGCCCATGGTGTGGTTTGACAGGATATATTTTTGTACTGCTAGTGGGAAATTTGAGAACAGGTTATCATAATTATGCTATCTGCCAATGTTTGCTTAAGATCAATTTTTAAATTGGCAAGGAGTGTCTAGTGAACACTGTGGTCAAAACCTATCTTCTAATTCTTTAGGAATGTTCAACAGAACCCTGCAGACATAGACATGAATAAAAACTTGTCATCATCAGCAGTCAAAAGCAAACTCTTTTTCCACAGTAAAATCCATGTGCTCAGTTTCTTTTTGCTAGCAGTATTATCTAAATCTCCGCAGTTACAAACAATTAAAGATTCTTAGCCAATCTATAAGTCATTTCTGAGTTTAAAGTTAAGAGACTAATATATCACTTGGGATTTGATTTCATTTGAATAGGGGTAGGGGTGAAAGGAAAATTGAGGTCCCTCCATCAAACACATCAAGTGTTTGCAGAGGGCCTATAATAAAATAAAAGACAGTAGTAAGTATGGCAATAGTATCCTTCTAATTTTTTTTTCATATATAAATCAAACCCCTCCCTAACTTGGGCCTCATTAACACTAAGTCCCGACATCAAACACAGGTCTCTTAGCACATAACAGCGTGCTAAAGCGGAAACTAATAACAATGGTACAAATTACAAGTAATGCTCTATCTGAGAGCTTTAGAGAACCTTTGGGGGAAAAATATTCTCACTGTAATGAGTTACAGTGTTAGTTCAATTTTATACAGCAATTAAATGAAGCACACTCTTACCTAATTTTTAAGATTCGACTCTCTGATGTGCTTTCCCACTTCCACAATTAAAAATAATGCAAAATGCATAGGTGTCATCTCATTTCAAAATTGATATGCTTATCTTGTAAGTTATTGGGTGTAAATCTACAGGTGTCAGGAAATTACAGGGTCTGAATTTTACTGAAATTTAGACATGGAAAAGGAAGCAAGCTGTTGGCAGTAGACAGGTAGACAACAGAAGCAAAGACTGAAGGGAAAAAATCAACTGGACTTCGGGTGACCGAGAGCACATAAAATAAATTGAAGGGGGACCTGGGATGAAAAGGCCACAGCCGGCACTTACTCCATTCAAACAAAACAAAATCAATTAATGCAAAGGCAATTCCAATACAGGGAGAGGTGCCTTAACAATTCTAATTGTTAATTAAAACTATTCTGTATATAAAAAAAAAAAAAAAACAAAGAAAAAAGAAACAGTCCCAATACAGGCAAATCTGTTATAAGGCCAATGAGTAAGACCCAGCCTTTGCGGGTTGCTTCCTCTGACTCCGTGGAGCTTCCTCTGACTAATCCTAATTTTCCCCCGGCAAAGCCTTATAATTCTTTTCAAGTTAATTTCCAATTACTTTTGACACAAATAAGGGCTACTGCCCCAAGACTGCTACTAACCGGAATGAGGAGGATCTTAGTCAGGAGCCATTTCTTTCAGCTCTTCAAGGTCACAGGGCCAGTGCCCAATTACAACCTTACCTCGAACAGAGTCCTTGCCTGCTCTTCACCAAACAAGTCCTGCCACTCTCTAGGACTGAGCTGTCATCCTTACTTTAGTAAGGAAGTTGGACTCGGTTTCCAAAGTTCCCTCCAGCTCCAAAGCAATAAGATGACAGACTACAATAATGGTCTTTAAAATTCAAATACCAGAAAATCTTTCCAGAATTCAGCAAATATATAAGAATAAAACTCTTCACTTCTTTCCAAAAGAGCAAAAATCACAAAAGAGGTAAACTGCACAGGTGCCAATTCACTGTCTTTTAAGGAATCTTGGCTTTGCATGCAATTTAAATTCCACCACCACTTCACAAGCAAAGCTTTCTGCATTTAAGATTTAGTAGGCATTTCATCAAAGGAAACAAGTTATCCAGAAAGTACCTTCACATATTGATTTTCCCTCTCACTATCCCACTGCCCTTTTACCAAAGTTTCACTGAATCATTTTCTACTTCTATATTCCTAAAGAAAAGATGCAGTTTTCAGAAGTGCAACAATGATGATATTTTTCAAAGGTAATTTATTTAGTTTATATCCCTTTCCTTATGTTTTAGTACGTTATCTAGCTTGCCCATATCCCACACAATGTGGATTTCATGTTTCTAAAGAATATTCTGTGGCTACCTTTGTAAGGAAGTCTATTCCAAAGCTGCGTACTTTGTTCCCACAAAGGAGGGTAAGTAGAAAGTAGAGAGCTCACAGCATAACAGAGAGACAAATCATTCATAATTGGGGGTGGGGGTGGGGGGGCTGCAGGTTTGGATATATTATGTCCCCCAAAAAAGCTATATTCTTTAATGCATTCTTGTGGGGGCAGACTGATCAATCTTTTTGATTAGAGTGGGACTGTTTGAATGTTTCCATGGAGATGTGGCCCTGCCCATTCAGCTTCGGTATTGATTAGTTTACTGGAGTCCTTTAAAAAGAGCAGACCCAGACTCTGGCGGACACTTGGAGAGATGCTAGCCCAGAGTTTGCTCTAGAGAAGCTAAGAGAGGACAAAACGCCCCAAGAGCAGCTGATGCTTAAAGAGATACTTGGAGTTGTGGACAGGAGGACATTTGGAGGTGCTAAGTTAAGAGATGAAACCCAGAGATTGCCCTGGAGAAGCACAGCCACCAGCCACGTGCCTTCCCAGCTGACAGGGGTCTTCGAGTCGCCATTAGCCATTCTTCAGTGAAGGTGTCATCTCCTTGATGTCTTAGTTTGAACATTTTTATGGCCTTAGGACTGTAAATTTTTAACTGAATAAACCCCCTTTATAAAAGCCAATCCATTTCTGGTATTTTGCATAACGGCAGCATTAGCAATCCAGAACAGGGGTGAACCATAGAATAAAGCAAAAGCACAAAGGAGACCGACAATTGGCGGAGAAAGCAAAAATTATAATCATGAAGGAAGTAACAGTAAAGACAAATGAAGTTTAGAGCCTTGTTCAAAATAAAATTCCCTCCTAATTCAGTTTATCTCCCCTCAACATGCACAAATATACATACTTGATGTCTTAAGGAACACTTTAAAGAATACTTTCCTCATTTTTAAAGATTTGTTGATTTGTTAATGCTAACCCTTGGTTTATTATTCACTGTGTAGAAGATTCTAAGCAAGATCCTGAACAGACAAGATACAATGATGAGTAAGAAATGGGAACTGCATTTCAGGAGCTAAGAATCTGGTGGGAAGGACATGTCATTTGGTCCCTTGCACAATACAGGACCAAAATAAATATTTTTAAAAATTGCATTTAAAAATAACAAGTGGTTTAATGATAACAGCTTGTGTTCATATTGTAGTTCTTGCCTTCCCACCCACTGAGCTTAATGTACTAAATAAACACCATCATCCACTGGGGCATCCCTGTTATTGATATAGCTGGAAAGGATTATTCATTCTTTATCCAAATGAGGAAAGGTTTTGGAAGGTTAAATTAGTTGTTCACAGCTACAGAGTTAACAGTGAAATAGGGAATAGAGCACAGGGTTCCCTACGCTATTGCTCCAGATATATATTTTTTCATTTCCCAAATAAAATATTTCTCCCTTATAGGTCTTCAGGGTTCCTAAATGGTTTCTCACAGTATTACTATTCATGAAGCAGTGACTTTTTAACATCGAGATAATTCAACATATCCAGTTTGCATTTTTCTATTTTAAAAACTACATTCTGAATTTCTGAATAAAAGTGCCACCATAAAAGTTATCATTTTGTAAATTAATTTTAGACTCTTTTAACCAGCATTAAAAAAGCACACACACACCACAACTGTCCTCATTAAAAATCACTTTTAACTTATCACTTTAAAAAGATTATTTTCATGATTTGTTATAAAAATACAATATTACATTGAAATCTGTTTGCCTTGGAAATAATTTTAAGTATTTGGTTCCAAGTGATAACAAATCATGTTTTCCCATTTTGCCCTTTGTTAGCATCGGCAATAACTTTACCATGTCTTGTGGCTGTTGTTTCAGTATAATTGAATTCTTAGAAGATTTCATTTGCCTCAAAACATTTCAAGAGAACAATATGAACAACTCAATTAAAATCAGACAACTCAGTGAACTGAAACGGAATAAACAAATGCTGAGGTTTGTCTATGAATTATACCATGCTTTCCCATACTCGACCACTCCCACCGCCCCCATCAGCAGAAAAACACTTGCTTTGTCTTTGATTCTTCCCCTTCACAATTATTACCCTGCCAATTCATTTTATTAGCTACATGTGCGTAATCAGTTTGGACTTTATCAGTATTGTAATGTGGAATTAGTAAAAATAAATGGCTACTTCAATATCGATCACATGAAACAACACTTTTATTGCTAAGCATTTCTAATTCAAATTGTATATCATGTTTATATGTTCTCCTGATTTTTTTTAATGAAAGGACATTTTTATAATTGTACTACTAACTACAGTCCATAGTTTAACTTAGGGTTCACTGTTACACAGTTCCACGGATGTTTTTTTTTTTATTCTAGTAGCATAAATGCATTTTTTAATGCAATCTATTTAGATCACACATAAAAATTGTAAAATTGTCATTATTCTTCTAGGACCAAATTGTTAGTTACTATAACAACTTGGAACACTTCAAAATGAATTACTAATCTGCTGCTCTTCTTCTTACACCTTGTAAGCATATTCCATTCTTTGGCTGAAGTGCCTTTTGTCAACCCAAATCTGGTGGTGGGGTCAAAACAGGAAAATGGGAGCACACTAACCACTAGTGCACCAAACCAACCACCAACCTTTTCTTCCTCAACTAACAAGTAAATGTGTTAAACCTCAACAAAGAGGCATCTATCTGGACTTTACTCTTCAACTCCAAATTCTCAGTCTTTAATGGCTCTGTTTAAGGCTAGGCATTAGATAGGATTTTACTACAAGGAGAGCTGCTTAGAGTTTAGGGACACTAAGGCACAGAGCTATAAGAATGAACACAGGCCCAGTTTATCTGGGTCTGACTCCGCTATCTTGGGTCCTACATACCTAGTGCCCCTTTTTCACGCACAAATTATGTGGCCACCTTAACCTTAGGCCCATATCTTCTGATTCTACGCCCACCTTTTTACTCTATAATATTTTTAGCTGCCAAGTGGGTTCCTCCTAGGAACAGTCCTGCTAGTGGTTATCTATATGATAACAAAGAAATGGATTTCAGAGAGAAGCTAGTTAGCAGAATTTGGTAGTGATCCAAACTTGGCACAAGAATACTAGAGAAGGCAAATACACCCACGTTAGAAATGAAGAAGTATGGTTTGAGAGAAGGAAAGAATTTTCTAATGTTTTGGTTAAAACCATGTCTATCCACAAGATCAGCCAAGAGCAAAAGAATCAAGTCAAGAAATAGCCTTCAGTTCATTCCAATATTCACCAAGTCTGTGCAAACCAAAAGAAAAGTGACAGAAGCACCAGATGCACACTGTATACATAGTTAATTTAGTCCTGGAGGGGAATATCCAAGGAGTTGAAAAGTACACCAGAAATATAAGGTCAGATAAGGGCAATATGTAGTTGGTCTTTCCTACTTGATTTTGTTATCGAGGACATGTAATGAAGTTTTTAATTATTCTATATGTTAAGTGTTCCTACATGACACTCCAGTAAGCATGTATGACTACTTTATGGTAGACAAAATAAACCCCCATCTTGTTCTCAGAACAGCACATCTAACTTCTTGGTACATAACAAAGACATTTCTGAATAAAGTCCGTGTCCTAACCCCCCTTTGCCGAATTCTGAACAGAAGCTTGGAATGGGAAAAATGAGCAGAAAAGAAGGGAGAAGACTCAGTATACAAATGTGAATAACTGTGGGTGTGTATATTACACCATATGTATGTACCAACACTGTAAATGTTGTAAAAAATGAGGGAGGCTATTGCAATACAGGAAAAGGTGAGCTTATGACTGGAAAAATTTCCATGTATTTTTAGTTAGTGTTCCCAAGTAAAAACAAGGTGTGCATTGCACACCATAAGTTCCTACCAAAGAGCTTATACAAAGGCTACTAGTCAACCAATTAAATTTATCCCTAGTGTTCACATGTTATTTTTAGGATTTTTCACTGAATAATGATATATTCAAATACAACTGCTGGGCTTGGGAATTGGACATTATTCGTTGCAACTCGGTGTTAATTCACATTTTGCTGTGGCAGCATATATATATCAATTGGGTATTGATGCATATTCATTACATCTGCAAATGAGAACAGGATGACCTATCATAGCTCAAAGAGTTAGAAATGGTTTATCACACACACGCACACACTGCATTTGCTTCCATTACTTTGATGTCTATCTGTCGTTGCATGTTAGAATCACCTAGGAAACTTCTAAGAATTATCTTTGCCCTGATCCTAACTCAAACCAATTGAACCAGAATTCTGGGGTGTGGCATTGGTACATTATAAAAACTCCCCAATGATTCTAACTTGCAGCCTGGCTTAAGAACCAATGTTCCATATAATTCTGTCTTATAACATTGCCTAAATGTTGCTTGAAATTATCTTTTCTTCTAGACCTAGTACCATAATTTTCCATTGCCCAAATAATAATAACAGATAACCTTACAAACTCTTAAAGGCAATTATACAATAAACATGCATCCAAGGGAATCTAGACTGTGGGGCCCTCCAGCACAAATTTGCCCTTGTGTTAGAAAGTGCACTTCCAAATTTCTTTCCATGAGTTAGATTTTTGATCTGCCTCTGAGCACCCCTTGGCCTCAGTACTAGAAGTAGTGTCATTCTCATTGAGTCAACAGAGATTTTTCTATTGTAATGGTGCACTGAGTATTTTAATCCTTAATGTTGAAAATAAAATTATACTTCCATTTTTCTCACTTGATATGAGAGAGAAAGTGAAAGAGAGAGAAGAGAAGAGAAAGAGAAATAGAAGAGAGAGAATAGAAAGAAGAGAAGGAGAGAGGGGGAGGGGAGGGGAGGGGAGGGGAGAAGAGAGGAGTGAAAAAAAGAAAGGAAAGGATAAGAGTAGAGGGATGGAGGTCGGGATGCTGTTCGTTCGGCCGTCGCCGCTTTTCGCGGAACTGACGGGAGGGCTCTCTTTCGGAGGGATAGTTATTTTTCGCGAGGGAGAAGGAATGGAACTTCAGAGAAAAATATATGATCCACCTCTTCTAATTCTCGAGGATCTGTCCATTTTACAATTTAATACAAATTTCACACATTTCATATTTTTCCCTCTTTAATTACAAAGATGGAAAGAGAGACAGGCTTTTAGTAATCTATGCTACTCTCAGCTGACCTGCATCACTCTTTTAACTTTATTTATCGATATGGCACATACTCCTTTGGTGCAAGCCCACCACTACTTGGCCCCTTTGTATCTTCTCTGACCTCTAAATATTGCCATTCTCTGACCTCTACATACAGGCATGATCAGTCCTTAGAATTCTTCCACTCCCTATGTATATGTGTCATTGTGATCGCATTTTGTTTCATGGTTTCAAATACCCTCTACATACTGAAGACTACTAAATACATACCTCCTGCCTGGCTCTCTCCCCTGAATACCAGACTTGGATTACCAAATATGTATTGCAAATTTAACATCTATAAAGCCTAACTCTTGTTCTTCCCCAAACACCTGTCCCTCCCACAAATATGCCCATTTCAGTTATTAATGATGATTCCATCCTTTTAGGTGCTCAGGTAGAACACTTTATTCATCTTTGACTCTCTTGGTCTCACACCACACATCCAATATGTGACCAAATCCTAGTGGCTCCAATGTCTCATTGGCTCCACGGATATAATATCCTGGTCTCAAGTCACAGTCTTCTCACTTGGATTCTCACAGCTTCCTAACTAGTCTCCCTGCTTCTCCTCTTGCTAGTCTATTGTTCACACCCTGCAGTAAATGTGACACTGTTAAGATACAAGTCAAATCACATCAGTCTGCTCCAAACCCTGCAAAATCCTATATTATGTGCCCCTGTTACTGCCTCGACCTTCTCTCCTACAACAACCCCTTCACACTCACTCTCCTTCTCCTTACTGCTCCTCAAATGCCAGCCCTCCTCCTTTGGAGCCTTCCCACTTGCAGATCCTTCTGCCCAGAATGCTTTTCCCCTAGATATCTGCACTGCTTGCTCCCTCAAAACCATTAGGTCTTTAGTTTCCTAAGATCTGGCACTTAGAAACACTGTATATTTTACTCATAACTTTTTAATTATCTTTCTTCCCAGTAAAATACAAACTTGTGGAGAATAAGGATTGTCATCTGTTTTGCTTGTGGACTTATCCCCAGTACCTGGCATATATGCTATTACATAAATTTTGGTGTATGAGTGAGTGAATGAATGAATGAATGAGTTGGTAAGTAATAGGTGACTAGTACTGACTAAATTATCTTCCTCACAGTGCCTTCTCATAACGAAAAATCTTCAGGAGAGTTAAAAGGGGTATGAAACTGTTCAACTCATTAAAGCCAGAAGAAACCTCCAGCATCGCCCCCAAAAAGAAACAGAACCAGGAGTTGGGCAAGATGGCGGCATAGAGAGGAGTGGAAGCTAAGTAGTCCCCCTGGAACAACTATAAAAAACCAGAAACAACTAGTAAATAATCCAGAATAACTGCGGGGGGACAAATGAGACCATCCACTCATCATAGACCAACCTGAATTGGGAGGAATGCCTGAGAACACAGCATAAAATCTGTAAGTAAAACCTGCGGATCCAAGTCGTGAGACCCCCGCTCCCACAGCCCAAGCTGCAAAGCCTCGTGGTGCCACAGAGAAGCTCTCTCCCAGCAGGCGAATATAGCTCAGCTGAACTCCAACTGTGGTTTTAAGTAGCGAGTGTGAACTGCTCACTAGAGGTACGAATCCCCAAAAAAACAGACAGAGGCTTTGGGTGACGACTGACCTTGGAGAGCTGGAGGGTTGCCTTGGACTGGGTCTGAAGGGGACTATCTGTTTCTTTTTTGGCTCAGTGGAGAAAGCCCCAGTCATTTTCAGTTTCCAGGGCTGTGACTCTGGGAAGGGTGGAGACAGCACAAGCAGAGAATGAGACCACTGAAATGCTAATGACTTCCACCTGGGGGGTCTGTCTTCTCTAGGAGGAATGGGGTGGGGCCCTTTCCATTCCGAACCAGAACCCAGAGCCTGGGGGAACATAGCCATACCTCCTCACACCAGTCAAGAATTATAGGCTAACAGGCATCACCTGCTAGGCAGAAAAGCACAGTGACCAAGGGTGGAGCAATTTCTAAGACACACCCGCAGGGAAACCAGATACTGAATATTTCGTCCCTCTGGGACCTGAGCCTGTTCTGGTCTGGGAAAACCTGATTTGGATAACCAAGGAAACCATGCCTAGATAAAAGAAAATTACAATCTACACTAAGAAAAACAAAGTTATGGCCCAGTAAAAGGAACAAACGTACACTTCAACTGAGATACAGGAATTTAAACAATTAATGCTAAATCAATTCAGAAAGTTTAGAGAAGATATTGCAAAAGAGATAGAGGCTGTAAAGGAAACACTGGGCATATATAAGGCAGAAATCGAAAGTTCAAAAAAACAACTAGTAGAATCTATGGAAATGAAAGGCACAACACAAGCAGACACAATGGAAACATACAACAGCAGATCTCAAGAGGCAGAAGAAAACACTCAGGAACTGGAGAACAAAACACCTGAAAGCCCACGCAAAGGAGCAGATGGAGAAAAGAAAGAAAAAAATATGAGCAACGTCTCCGGGAACTCAAAGATGAAACAAAGTACAATAATGTACGTATCATTGGTGTCCCAGAAGGAGAAGAGAAGGGAAAAGGGGAAGAAGCAATAATAGAGGAAATAATTAATGAAAATTTCCCATCTCTTATGAAAGACATAAAATTACAGATCCAAGAAGCACAGAGTACTCCAAACAGAAGAGATATGACTAGGCCTATGCCAAGACACTTAATAATCAGATTACCAAATGTCAAAGACAAAGAGAGAATCCTGAAAGCAGCAAGAGAAAAGCAATCCATTACACACAAAAGAAGTTTAATAAGACTATGTGCGGATCTCTCAGCACAAACCATGGAGGCAAGAAGGAAGTGGTGTGATATATTTATGACACTGAAAGAGAAAAACCTCCAACCAAGAATCCTATACCCAGCAAAGCTGTCCTTCAAATATGAGGGAGAGCTCAAAATATTTTCTGACAAACAGACAATGAGACACTTTGTGAACAAGACACCCGCCCTACAGGAAATACTAAAGGGAGCACTACAGGGTGATAGAAGACAGGAGTGCGTGGTTTGGAACACAATTTTGGGAGACGGTAGCACAGCAATGTAAGTACACTGAACAAAGATAACTATGAATACGGTTGAGAGAGGAAGGTGGGGAGCATGTGAGACACCACAAGAAAGGAGGAAAGATAAAGACTGGGACTGTGTAACTTGGTGAAACCTAGAGTATTCAACAATTGTGATAAAATGTACAAATATGTTCTTTTACAAGGGAGAGCAAGCAAATGTCAACCTTGCAAGGTGTTAAAAATGGGGAGGCATTGGGGGAGGGATGCAATCAGCATAAACTAGAGACTGTAACTAATAGAATCATTTTATTATGCTTCCTTTAATGTAACAAAGGTGATATACCAAGGTAAATGCAGATAAGAGGGGGGGGATATGGGAGGCATGTTAGGCACTTGACATTGGTGGTATTGTCTGATTCTTTATTCTACTTTGATTTAAGGTTATTTTTCCTTTTGCTGCTTCCTAGCTGTCATTTTTTTTTTTTTTCCTCTTTCTTTTGCCTCTCTACCTTCTTTGACTCTCCCTCCTGCCTTGTGGAAGAAATGCAGATGCCCTTATACAGATAGTGGTGAAGGTGGTGAACACATAAATGTATGACCATGCAGAGAACCATCGATTATTTACTTGGGATGGAAGGTATGGTGAGTGAACATAACCATATTAAAAAAATAATAAATGGGTTGATGACAAAACCTCGATGGCAATATACTGAGTGAAATAAGCCAGACACATAAGGACAATTATTGCAGGGTCTCACTGATAGGAACTAATTGTAATACGTAAACTCATAGACATGAAATATAAGGTACCAAGATATACGACGAGGCTTCAGAATGGGGAGTGGTTGCTTAGTATGAGCAGAATGTTCAATTAGGATGAACTTAAATGTTTGGAAATGAACAGGGGTGTCGGTAGCAAGATGTGAGAATAACTAACAGCACCGAATGGTGTGTGAATGAGGTGGAAAGGGGAAGCT
Organism: Choloepus didactylus; assembly: GCF_015220235.1. Taxonomy (NCBI): domain Eukaryota; kingdom Metazoa; phylum Chordata; class Mammalia; order Pilosa; family Megalonychidae; genus Choloepus; species Choloepus didactylus. Next base: position 19,694,902 of record NC_051313.1, on the reverse strand, counting down.
CAGAGTCATATATGTCACCAGAAGGAAAGTTGGAGATCAAAAGATGGGAATGTATAAAACTGAATCCTATGGTGGGCAATGTCCATGATCAACTGTACAAATACTAGAAATCGCTTCCATGAACCAGAACAAATGTATGACAAGACAATTAGAAGTTAATAATAGAGGGGCATATAGGGAAGAAATATATACCTATTGCAAACTATATACTACAGTTAGTAGTATTTCAACATTTTTTCATAAACAGTAACAAATATACTATACCAATACTACAAGTCAACAATTGAGGGGAGTTGGTTAGGAATAGGGGAGGATTAGAATTTGTTTTTCTTTTTTTCTTTTTTCATCTTTCACTTTATTTCTTGTCTGGAGTAATGAAAAGTTTCTAAAAATTGAACAAAAATTAAGTGTGGTGATGGATGCACAGCTGTATGAGGGTACCCAGGGGCAAGTGACTGTATACTTTGGATCTTTGGATAATTGTATGGTATCTGAACAATCTCAATAAAAATGAAAAAAAAAAAAAAAAAAGTAAACTTCTTAAAATCCTAAAAAAAAAAAAAAAAAAGAAATAGAACCAAAGTTTACTAAACAAAGAAAATGTACTTAGCTCCAAAATAAATGGGGAAAATGTCCTAATTAACACGGAAGGTCAGCTAAAATGAGAACCAATGCAATTTTTATTCACTCTTACAGACGTTAATCAACTTCAGAACTGTTACAAGCATATAAATCAGAATTTATTTCCAACAAATTAAAACTCTTTCTTTCGCAATGCAAAAAAAAAAAAAAAAAAAGCATTAGTTTCTTTACTCTGTTTAATTCCAATATAGTCATCATGAATCATGTTTCAGATCCAATTTGTGAACGTAGTTTGTTTCTTTAGGATCTGAAGATTCATGAAACTTTACTGAAATACAACAAGTTAGCCATGCATATTAGAATGAAAATTAATTTCAATTATAAGTTACTTATATATATTAAGAAACTACTAGCCATATGCACCAGAGAGCAAATATTGTAAATTAAGTTAAAATGAAACATAAGTTTGATTTTCCTTCTAGTCAACACTTCTTGGGCCTATTAAACCAATCTTCCCAAACATAACAATTATAAACTCTGGATAAAATACAAAAAACAACTACCTGAAGGCACCGGAGAATGACAAAAAGCAGACATATTATGGAGACAGGAATTGACACAAGGAAGATGAGAAAAAGCATTGGGGGAGTTTCCCATTATTTTAAAATGAATTCTAACCTAAGTGAAAGCAGCAGTCCTCATCAGAGGGGGAGGTGAGAAGGGGACAGGGAATAAATATAATGAGGTTGCAAGACATAAACTGAAATGTATTTCTTTATACTAGTAGAAAATAATCAGAAAATATTTTAATCCATTTAAAGTAGATTAAAAAAGTTAAAACACTTAGTAATAACTTTAACAAAAGACATTAACACCTCTACTTTGAAATCTCATAACCTAGCTCACGGAAACTGAAGATCTAAACAAACAGATATGGTAAGTTTATGGCTGGAACATTCATTATTCTTAAGATGCCAATTCTTCCCTAATTGATCTATAGATTCACAATGCAATCCCAGTCATAAGCTAAGCATTTTTTGGTTGAAATTGACAAGCTGATTCTACAATTTATAGGAAAATGAAAACAAAATAGAATATCCAAAGCAATCTTTTAAAAAGGAGTACAAAGCTACAGTAATCCAGACAGAATGGCGCAGACCTCAGATCTAACACCAGGATCACCGGAGCAGAACAGAGCCCAGGAGACACTCTCAGTTCTACTATCATTTGATTTTTTTTTTTTTTTGCCAAAACTATCCATCAGGTAAAGAAAGGCCTTTTTTAAAAAGCGTTGTTAGAACTCTAAGTCCATATGAAAAAAGTGAACCTCAACCCCTATTTCATACCATACGAGATAACTGTTTGAGAAAATTTCTAGACCTGATCATGAAAGCTAAAAATTTCTAAATAAAAAAAATTAAATTAAATTAAAATACATATATAAGTGACTTGGACTTCTGATTTATCTTAATTTTTTGAAACTCTTCAGGGACTCATTTTAAAATCAAAAGATAATGATCATGACAAAAAATTCCACTGAAAATCCAAATAAAATATAAACCTTGAAAAAATATCTTTCAGGAATCTGACCACAAAGATAGTCTACAAAATAATTATGACTAATATATATGCAGAATCTCTCTTCAAAGAAGTCAAAAGAATTTCTTGTGAAATATACATATAACTGAAGATAGATACAGATAAAGATATACAGATATTGATATTAAAAATAAAATTCACTTTGGGGGAAATTTTACACAGCAGAATTTTGTCACGTCCTGGTTTCATCTATTTTCTTACAAAAAATGTAATTTTTACATATGTATAATTTGCTTCCCCATTTAACTCCACTCCAGTATGATTATTACACTATATAGATGTTGAATAAAATAAAAAAACTTTTATTAAGAAGCTATTCTAATAATTGAATGCCTGTCATAGTAAAGTACCATTCTAGTGACTATCAGGAAAAAAAAGAGTAAGATACAATGCTTAATTATGGCCACTTATCTCTCCTCCCTGATATTCTTCTATTAGTCTGACTGGTTTCTGACTAAAAGCTCTACCCTCTGTTCTTTATGGAACTTGACCAACTCCTCTTTCAGCCACTTTAATTTCATATATTCCGGTTTACCTGGTTCTTGTTTCCAAATCTGTCTCTACACTCTGGTATTGCTACAACAGTCATGGGGTAAAATGCCATGAATCAATTAAGTGCTGCATACTGCACTGTTGTGAATCTTGTAATTCGCTTTCATTCTTTCATGTATTGGCTAGTAAAATGTTACGGACATTAAAGATTCAAGGTTACTACATTTCCATTACCAACATGATACATTTGTTACTTGTTAGGATTATTAAAACCTATTTTCACCATCTGCAAAGTGTGTTTGCAACCATGTGTCACTTTGGTCCTTACAAACTGTCTTCTGGGAAAGGAAGAACAAATATGATTGCACTGATTTGACCTTTAAAGAAAAAGAGGACCATTTGTCCAAGTAAAGTGGCCCACGTGTGTTACACTCAAGAGCCCTAATCATCCAAATTAAGTTCTTTGCTAAAAATGTTTCAGTCTCTTCCTTTTCTTCATTGTGCATTGGGTATATTTCACCAAACATCAAATTCTTTATAAGTTGTAGATACTCTCAGATTCTTGGGAAATGCTTAGAAGTGAGATGTTCAGCTCTAATGTGAGTTGGCTAGGTCAGAGGGAAATAGCTTTGGTATTCCAAGATAATCCCTCCAGGCCATGGAAAGCAAACCTCCTCTGTGCTTATTTTGTTGTTTAATAATGTTGGCTAGTTAATACTTTGTTGTTTTACGATGTTTGTGGGTTTATATATGGCCTTACCTGGATTATGAAGCAACAAGTTGGAGGAAATGGACAGCACAATGAAGCCCAAAAGTAAGTTATCTAATACTTCCCACAGAAAACAGTTAAAACAGTTAACATGGAGGAAATAATAAGGCAGGGACTTGCCATCTCTTGTCCAGTTAATGTAAACTCTTGAAAATGTGGCTTCAATCCTAATGCAACGTAGCAAGAAGGATATAAACAGTGTGTTCATCTAATAAAAGAAATTTCTGAAGATTTTATTATTGGGGGTGAACAACCTTTTCAGAAAAAAAATCCTTTGAGAATAAAGGATTTTAAATCCCTTAAACTCTAGGCATGCTTAACTCTCTTTGAGGTAGTCGGAAAGAAAGTAAAAGAACATACAGGAGATATCATCTTTGATTGAGTCAGTTGTAAGATACCAGAACAGAAAGATGAGCAAAGTGGGAGTTTTTTCCCCATTATAAACTCAACCTTCCCCAAGGACTTGTGTCAAAGAACTGTCCAAGGTTGAACTCAATAGAATTTTTTACTACTCAGTACAAATTTTCTGAAACTCAGTGTCTATTGGTTTCCTGGAAAATCACACACGTACCCATACACAGACTCATAAAAATACACACATATATACTATATTACAATTTAAAAGGATTCGTAAGCCCACTATAAGTCATCTATGGAACCCAAGTTTTTAAAAAAGAAATCTGCACTTGATATTCAAGTTGGCTTACAATACATTAATGATGACAATATGTAGATGAGATACATAAAGAGCAGAGGGAATTAAACTCACCCTTCTCTGGTTCCTGAAAGGAAGGAAGGGGACCCAACTTAATCTAACTTCTCATTAGAACAGGAACTCACAACTAATAACCAGGGCATATCTCTAGTCCCTAGCAAAAGATTAAAGAATTTACCCAAATTAGTAGAAGCCGAGGAAGTACTTGTGCAAGTTCTACTTGAAAATCAGTTCACTGATGCATGATAGAAAATTCAGATTTTAAAAGAATACTAAAAAGCCAGAACACATATTCAGACAATTTTTCAAATCTAGATATTTACTGGTACTTCCTTGAAGGTATTGATATAGTAACAGAACTTCCATTTGTGTAGTATGAGATACTTGTAACAATTTTTCCAGTTTCTCGATGTTTTAAATATTATTGCATGTCTTCTTCCTCTGCTTTTATGACATTATAAGGTGCAGCTGCTGTCAATGTTAAGATCCAAAACAAAACAATGCATTTCACAAGGACAAAAAAGTCAAATAAGAATGATTGCAAAGCAATTTATTAACCCCAAACAGAATAATGCCTTTGTAAAAACAGTCTAAAGAGTTGAGAAACAGTAATCCTTTTCCACACTATTTACATACCTTAAGTATTTTATCTTTGTTAAGAATAATATTTGAAAAGTTCAAGTTGACCTACAATACTGTTTTATGAAAACCATTTTCATTTATCATTATGTGCCATAGTGCAAAGTGTCTGCGTTAGGTGAACAATTACATAGGAAAGGTAATTTTCTGAACTGGGCATAATTCCTAACGAGCTCCTGAAAAATTATAATGGGAAAATGCAATTTATTCAGCGCTACAAAAAGTGAAAGGAATTCAAATCAATTTCTTACAAATTAATGAGATTACTAACCAGCCATGCCACCTTGGCCAGAGGGAAGAGGAGAAATAATATTTATTAAATGTCAACCACATGCCAGATACTACCAGATCTGGCACACACATTATTTTGTTTGACAGGTAGAAAACACTTTCAGAGAAAGGGATCTTACTATTCCTGATTCACTGATGAGAAAATGGACGTTCAGAAAGGTTATGTTTCATGGCCAAATAGCAAATAATACCTGGATTTGAATTCAGGTTACATGGCTGCCCCGTCTGCTTGCTTTCTTCCACATTCTTTCTTCATTTGTGAAATGAAAGGTTAGATTAAAGATCAGCTCTAGGGCCTCTTTTAGATAAAACGCAAACTCATTTCAATGATGTTAAGTATTATTCTGGTGTTCCTATCAGAAGAGTGTATATGTTACACTGAGTTTGGAGATTTCATATGTCGACATACATGGAAAATTGAGTAAAAAGGAGTGTGCTTTCTATCATAATATACTATCTTTTCAGGTATACTATCTTTTCAGATATATTATAATAGACAACTTATCAGGTGTCCATAAAAAACGGACAATAAATATTTGAAAGCAGCATAAAGGAAACCTACACAAAAATTATGAATCTTTCTTGTTGACCATTCATTTCTCTTTACTCATTCCAATGTAATCATTTCTCAAGTCCTGTAAGTATTCCATTTACTGAACACAGATACAGAACATTTACAATTCCAAATATGTTTGCACCACTGCAACTGGTCCACTACAAACTGCTCTACCTACATAAATAAGAGACTAACGTGATAGCTGCCCTATTTTTAAAAACTGGAGTTCAGTACTAAGAGTGTATATAAACATTGTGACAAGAGAGAAGCCTGGACTTCTTGATGAGGAATGTGATCTATAACATCAATCGTCAGCTCTCCCCACTGGTTTATTGTCTTCATTGATGTCAATTTCGAGTAAAAGAAAATAGAAAAAACAAAGTCACCTCTACCAAGCCAAGGGGATACTGTCTGTTGGTTCCACTGGCAATCAATATATCTGAGTAATGCAATTAAAAAAAAAAAAAAATCAAAATCAGTACCTATCATATAGAGAGCCAAGTTTTATTGTCACAATTTGCTTTAGCTTCCCAGAGGCTAAAACAAATACCATACGATGGGTTGGCTCAACAACAAGAATTTATTGGCTCCTGGTTTCAGGGGCTAGTAGGCTTGATTCTTCCCTGGGGTCAGTATCTTCTGGGTGGCTGGCAATCTTTGGTTTTCCTTGGCTTTACCGTCACACGGCAATGCACAGGGTGGTATCTTCTCCTTTCTCTTCTGGGTTCCAGTGACTTCCTCCCTATAGCTTCTCTTTTCCATGTCCAATGTCCCTTGTTTATAAGGACCTCAGTCATATTGGATTAAGGCCCACCCTCATTCAGTTTGGGCACATCTTAACTAACAACATCCTCAAAGCTCCTATTTACAAATGGGTCCACACACACAGGACCAGAGATTGGGACCTGAACATGCCATTTGTGGGGGACATGATTTAATTCCCAACACAATTATACCCTTATTAGCCACGATAGACCATAAGACATACCATGAAAAACATCACCTTCCAAAACTGTTGCAAAGATCTAAACTTCCAAACATTTCACAAAGCCCAAAGAAAAAGCATAAACACAAATAATGGAGCATTACTACAATGTTAACCATTAGAAGTAGTTCAGCATAAATATTGAAAAGAAGCACAAAAGATCATTTCCAAATATAGAGAAAGGAGGAAAGACAACAAGGCTGGGATTAAACCCACTGAGACAAATACGCTTCTAACCAGAACCACCTACATCAAAAATGCTTTAAAAATCACAATTAACAATTAATTGATTAGTTAATTAATTTTAAAAAGACAGTAACAACTAAATGCAATATGTAATCCTGGACTGGATAGAACAATGGAGGAGAAAATGCCCAAAGGACACAACTGGGACCTTTGGACCTTTGAGAGAGAATAACCCCACCTCGATGGTTGCTAACATGACCACAGACATAGGGGACTGGTGGTTTGATGGGTTGAGCCCTCTACCATAGGTTTTACCCTTGGGAAGACAGTTGCTGCAAAGGAGAGGCTAGGCCTCCCTATAATTGTGCCTAAGAGCCTCCTCCTGAATGCCTCTTTGTTGCTCAGATGTGGCCCTCTCTCTCTAGCTAAGCCAACTTGAAAGATGAAATCATTGCCCTCCCCGCTACGTGGGATCAGACACCCAGGGGAGTGAATCTCCCTAGCAACGTGGAATATGACTCCCGGGGAGGAATGTAGACTCGGCATCGTGGGACGGAGAACATCTTGACCAAAAGGGGGATGTGAAAGGAAATGAAATAAGCTTCAGTGGAAGAGAGATTCCAAAAGGAGCCAAGAGGTCACTCTGGTGGGCACTCTTATGCACACTTTAGACAACCCTTTTTAGGTTCTAAAGAATTGGGGTAGCTGGTGGTGGATACCTGAAACTATCAAACTACAACCCAGAACCCATGAATCTCGAAGACAATTGTATAAAAATGTAGCTTATGAGGGGTGACAATGGGATTGGGAAAGCCATAAGGACCACACTCCACTTTGTCTAGTTTATGGATGGATGAGTCGAAAAATAGGGGAAGGAAACAAACAGACAAAGGTACCCAGTGTTCTTTTTTACTTCAATTGCTGTTTTTCACATTAATTAGTATTCTTGTTATTTTTGGGTGTGTGCTAATGAAGGTGTCAGGGATTGATTTAGGTGATGAATGTACAACTATGTAATGGTACTGTGAACAATCGAATGTACGATTTGTTTTGTATGACTGCGTGGTATGTGAATATATCTCAATAAAATGAAGATTAAAAAAAAAAAAAAAGACAGTAACAACTAAATGCAATATGTAATCCTGGACTGGATAGAACAATGGAGGAGAAAATGCCCAAAGGACACAACTGGGACATATGAAAATACTGGAGTATAAAACTGTATGCTTCATATCAATGTCACATATCTTGAACTTAAAAAACTGTACTTAAGGTTGTTACAAAAGTGAATATCCTTTTTCTTAGGAAATTTACATGGAAACACTAAGTACTCAAGGGACATGATGAATGCAACCTACCTGTAAATGTTTGGAAAACAAATAGATCATAAATAGAAGGATAAATAAATAGAATGATACAGCAGTGTGACAAAATGTTAAAAGTTGGTGCATCTGGATATCTGGTTGGGGGGTATATTGGAGTTCTCTGTCTGGGGTTTGCAATATTTTTTGCAACGGTCCTGTAAATTTGAAATTATTTTGAAATAAAAAGCTCTATAAATACGCTTTAATAGGTCAGTTTATCAACAGCCAAAGTACATTAACAGCAATTGACTTCAATCATTTTCTAAAATACCTCATTTTCCCTTTTGCAACAATATTATAATTCATCTATTTATTCACTCAAAACTAATCTGAGTTCCAACATAGTTAATATATGCACGCAAAAGGAAAAAAAAAAGAAAAAAAGGTTGAGAAGAGCCAATTCATATTTTTCAAAGTTTTGACTCATTCATTCAACAATTATATGTTGAAGGCCTATGTATCATACGCTGTGCTGAATGAACGGCACAAAGGTGAATGGAGGTATTTTTTCCAAGCATTCTTAATTTTAAGTAAAAATATCTTAACTCAATTTTCAGGAATTATGTTATTTTATGTGTACACTATTCTATCCTTTAACATTGGTGTACATATCACTGTTTAAAACCACAAATTCAGTGATTTGCCCTTAATACCATGGTTGGTTACAGGCCACCGTCATTTTGGTTAGCATATACACATGAAAGCACATTATGCAAAATTATCAAAATTTAACTCATTCTCTTTCAGCAGTTTAAATATGTTTAACAAAAGAACTTTCACAAAGGTGAAACTTACACAAATTTCTAATTTCTATAAAATGTTAAGTTAAATTATTTCTAAGTCCTGTACAAAGTACAGTAAAACACTAGAACCATGAGACAAATTAAATACCCAAATGATTTCTACAGTTAAAATTGAATTTATTTCTTGAATATTGCAGAGAAGGATAATCTGTGTTGCAGTAGTTGTTAATTTAGGAAATACATTCATACCCTATTAGACTTGCTCATCACCAGCAATTAAACTAAAAATATAATTTCAAAATAATTTTTTCCTATTTTACAAAATTGCTCCTTTCCCATACAAGAATAACTTTGTCTTGACAATTGGTCTCGGATGGGCTTCTAATTGATGCATGCCATATACAGGTATATACCACAAAATATTTCACTGCTTAACATTTTTATCTATAGAATATTTAGTGGTTTAAAACTCAACCTTGATAGATTTTTCCCATTTTAAACAACAGGAAATTGACTCCTTGTTAGCATTTCACCCCAAACATCTGATTTTCAGAAATAGTTTTTTAACATTAAGTAGGAGATGTCTGTATGCTAGAGGAGGCACCTGCGTATCTGACTGTGACCTGTTCAATGTCAGGGAAAACAGAGCAATTTTGTCCTTAAGAAAGAAAAAAAAGTCTGGTTGTTTCAGAATGTGAAAGAAGTTTAAAGACAAAACACAAATGAAAATAAGAAATTGTAAAAGTTTGCAAAAAGATTTATTTACGTTGGAGTGTAATAACCACAAATAATGAAGCCTGAAAAGAAGCAATGAAATAGGCTTTAAAATGTTGGCAAAGTTGGCTCAGTTTCTAATAGGTTTATTTATATTTTTTAAAAAAAGATCTATGCATTTTTTACTGTCAAGCATTACATTAAGACCAGACAGGAATTTAGTTTATTCTCTGTTAAAATAAATTGATCTGAATATTTTGAGTCTGTTCTTAGTAAGAGATTATAAAAATAATTCCTAACTTTCTGTTTAATCTGCCCAGAAAGCAGCGATTCTATACCTCTAAACAATTTTTTCTGTGCATTAAGCTGATTTTATTATGGTCTTGATTATTTAAAACAAACACAATTTCATTACTGCTGAAAAAAGCTAAGTTTCCTTACAATTGTGTTACATTCGACCATTTTATTTTTAAATATTTAATATTAATAATACATTGATATATAAATAATGTTATATTAATAAATAATACTAAATTATTGATATCATTCATTGCTCTCAGGCCCCTATGCTAGTACCTCCTGTGATAAGTAAATAAATAAAAATTTTAAGATGTCTTTTCATCTAACCCATTTTTGGGATTTCCTAGAGGAAAGATTCATTTCCTTACCTTATAAGACCAAAGATAATAACATTAATAAAGTTTTTTGTATGGAGTAAACAATTTAATTTGTATTTAATTAAATTTAAATTTAAATTTAATTTAATTAGCTCAACACCATTTCAGGATTTCAGGGTCTGCAGGGTCTGCTCAGCCTTCTGTACATTAGTTTTATTAAGGTAAATGTTAATAAAAATAAGTGCCCAAGATAATGCAATTTACAAGAAGAACCCAGGGATCTGTCAGTACCCTCAATGCCCACACACACTCATCCTTGGGGGAAACATTAATCAAATCTTTATGAAATAGCTAAGTCTGTACCCTGACAGAGAATTCTCTCCACCATTCCAACTTTTGTCATAAATTAATCTTGCAATTCCATCTTCTCATCAGCAGATGCTTTCTACATTCTCCCCGTGCCTGCCTGAAAACTCTGCTATAAATTATAGGCTCTAGGAATTGGGCCCTCAATTCATGACTTCAGTGGAAAGGACTGGACCAAGTACTTCTGGCTGTGAAGTGTTCAAAGAATAGCTTCATGAGAACAGATTTCAGGGCTCATATGGCTCCCACATCAGCCAGACTGTACCAGGACATGAGTGAGGACATCCAGGGCTGATGACCCCATGACACAAGACACAACAGACCAAGAATTAGTTACATATGACTCAGTGAACCAATGAGGGGAAAAATAATTGGGATTATTTGTTTGGGAAGTTATTGGTATATTTTTAATGTTCTACTTTCTAACTGGTATATGATGAAGCTCTTCCTACCTCTTGACCTATTTCTAATACTTAATTTAATGGAACCTGAAATGTTGTATTTGAGCCCTAAGAATTCAGGAATACATTATTTTCTGAATTTCTTTGCTCTTAATGGCAAAGCAGTTAACTGGATAAGTTTGATAAGATCTCCCATTCTTTTTATCAGAATATAATTTGAAAAATCATTTACAGTCAAATTGTTTGAATTTATGGAATATCATATTTAAGAATAAATTTCATTCAAACAGGTATGATAAGCCATCTAAAGAAACAAAGGATGTATTAATGATGGATACTATTGAAAATAAAATCCAGATTTCTTGTGTAATCTCCAAACAGAAGTTAATTTTTTTCATACTACTTGTATAATACTGTAAAGAACTGGATTTTTTATCCTACTACAAGAAGGTTTATATTTTTTAATAAGCACTTCTTGCTGCACCTATGTAAATGAATCATACTGGGAAAAAAATTGAGAAACCTTTTGTTGTTTTGTTTTGAACAAGAAGAATTCTTGGAGGTTATTTATGATTGCAAGGGGAAATTGCTAGTAAAAAAATTCAAAACTCGGAACGAAGCAAAACATGACTGCCCATGTCTTCCACCCAAGGATTAATTCTCGAGTTGTATGCACCTTTGACTGATTCACTATTTACTACTGGTTTAGGATATTTTATTACTCTGTGAGGGAAGATGTTAATTTGTAGAAATTAACATCATGGCAATACAAATGATTCTTATATGATAACAATGCGAATAAATTCTGTCCAGTAGAAATGTAAATGATACTTTCGTCTGGCAGAAAAGAAAACCCCAAAGGTTTCAATTTCATTGCCCTGTTGAACACTCTTCAATTTAGTATATAATTTAGTAGGAAGCTTATTCCAGCATTCTTTCTTTCAATGACTATAAATGTTAATGCTTCTCTTGTTCCTTTAATCTTTTGAACCAGATTCACCATCCTGTCGGTTTCATCACTAACAAAGTAAACATATCTTCATTTGTTCATTCATATATCTCTATATAAGACATATATAAAACACTTGACTCTTAAAGAGGAATTTATAAAGTATATTAACTTTTTTATTCTATTTCATAAAACTCAGGAGGAAAACAAGAGAGAAATACAAAATTTTTCAATAATAGAAACTCCAAGTTAGGAAGGTAAAATGAATTTACTAAGGGCAGTAGGCAGTCTTGGTTGCCTACCCATTGCTCACCCCATTCTGATTCCAATAGAATCTGTCTAACCACATGCCTCAGGGGAAGGTAGCACTAGCCTCAGCTTAAACTGGGGGAGGGAAGTGGGCTCGGCAGTCTAAGCCAGTTCTCCCCATCACTGATTGGCTTAGGCATGGACATGTGACATGACTTTAGCCAATTAAACAAAAAGATATATCTGCTGATGGGCACCTGGGAAAAAATTTTTGTTTGTTCATTTGTATTTTAAAGGACATATGAAAGATAGACAATATTTTTTATTCAGGATATTGCCATGTCTTTATTTGATTCCTGGAATAAATGCAGATCTTACACCCATGAGAGAGAGAGCTAGTCTGAATAAAAAGATGACTACCAAATTGAAGAGCAGAGAGATGGGAAAACCTGGACCCTTGATGAAATCACTGAACCACTGAACTAGCCAATCCTGTACCTCTTAATATGTGAAAGTAGCTTTCCTGATGGTTTAAAGGCATTTTGAGTTGGGTTTTCCATTTCTTGCAGTTGGAAGGAAAGTAAAAGAGAGAACTTTTGCAACACTTCCAAGTCAACCCTAAAGCATTTTTCTGCAGTCTCTACAGAAGGATCTCTACTCATACCTGTTTGTTATATCGAGTTCAAAAGTCTAATCTTTATCCTATGTCTCTACATACTTGGATTCCTAATCTTGCCTTTTCCCAAAACCTCTGGCAATTTACTTAACCTCTCTGAACCTTAGTTCCCTCATCTACAGAATGAGGGAGTAATTCAAAGGCTTTTTATGAGAATTAAGTGAAATGGTATACAAAAACAGTCTGGGATTAGACAGAAGAGGTGGTCAGAAGTAGTCTTCTAAATATTCAAATAAGTCAAGCCTAACATAGCTAAAAAATCACATAATCAAAGTATAATTTTTGAATAGCCAAACCTGCCACCCCCACTTTCTTATTTAATTCACTATTAAACAACTAGGAGGAAAAAAAGGTAAGGAAATGCATAGCCAGCCTAATGAAGTTTGAAGAAGAGTTCTACTTAATTCTATTCCCATAAACTACAAAAGCAAGATAGCATATCTCTGTTTAATCTACATCCCTCAGTGAAGATTTCATGATGCTACTGGCATTTCTAAGTTGTCACGTTCTCTAAATATATAAAACATTCACTTTTCATTGATGAACTATTTCTTAATCAATAATTTCCTCTTTCGGGGGGGCAGAGGGGCATTTACAATATGGCCATAATATTCTCTGTACAAATTAGTTTTGAAAACTGACAGTCTTCCAAGATTTTAAAAGCATCTTTTATACATAATGATAATCAAATACAGCAACATAGCTCTATATTTTGCACAACATAAGTATACGAAATAATTTAAATCATATATATTTAAAATACATTCTTAACTTTATTACTTATCTTCCATTTCTTTCTTTGTATATCTATTTCCCTGGCATTCTTGCTGCATTTAAAAGATAAGCTTTTAAACTGAAAATGTCTAACATATTCCTTCAGCCATCATGAGGTAGGTTTATTTTTGGAGAGTCAAAGTATAAGGTCATAACTGTCACACTCCTCCTAAGAAAAGTAATTTTGTTTCTTTGGACTATGTATTGATTTTAAGGTATGTGTTGAAGGTGACTGTACAGTCTTTGAAATCACTCTGTATTCTCATCTCTAATTCACTTAGGAGGTTGGAAATTCTCTAGCACTAACACCAATATTAATATTTCTATTTTTTTAATACTAGGCTGTTTCTGCCCATTGAGATATATTGGGACATACCTAACTTAAATATATGATGTACCTGAAATATCAAGAAAAAAAATCCTTTCTCAGCATGCTATTTCTGCCCACTGTAATTTAGGCATTCTTCATGCTGCATTTATGTCCACAAGGGTAATAGTCCTTACACTAAAAACCGGCCTTCATTAAGTGGCTCAACCTTCAAATAGTCCATTACAGCCATTCACACTCTGACCCTGCACTGCCTCCAACTCCCACTGTTTTTAATAAGCAACTCAAATGTGGTAAACTATCTTCTCTGTACTGAGGGTAAAAGCACCGACAGACACATGATAATATGGTCTGGAATAGCACTTTGAATTCCTCCCATAATTCTAGTCCTAAAATACCCCATTGCATATAAAGCTTTAAACATTTTTGCAAACCCTGAACTTTAAGTCTGCGTCCTTTAGACCATGGATTTTTCTTCTACCAAACATGCACTAATGAGACAGCAGATAATATATGTCTTTCTAAAGGTTTGCTTAGACAGACAAGCAGTAAGTGTTCATCAAATAACTAAAAATAACGTACAAGTAAATCAAAGAAAGGGCAAAGCAACTCCCTGGGGGATGAGAACATCGTGGAGGAAACCCTGGCGCTCAGCAGCAAATCCAAACATCACGTCTCAGATTCAATTTCTTGTTAAGATTGAGAGACAGTCATCCAAAAACAGCTTTCAAATTTTGTAGAGATGGCATTTTAGATGAAGTGTTTTAAAAAAAACTGCACGTTAAATCTAATAAATGACTGCTTAAAATATAATGGCTTTAAATGTTCATAACCAAGTCAAGGAAAATATGTCAGTTCAACTACTATTATGAAGCAGGATGATTCACAGAAAGAGTAACTTTGATATGAAGCAGAGAGACTTGAGCTCAAAATCCATCTCTGGGTGGCTTTAGGCAAGTTACCCACTCCATGTGTCTTTAAACTATCACTGATTTTGCAGGGTTCTTGTAAGGATTAAAAAATACATCATGTCCAGGGAGTGGTAGTAGTACTTTCATGTTGCTTATCTGCAAAGATTGGGATTGCATCAAATCAATTTTTCAAAACGGTCCCTTGGAGTCTTACGTGTCCACATGTTTTACACAGAAGCCACCTTGATGGAGCTGGGGTGAAGAAGAGGAAAGAGGTAGAAGTAGGAAAGTAGGGAGAACAAAGTAAACAGTACTTGGGATATTGGCTCCTTTTTATCAGTTTTACATATTTGGGTCCTGGGAAATATTTACAAGGGAATTCTATTGATTAAAAAAAGAAAATCAATCTGAAAAGCACTGAACAATGCATAGCTTTCCAACTTTATCCTTCTGTGGTTTTCAGGCTCCGTCATCTTAGAATCTAATGCCAGTATCCAATACTTTGAGGTTTCCCCGTTTGGGTTAATGAACTGATGTAAAGCCATTCTCTTTCACTTCCTCCCTTCCTCCTTCTTCTCTTCTTCCCACTTTTCTCCCCACTACCCCCATCTTTCAGTTCCTTTTTAGGACAACCTCTTAAGTTCAAACATATGCCCCATTTTCAGCTGTATTTAACAGGCAATGCTAACTAGATGACAAAAGAAAATAAACGAACATTTGGAACTGATTTGCTCTATCTCTAACCCAAACAAAACTAGCCCTATACTAGCAACTCAACATTTCATTAACAGCAATACATGCATACAACTTGATCCTACCACTCTCAGCCATGTTTTCACTCTGGCAGATCTGCTGTCAAATAATTCAGTTAATTCGGAGGTGTGGGATTTTGGCAGTTATGGCCCTGTAAAAATATATGCCTTGTTACCAACAGTATCTAATAGGGTGATGAAAAGCTTAGGCAAAGTTGTCAACTGATTTTAACAGACAAATGAGGTTCCCAGGGAGGCAGATTATAGGTTAGAAATGGTAAATCAACACAAAAACTCCCTTGAAATTAATTGTACACCCTGCTTAAACAATATTATTTTAATGAACTATAGCTAAGTCTTCTCTTTATCAGTGCATAGGAGGCCAAAATTGTGTTACCTATTTGAAATGCTATCATACGCATCAAACTGAGGCACCAATGTTTTATTTGACTTTACTTCACATTATCAAGTAAAAGTCAGGCCCCAAATCATGTGACCCACAAACATTCCCTGTTGAATACACAAACACATTTAGTTTCTTCAAATAAATATCTGAAGAAGGCAAGCTTTATTTTCACCACTTGGCTAAAATTCATGTTCAGCTCTAAGAAAAAAAAAAAAAAAAAAAAAATTCTGAAAGGAGCAAATTAATATAAAGGCACATTTTTTTACAGTATCACTCTCATTTCTCATCCTTCTCTGTACAATCTCATATGCTCTCTAAATTTTAGTTTGGTATTATGATAAGGGGATAGAACTGAGATCTAACAGGACCATAAGCTATCGAATCACACCTCCGTAAGTTTTATAACAGAGGAGGAATGGTTTCAATCTTCAGATTAATTACAATGACAGAAGGCTATTCTTTTTTTACTGTAAAGATGTGTGTAAGAGTGTGTGCACTTTAAATGAAAGAACTTTATGCAGTAATTTACATTAATGTCAGTGAAAATTACCAGACCGAAGGCAGGATACAAAGTATTCATAATTTTAAAAACTGTCAAGTGCTTACTCTAAAGAATCAAAACTAAAATTCAATTAGTCATTTTACAAAAACATGTTAAAAAGAAAAAGCAGTTATAATTACAGTAGAAAATAAATGTACTGAGATGTCAATTACCATCTCTATTCTTAGGCTTAGGACAGAACATATAGTAAAACGGTCAAATGAATTTATTTCACAAGGTCATAAGTATAAAAAGAATGTCTGACCAGGTCAGAGAGGCACAGGTATACTTGAGATCAAAGAATAATTTCCAGTTCCATGCTCTTCTCTACATATTCTTTGGGTTTACTTTTATATATATACCAGACATTTGAGGAGTAGGAGATTGGAATTAATTTGAAAAACAAAAGGCAAAAGAGAGAGAGAAAAAAAAAAAAAACTGAAAGAAAGAAATCCTAAAAAGGAGATCCTTCTTGGTAGTATTAATAACATTTAAACCATGTCCAAAATAAATGGTTGATATTTATGAATGCAAAAACTGAATACATATAATTATGGGAAGGCCTTCTAATTACTTTAAAATTTAAACTGAATATAATGCTGGGGAAACAAGTGGTTTTCATTCAATTAATTTTCTTTTTTTTTTTTTATTAAATTCAGTTTTATTGAAATACATTCACACACCATACAATCATCCATGATATACAATCCACTGTCCACAGTATGATAACATAGTTATGCGTTCATCACCACAATCTATCTCTGAACATTTTCCTTACATCAGAAAGAACCAGAACAAGAATAAAAAATAAAAGTGAAAAAAGAACACCCAAATCATCCCCCCAACCCACCCCATTTGTCCTTTAGTTTTTATCCCCATTTTTCTACTCATCCATACACTAGATAAAGGGGGTGTGATCCACAAGGTCTTCACAATCACACTGTCACCCCTTGTAATCTACATTATTATATAATTGTCTTCAGGAGTCCAGACTGCTGGGTTGGAGTTTGATAGTTTCAGGTATTTACTTCTAGCTATTCCAATACATTGAAGCCTAAGAGGTGTTATCTATATAGTGCATAAGAATGTCCACCAGAGTGACCTCTCGACTCCATTTGGAATCTCTCAGCCACTGAAACTATTTCGTCTCATTCTGCATCCCCCTTTTGGTCAAGAAGATACCAGAGAAGTAGGGTGTTTTTGCTGCTATGTTTGCAAATACCAAACATGTTAGAACGGCTTTTTAAATGGATAAGGGGAAGATTCTGGAAGAATTGGGATGAGCTTGATAGAAAAGGCCAAAACTGCTTTAAAGAGACTGTTTGTGGAAATATGGACTCTAAAGATACTTCTGATGAGGTCTTGAACAGAAATGATGGACGTTTTGTTGTGAACCGGCAGAAAGGCGATCCTTGTTTTAAAGTGGCAGAGAATTTGGCAAAATTGAGTCCTGGTGTC
Organism: Choloepus didactylus; assembly: GCF_015220235.1. Classification (NCBI taxonomy): domain Eukaryota; kingdom Metazoa; phylum Chordata; class Mammalia; order Pilosa; family Megalonychidae; genus Choloepus; species Choloepus didactylus. The sequence goes on along the minus strand of NC_051313.1, from coordinate 19,676,839 downwards.
AGATGGAAGGAAGAATCTGGAAGCAACAACCTGGAATACTTAGCTGAGGAGATCTCCAGACTACGTGTGGAAGACGTAACCTGGCTTCTCCTTGCAGCTTACAGTAAAATGCGAGCGGAAAGAGATAAACTTAGAACTGAACTCTTGGGTTCAAAGAGACCAGAAGCTGAAAGTTACAAGCTTCCAGGGGGTGGACCTTGATCAGTGGAGCCATATGAATGTACTGGCTCAAGGAGATGGGACTGAGTGCAGCTGTGAGTGATGTTTTGAAGAGAAGCAAGCTTGCTAGAGAGGAATGTCCTGGGAGAAAGCCATTTTGAAACCAGAACTTTGGAGCAGACGCCAGCCACGTGCCTTCCCAGCTAACAGAGGTTTTCTGGACGCCATTTGCCATCCTCCAGTGAAGGTACCTGATTACTGATGTGTTACCTTGGACACTTTATGGCCTTAAGACTGTAAGTGTGTAGCCAAATAAACCCCCTTTTTATAAAAGCCAGTCCATCTCTGGTGTTTTGCATTCCACAGCATTAACAAACTAGAACAGATTTTGGGTTTTTTTTTGTTGTTTTTTTTTTTTTTTTTCTCTGTTCAGCATTGTATTAAGAATTATAAACAGTATGGTAAGCAAAAAAAAATAGAAGCAAAAACTCTGGAAAGCAGGAAATAAAACTATCCTTATTTGCAGATAACCTGATATGTACCAAAAAAGTCTGCAAATTATTAGAATGTTTAGCAAGATGAATAAATAGAAGAAAAGAGAAACCTTTTCTGCTTAATCCTTGACCAGAGTATTTTAATACACATTACAGAAGTTGACATTTTTTTCTTAAGTAAAATGAAATAATGTCTTTGGAAATTAAAGATGAAAAAGAATATGGTTCTATGTTCTTGAAGATATTGTATATAGTGGAGAGAAAGGCATCTAAAAATGACACTATATTGTCATCGAATAATTGAGGTGTAATTGAAACATGTACAGTACAGAGCATATTTTGATGTGATGATAAAAGAAATATATATATGAATGCCAGGCTGGTCAGGAAAATCTTCCCACAGTAGTTGGAACTTTATGAGTAGAGACTTAAAGAATGAATAAGAGTTTGCCTAATGGATAAATGGATAAAAAAATGTCCAAGCAGAGGGAAGGGAACACACAAAGGCCCAGAGCTGTGAAAGAACACAGCATGTGAGTGCAGGAGTTTGCCCAAGTGGGAAAAGTAGAATTTGGACACATTTGAGGCCTCCTATTATATATCATTTCTTGAAAAATAAAACATTTAAAAATTGCTACCTCAGCTTCCCCCACAGAACCCACATGAACACTCATTTTATTTTTGTTAATATTTATTTACATAAGATACAGAGAAGTACATAACACAATTGTAAAGCTCAATGATTTTTTACAATTTGAACACATCTTGCAAACACCACCCAGATCAAGTAATAGAATTACCACCAGAATTCAGAAGCCCCCTTCATGCCACTTTCTAAGCACTAACCAGCCCTCAGGCCCTCATTTCTAACATCATGAATTTGTTTTGTCTGCTTGTGAAATTTACATAAATGGAATCATATGTTCTATACCCTTTTGTGCCTGGCTCCTTTCTCTCAATATATGTTTGGGAAATCCATCCATATTGTTACATAGTGCAACCATTTGTCTATTTTCACTATTATACAGCATTCCATTATATGAATAAACAGCCATTTATTTATCTATCCCACTGGTGGAAGACAGTTGGCTCCTTTTCTCTTTGGGACTATTACAAATACTGATACTATAAACATTCTTGTACATGTCTTTTTAGTGAACATGTGCATTCAGTCATGCTGGGCATACACCCAAGAATGGATTTGCCGGGTCATCAGTCACATTTTCAGTAGATATCCAAAAATATTACCAAACAATTCTACATATTTACACTCGAACAAACAGGATATGAGAGCTTCAGTTCCTCCATATTCTCACCAGCTCTTAGAATTCTGATTTTCACCTTTTTTCTGGGTATATAACGTTTTCTCCTAGTGGTTTTCATTTGCATTTCCTTTTGACTAAATTGAGTGGTTTTCCAATTTTTATATGATTTTTGGCCAGTAGCATATACTCTTTTATGAAGTGCTCATTCTTTTGCATGTTATTTTAAAAGCATTTAGCAAGGCTTTCAGTCACCATCATTGTCCCCTTATAAAAGTATCATGCAGGGCAAAGAACTGCTAAGTAACATTATACGCAATTATCAATAGCATGTATTACCCCACCAGGAGAAATAATGCTCTTCTTGTCTCTACTCTCGTCTTCTATCCACCTTCATCCTTCTTTTATTCTAACCTGTTTACTCACCCTGTCTTTCTTCTCGCCCTCTAATGCTTCCAGTCCAAACAGGTCATGACAAAATAGTGGATTAATACTGTCTAAGTGCTATTTAGAGAGTCAGTAACAGTTTGTATCAGAGATCCAGCCTCCTGATCTTAGGGATGCCAAATGTTCTTTTTTTTTTTTTTTTTTTAATTTAAAAGATAGACAAGAAAAGTAAGCATGCCAGTCTATTTCACTGAAACTAAAAAGACCATATATTTTTAATAGGATACATCTCAAGGTCTCCTTCTGCCCCCCACAAATTATGAGCAGATAATGTTGAGCCAGCATTTTAAAGGAATGTAAAGAGGAAAATGGGGGGGGGGGGGGTGAGGGGGGTGGTATCTATTGTAAAAAGAAGACTAAAAGAATATGCACACAGGTGCTTTCTCTCACCTTCCCCAATGACTAAACACAAGGTACATTCGGCAAAAATAAAGTGGCCGTGACCTTTTTCCCTCCTCTGCATGATTAATTACTTAATGCCCTATTAATTGGAAGATGTGGTTGAATTTCAAACACGTTCATTTTCTGTGCATATCATCCTGTCCTATCACCACCGATTAAGCTGTTCATCAAAGGTGAGCCAACAAGGTCATCTGCACAGTATCTGTTCAGCTCTTCATTACCCACCTTCAATGGTAATTAATTAACAATGGTCGCATTTCCATAAATCAACGTCTTTCTGATTATTCTCTGATGATAGACAGTCAAAACGTGTGCATCTCTCAACCCACCCCCTTTAATTTTATCTGAAAAATTCAGTCTAAATATACCACAGAAAAACCTCAGGTGAAAAACTACATTTTGTTTTTTGTTTTGTTTTGTTTTTTAAATTAAAATGCACCAGGAAAATAAGGTTATGTATTTTTGAAAGAAAAGTACAAACCTAAATGAGTCAGCTGACAACACAAGGTTCAAACATAAGAAGCAAAGCATGCCACCTACATAATATCATTTTATTCCTCTGCAAAGGAAATATGACTCAATTCAGCTTCAGAAATAACCATTTGCCTGCTCAGCCACGGAAAGTGACAATTTAGAAAAGAAAACAGATGTAATTCACTCTACTATCAAAGGGCACAACACATGCTGACCCAATAGAAAACTTTCCAAAGGATGTATTTCCTATATTCATTTACAAACTAAACTCTGGAAATGTAACTTTTAAGTTTTGTTTTATTATCTTTGTGTGTGGGGGTCTTGTTGGGTGTTGTTGTTGTTGACATTTTTAACTTTGCTTTTTTTTAAATCATATTAATTAGCATATACAGGGTGCTATTAATAAAATGTTCTTCCTTGAATCACCAGAATTGACATGTTCACTCCCAATGGGTATGTCTAAAATTGTCATTATCTAAAATTCACATTCAGTGTTGGAAAGGCCTTTGTAAATTTGTGGAAAATTTTAATTACAAACTATTTTTAAATAATCATAAAAAGTACTAAATATATATTTTAACTCAAATTATTAACAATCTATCCATCAATTACATACTATATACAATAATAATGCAATTATTGTATGATATATTAATGTTTTGTTTTGTTATATATTATTATCTATTACTATAATATAATTACATTTATTCATGTATTTTTTCTAAACATTGGAAGGAAAATAGTTTGTTCTCTTTACTATGGTGTTTTAAAAATTCTGTTCACATTTTCAATTTTGAAAATTTAAATAAGTTTTTGCTAAACATATATGCACCAAGCTTGGAATCAGTTCCAAACTAACATGTAGAACTGAAGGCTTAAATATTAGTGTGATAGCATAAAAAAAAAAATGATATGCACAGGTTGACGTACTGTCATTTATTCTGTTTTCTACAACTAAGAAAGCATACAAGTCAAAATGGCTTAAATAATAAGAAAATTTATTATCTCACATAAAAATTAAAGGATATTAGCACAGTCTAAGTAAGAGAACAAACAGGTTCAGTCAGCCCCATCTCTCTAGGACTCACTCAGAAAAGACCTTCTCCATGTGACAACTTTGGCTCCCGGCTACCTCCTCTCAGAGTCAGTAACATGCTCGTGACCAGAGGAAGAAAGAAACAACCTCTGTCTGCACCATGAGCTATAAGTCCTTCCCCTTGATCAGACTGGATCGAAACTGTACAATAAATACAGTTTTGAATAGGAACCAAATAAGCTATGTTTTCGATTTTTTTCAAATGATTTTGTTCTGATTCTCAATTTTTGATTTCTTTAAATAGGAAAAAAAACCCCACAAATACTTATTTTTTACAAAAACAGAGATAAAAAAGGAATCATGAGCATTTGGGAAGAGTACAAGTTCGTGATAAGTTATTAAGAGAAAAGCAAAGAACACATTTATGCCCTTAGAAGAAGTCAAGTAGCAACAGTAAATTGATTTATTGTAAAAATTGAATTATTGTTGTTATATGTAAAATAGGAAAATCCAACATGCTCCCCCAAGCTCTTCCCCCAGTTCTCACCTTGAGGCATCTCGGGTGGCAGATAGTGGGGTTCTTGAGCACTAACATGTACCCACTCAAAGTCATCATATAGATCTTGATGGTAATCGCAGGCCCCTGGCCCATCATCAAAAGTGCAGCCACCTGAAAGTGCAAAAGAGGGCTGTGGTTACATTCAAAACAGATTTACTAAAAATGGAGAAATGCTGGAGAAGGAAATGTTATATTGACATATGTAACAGGGTATTCATAATTGTAATAACATACTCCTGCGTATCCCTAGTCTCCTTAAATGTTCACATAAAACGAAACCTCTATCAGTATCTTCTTTTCGAATAAGAAATCAGCTTGAGGCTCAGAAGTAAGCCTGAGGCACAGATTTTGAAATATTAAAAATAACAGAAGATACAGATCTAGTGAAGCTCTCTTTAAATATGCAAACCACCTAAAATCTAGTTTTTTAACAATCTTTATGGGGAGAAAGGGTAGAAGGAAAAGAGTGAAAACTGCCGTTCTGTGGAATGCAAGTTCCAAAGAGTGAAGTTAGTATTTGTCTTGCCAAATTGCTTGCCTTAAAAGAATACATAGAAATCTACTCACGGTAGCAAATGAGACCTATAAAGTTATGCAGGGTCTAAAGCATTTCGGGTAGATGATACATTCTTCCATATTTTATTTATTTAAATTATTTCCATACACAATTATGATTTAAAAGGGGGGGGGATGAAGCACAAAATCAATCAGAGTAGCCTATAATCCCTAACACCTCGTTTGCTATATTTAATTTTATAAAAATGGAGGCAGGCTTTCCTCGTTACAGCAGTCATTTTTTCCAGCTTTATTTTCCAGGGCAATTTATCAGCAGAAATAGAACGATTACCTATTTGCTTCTCAGCCTACATACACAGGCACACACAATGCCACATATTTAGTGTATTCAAATCATGAAAATAAGAACTGGCCTATATGTCTACTCCTGAAAGAAAGTGGATTAGAACTAATGAAAATCCAGCAGTGGTATAATGAGAAAAACCAATAACCTGTCTCCTTTCAAGTAGCTTATTCGTTTAGTTTCCATGGGAATTTCTGTGAAGAAACTCAGTGAGTTCTCTGACCAAGCAGCAGCCTGGGGGGAAGTAAACTTCAGGACTATAAATATTTCACTGTAAACAGGGAATTCATTTTCCTCATCGAAAGTCTGACAATCCACATATGAATACAAGTTACATTCCTCACCAGTGACAGAGACAAGCCAGTGTCACAGGCAAGAAAGGCAAAGCTCAGGAAATGCTAGCCCTAGCAACCTTTGTCAAAAGCAGCCTTGCACCTTTGTGTCTCTCCTTGAATCACTTGCATGATCCCCCATCCTTTAGAATAACCAAACTCTAGTAGCTTCAAAGCTTTGTATTGCTTTTTTTTTTAATATGCTTAAAATAGCCTTTTATGAATGCTCTTATGAAAACAGATGTACTTTTTAATTTAAAATTAATCAAATGAAAAGAGGTTGCTAGGAAATGCACCCTCACATAGCAAAGGGAAAGTTATTCTCAAAATATAATTTGCAATCACAACCGTAAAATGACTTATTGCTTTGCAACACATGCCTTTAGGGCCCCCATCACCCTTTACACCAGTGGAACCCACATTGACTCATTTGGAAGACAAATGGCCTTAATTGCTGTCCTTCACAGCCGCAGTTAATTTTAGACTCCAAGATTCTGATTAGCAATAACAACTAGAAGTAGCTGCACAAAATAAGTGGGTCAACCCCTGCTATTTGTTGCTCATCACTGACTACTCATATCAGCAACTTGTCAAGAGTCTTAGAAATAGTCGAGGGTCCACCTGACTTGAGTGAGAAGACAATTTTAAAAAGATGAATTTTCATGTTACACATTACAATCAATTCTAACCCAAAAGGTACCAGAGAGCTATTTAACAAATATAAAACATATTAATAAATCTTTGGTAAAAGACTTTTCCAAATCATTATGTAAAAAAAAATTTCTTTCAGGGTTAAGGACTAATGCAGTGTACTAGGCTAGACAATAGGGGAGAAAAAAATAAATCAAATACTATTCCTGGTCTGATGAAGAAGATAAAAATGCAAATGTAAAAAATCATAATTATGGTGTATTATGTGGGATAATAAAGACATGGTCAAAGATCTAAAGAACACAGAAGAATTGGTTACCTTCACCCAAGTTAGTTATAAAAGGCCTCATGGTGTTAGTCCCTGATGAACATGAGTGAAGATATGCTAGGCAGAGAAAAGACAGAATGGAAATGTGATTGAAATTAGAAGTAAAAGAAACAGCAAAGGCAAAGCAGTCTAAAGGAGTGTGACACGTTGGGGAATATCAAATAATTCTGCGTAATGAGCAGGAAAAGTTTCCAGAGGACAAGGCAGAAATAAAACCAAATTAAAGGTTTTAAACCTCATAAAAAGGAGTTTAGATTTTATTCTATAGTTTTATTGAAACCATTAAAGGATCTTATCCATTAGTATGACACAATTCGAGCCACATTAAAAAAAAAAAATAACTTGGGCAATAAGAGTTTAAGGAAGAATAGGGGGAAAGGGAGACAGATAATTTAGTGCAACCTTACGGTGCAGGGCACATAATATATCTTGAACAAATTCTGTTAAACACAATCCTTTTTGACCATTGAAGGTTCACTAGAAAGCTCTAAACACAAAGTCTTCCATGATACGTAGTCCTCTAGACACATGTATTACAATCTACTTAAGAGAAAAACATCATAGCAAGGTTCTAATTCATAAAGTAAAACATAGCTCATAAACTTATTCACCAAGCTAGCTGACAGAATAGAAGGAGGCAATACTCAGTTGGTGTTCAAGGGAAATTTAGGTAGGCAGAGGGGAAGAAAAATGAGCTAGGAAACATCTTCCATTTTCAGTGGTTGTATTTGCTACTGGTGATAAAGCTATCTATAACGAGCAGCTGCAAATCATGCCAGAGAAATGGCGACCATGAGTTCCCTGACCCTTGGAAGAAAATTACTTCTGAAGAGCCATTTCACAGATTGCTAATTCCTCTTGGCCAATCTGTCACTCTGATGGTCTGCTTCCACTATGGCAAGCCACTTAAGAGGCTTTGCAATCTGTTCACCAGAAAATAAAAAATCAAGCTGATTTGGAGTTGGCAGAATTTTTTTCCATTCCAAGCTGCTGTTCACTTCAAAGGAAAAAGAAAAAAAAAGGTATGTGAATATTAGGTATTCACCCCCCCACCAACCACCTCAAAAAAGTGTATCCCTGCCCCAAAGCTATATTGTCTAAATATCTAGATGGTAGGCTCTAGAAGAGACTATGAAAATAGAGAATCTTTCTATGGAATCATGAAAGAACCAATATAAACTCAAATCCTTTCTGAAATCAAACTTTTCAATAAAATTTAGGATTGGGTTAATTCAGAACAAAATTGAACTGGAGACAAATAAAGTGTAAGTAGGGTCCTAGGTAGCTCTGAACATTTTTGAAGGACATTCTCTCACAAGATAATGTGTACAATTTTACAAAGATCTTTCAACAAGTTCTCCTCTCCAAGGCACCTGAATAGTCTTAATTTTCTGACTGAGTATAATACAAAGAACACACAAAATTAATTACCTTTCATAGTTTCCTCTCCAATTTGTAAGGAACAAGCTTCATCTAGCTAAAGATACAGACCATTGTCTTTTGATATATTCAAATTTCCTTTATACAGGTTTTTTAAAAGTATGAAGGAAATCCTAGACAGAATATGTTGACAAACGCAATAAGCAGGGAATAAAAGATAAACTAAGTTGTTTGATGCCCCAGAAAAGTTTTCCAATTGTGATTAAACTCTGATACACAAATTTCCTTGTTTAAGCTATCAACTTTGGAAAGATCTTTCAGCCATTAAGCATACAAGAGAAAGATCAACACATTGCACATTAGGACACATGGAATACTGAGTCAAACTAACATTGAATTGATCATCTTTACGCTAGTCAGAAACCATAATATTAATTTACCAGAATAACTTCCAAAATTTATTAAAAGATGCCAATATATTTCACAAAATATATTTCACAAAAAATTTCAAAGAACCAAAAAAAAGCATCTATTACAGACTATTTTAAATATAGCTCCATTTACAATCTGAGGAAATAATTTTTTTCCCCAGAAAAACACCTTATTGGAAAAAGGCATAAAAACTGTTGCTTTTAAACTAAGTTCATATTTCCTCTCAAATCCACTAGATAACTTAAGAGGATCTTTTTTTTTTTTTTTTTCCTTTTAACTCTACACTTCTGGAAACACTGAAGGTACAAAATAAGAACTGATGTTTGGGTAGTTTACAACTGCTCTAAGGACAAGCAATGCTTTTCCTAAATGTTAGTACTGAAATTCAAATAGGAATAAAATCCAAGTGGATGCAAGGAACAGATATCTTTAAGGATAAACTATGAGCCACTGATCAAGTTGCATTGCCCTGGTTCATTACCAAAGAGGATCTACTGGAAGAAAAACAAGAAAACTTTATGAATTAGGGTTCTTTAAAAGATAATTACTTCAGATCCAGAAAAAAATCCTTTATCCTGCTTGTAGTTAATTAGTATGTGAAAATATTATTTGAAACTAGCTCCCTCATAAAAGAAAAGAATTTGTGTAAATCCAAACTCAAAATTTATTGATAGGTACAAATGATTCCTGATGAGAGAAGAGCTCATTTCAAACACACCCATAAATTATCCAATTGATCATTCCTAGCATTTCATCTTTAGCCAAGAATATGTCTAATATATATAATCCAAGATTATTTAGCTGTTAAGACTGCAAATTGTCTATGATTCAAAGTAAATGCTATATTCCAACTGACTGAATAATCTTCCTTTAATAAGACTGAATTAACCAAAATGGAATAATAAGTCCAATCATCACTCCCCTCCATCTTTGCAGAGAAGCAATATTAAAATCTCCTATACATCAATTAATAAGACTGAGGGAATTTTAAGGAACTGGCACACACATCACCCACCTCAGTGGTAAAAGAGAGCATATCTAGAAGTCACATGGAGTGATGGCCAAGTACATCCATATCTTCACTATTTTGAGTTTCAGTTTCCTTCCCATTAAAATCAAGATAATAATAGCTACAGTACAGTGATGTGGGAATTAGTGGTAATGCACATAAATCTTCTAACACTCGGCAAATAATTTTTTAAAGCAAAGTTACTTTTTTCATGCTCTCATTCTTTAGTTTTTTCTGCATATGTACTATCCAGACACAATCCTATGTACATATTTGACAGATAAAACCTGAAAGGGAAACTTATGGTTTCTATCTAATTTATCTAGAAAGATGAAAGAGCGTTTAAATAAAGGCAATATTATCGTATTACCATAACTGCTTTTCCCTGAGTACTCTTATAACAATTAGATATTCTATCAAATGGTTAGGAAGTACTTCCTTTTAGACCAGGGGTTGGCAAAATTGGCTCAGTAAAGAGCCAGTTAGTACATATCTTAGGCTTTGCGGGCCATACAATTTCTGTCACAACTACATAACTCTGTCATGGTAGAAAGACAGCAGCCACAGGAAATGGCACAGCTGTAACAAATGGGCATAGCCGTTTATGAGTAAAACTTTACAAAAACAGGCAGCAAGCCAGGTTTGGACCACGAGTCACATATGGTTCCCCAAGCCCTGGTTTAGATCGCCTGTCCTTAAGGATTTTTGAAAATTACAGGCAGCATATAGGCTGGTTAAAAGCTTACAACCAAGCATATTGATTCCTGCATCATCCCCATATGACTCAATTTTTTTTCCCATATATCAAGATATACATCAAGATGAGGAATCAGTGGGCCACAGCCTGGAAATAGAACCAGAAATGCAGTCTGAATGACAATAGTATATCCAGAACCAAATCACATGGTCTAGTGGGGCAGAGCTGTAAGTCCGGAAGTCAGGAATAAGTATATGAGAGACTTAGAGAGGCTTTCAACGTCCTATAGTCCAAAAGCCATGACTCAGAAGAAGAAAGATATGTTCCATCATGACCCACCACATACGTGCACACATGCATCCATATATATGTAGTATATGTATATGTGTAGTACATGTAAACATACGAATTCCATTCATTCGTTTATCTCCTTCTATGGGTCACTAGTGCAGTGGTTCTTTCCACAAGTGTGGTGGGGGGTGGGGGGCAAGGAGAGTAGTTGTGTGAATCAGGGAAGCAGATAGTAGAAAACACACCAGCAATTCTATCTCTGTCCAAATACATGTGGCCACATGCCCTCGGTGGGAGGTCATCCAGAAGACAAGTGGGAACAGTTCAAGTCTTTCTACCTAATAAATTTTCAGGTCTCAGGCACAAGTTTGAATCCAAAAGGAGCCTCTGAAGCCTGGGCAATTCTGACAGCACATATGTGACTTTATCCAACCTCATTATGGAGCTAATGGATGATTATATGCCAAACAGCCATAAAAATGATTTCACAGATGAAAAGAGGTTTATTAAAATGTAAAAGGAATATATTAGTGAAAAGCAGTTCAGAATAGGAAAAATTAAAATTGTCCAGGGTCACAGAGCAAGGAAGTATCAAAGTCATGCTCTGGACCCAGGACCTATGGCTTTTTTTCATTCTTAACCACTATATTAAATGGCTCCTGAAAAAGAATGAGGTGGCATTAGACACTTTCAGAATCACTCCTTGCAGCTCCCTCCTACACTCATAGCTTCAAGATATACAGACAGTTATTTTCCATCCTCCTACGTGATAGTTGGTGGTAGAATGGCAGAGTTCTCTTGCTGCATCCTTTGAGGATAAAATGTAGTCAACTTTGAACCACATCACATGTCAAAATCCTTCAGGCATCACTGCTGCCACAGACAGGAAATGGTCTTTTTTTGGACAGAGCTGTAAAAGCCTAGGTGATTGTTGGAGACTGAATCATGTTCCCTACAAAAGGCATGTTCAGGTCCCAACACCTGGTCCTGTGGGTGGGAACCATGTGTAAATAGGACCGCTGAAAATGTTAATAGTTAAGATGTGCCCAAACGGAATGAGGGTGGGTCTTAATCCAATATGCTGAAGTCCTTATAAGCAAAGGAAATTGGAAATGAAAGAGAGAAGCCATGGGGTGTAGCCAGAAGCTGAAAGTCAACGGAACCCAGAAAAGAAAGGAAAAGATGCCACCACGTGCATTGCCATGTGATGGAAAAGCCAAGGAATCCCAAAGATTCTCAACCAGCCAGAAGATATCAACCCCACAAGGAAGCAAGCCTTCTAGCCTCTGAAACTGTGAGCAGCCAGGAAACTAGCAATTTCAGCAAGGAATTTTATTTAAATAGGATGACTTAAGCAAGCCACCTGCTCTAAGAATTTGTATGATCATAATACTGTCCTATCACTCATAACACTGCCCTTCACATCTCACCTCATGAACATACATATGTAAATATCAATTTTCCATCTTTAAAAACATTAAAATAAATTAAAAATAATTTGCTTCTGACATTTTCTGCTGCAGCTCCCACACTAACACTAGGATAAGAAACCAGGTGTTTTTCCAAAAATGATTAGTGTACTTACCCAAGCCCCTTTTCCTGTGTTTTATTCTTTTATCTATTCCAGTAAAATCTAATCTTTCTCACTTAGCGTTAGATACACAAACTAGGTAAACCCACTGAACAAAGTAATAGAGAGTAAATGTACTGAAAAATAAAATTCCCAGCTGAAGTCATATTTGCATTTTGGTAAAATTGGAAACCACCCAAGCTCACATATAAACATTTCTTTGTTTTGCTTTGTTTTGTTTTTCATGGAGGGATTCCTGGTGAGCTCTGCTTCACCCTTATTAGACTCATTCTGGCTTATTTCAGCAGATGCGCCAGACTCAACTCAGGCATGATGGGTGATAGATCATTTTTCATTTAAGAAGAAAGCTCTGTGAAAGGCTGAAGCCACATAAAACAGAATTCCACAGCCCAACCTCCCAGAGGAAGGGCAAAGACGAGCTTTAAGCCTTTGAATTTAAAGTTTTATATCAGATTGACGAAGAAATCTTAAATATCCTCAATGACATTCTAATTTTGTAAGGCCTTGACGCTTCAAAGAAACAGATAACCACCTACCTTAAGTAAATAACTAAAGTGCATCTCTAAAGTAAAGAAAAACAACACTTTATTTTTCCATAGTTTTCATAAATATGGAGCTCCTTTCCTATCAAAATGTTTCTAGACTCGGTGTAATGTAAAAGGTAAAAAAGCCAACATTTGTAGTTTTCAGTTCTTAAAAAAACGTTCCTAAGAGTAAGGAATTAGGGTTATTTCTGCCGTTTTCTTTAATTGGGAAAAGAAAATCAGATACCATCATTGCAACCAGTATATTAACAACTTATTTTTTTTTTTTTTTTTTTTTTTTTTTTTTGCTGAAAATTTAGGAAATTTAATCCTTTAAACATCCTGGCTGTGCATGTGCCTTAGCAAGTATTTGAATAAAAGGTCCATCCAAGTGAATGGAAATTTACAACTTGCCCATTTATTTATTATACCTGGTATCCTGGGGTATAAACGTTTTCAGTACAAATACCTCCTGGCATCTCTGTGTATAAAATAAAGCATCTGTTTATTCAGTGTATAACAATTAATGCATTCCCTAAAGAATTTTTTTTAATCATCATTTTATTGAGATATATTCACATACCATGCAGTCATACAAAACAAATTGTACTTTCGATTGTTTACAGTACCATTACATAGTTGTACATTCATCACCTAAATCAATCCCTGACACCTTCATTAGCACACACACAAAAATAACAAGAATAATAATTAGAGTGAAAAAGAGCAATTGAAGTAAACAAGAACACTGGGTACCTTTGTCTGTTTGTTTCCTGCCCCTATTTTTCTACACATCCATCCATAAACTAGACAAAGTGGAGTTTGGTCCTTATGGCTTTCCCAATCCCATTGTCACCCCTCATAAGCTACATTTCTATACAACTGTCTTCGAGATTCATGGGTTCTGGGTTGTAGTTTGATAGTTTCAGGTATCCACCACCAGCTACCCCAATTCTTTAGAACCTAAAAAGGGTTGTCTAAAGTGTGCGTAAGAGTGCCCACCAGAGTGATCTCTCGGCTCGTTTTGGAATCTCTCTGCCACTGAAGCTTATTTCATTTCCTTTCACACCCCACTTCTGGTCAAGAAGATGTTCTCCGTCCCACGATGCCGGGTCTACATTCCTCCCTGGGAGTCATATTCCACGTTGCCAGGGAGATTCACTCCCCTGGGTGTCTGATCCCACGTAGGGGGGAGGGCAGTGATTTCACCTTTCAAGTTGGCTTAGCCAGAGAGAGAGGGCCACATCTGAGCAACAAAGAGGCATTCAGGAGGAGACTCTTAGGCACAAATATAGGGAGGCTTAGCCTCTCCTTTGCAGCAACCATCTTCCCAAGGGTAAAACCTGGGGTAGAGGGCTCAACCCATCAAACCACCAGTCCCCTATGTCTGTGGTCATGTTAGCAACCATGGAGGTGGGGTAGGCGAATACCCCTGCATTCTCCACAGGCTCCTCAAGGGGGCACTACATCTTTTTTTTTCCTTGTTTTTCTTTTTTTTTTTTTTAACTTTCCCTTCTTTTTTAAATCAACTGTATGAAAAAAAAAAACTTAAAAAGAAAACAAACATACAATAAAAGAACATTTCAAAGAGACCATAACAAGGGAGTAAGAAAAAGACAACTAATCTAAGATAACTGCTTAAATTCCAACTTGTTCCTACTTTACCCCAAGAAAGTTACATAATATAGCAACATTTCTGTGAACTTGTTCCTACTATATCCATCAGAAATTAACAGACCATAGTCATTTCTGGGCATCCCCAGAACGTTAAATAGCTTATCTTTTCTTCTTGGATTATTGTTCCCCCTTCCTTAATTGCTCTCTACTGCTAGTTCCCCTACATTCTACATTATAAACCATTTGTTTTACATTTTTCAAAGTTCACATTAGTGGTAGCATATAATATTTCTCTTTTTGTGCCTGGCTTATTTCGCTCAGCATTATGTCTTCAAGGTTCATCCATGTTGTCATATGTTTCACGAGATCGTTCTTTCTTACTGCTGCGTAGTATTCCATCGTGTGTATATACCACATTTTCTTTATCCACTCATCTGTTGAAGGACATTTGGGTTGTTTCCATCTCTTGGCAATTGTGAATAATGCTGCTGTGAACATTGGCGTGCAGATATCTGTTCGTGTCACTGCTTTCCGATCTTCCGGGTATATACCGAGAAGTGCAATCGCTGGATCGAATGGTAGCTCTATATCTAGTTTTCTAAGGAACTGCCAGACTGACTTCCAGAGTGGCTGAACCATTATACAGTCCCACCAACAATGAATAAGAGTTCCAATTTCTCCACATCCCCTCCAGCATTTGTAGTTTCCTGTTTGTTTAATGGCAGCCATTCTAATCGGTGTTAGATGGTATCTCATTGTGCTCTTAATTTGCATCTCTCTAATAGCTAGTGAAGCTGAACATTTTTTCATGTGTTTCTTGGCCATTTGTATTTCCTCTTCAGAGAACTGTCTTTTCATATCTTTTGCCCATTTTATAATTGGGCTGTCTGTACTATTGTCATTGAGTTGTAGGATTTCTTTGTATATGCAAGATATCAGTCTTTTGTCAGATACATGGTTTCCAAAAATTTTTTCCCATTGAGTTGGCTGCCTCTTTACCTTTTTGAGAAATTCCTTTGAGGTGCAGAAACTTCTAAGCTTGAGGAGTTCCCATTTATCTATTTTCTCTTTTGTTGCTTGTGCTTTGGGTGTAAAGTCTAGGAAGTGGCCGCCTAATACAAGGTCTTGAAGATGTTTTCCTACATTATCTTCTAGGAGTTTTATGGTACTTTCTTTTATATTGAGATCTTTGGTCCATTTTGAGTTAATTTTTGTGTAGGGGGTGAGGTAGGGGTCCTCTTTCATTCTTTTGGATATGGATATCCAACTCTCCCAGCCCCATTTGTTGAAAAGACCATTATGGCTCAGTTCAGTGACTTTGGGGGCCTTATCAAAGATCAGTCGGACATAGATCTGAGGGTCTATCTCTGAATTCTCAAGTCGATTCCACTGATCTATATGTCTATCTTTGTGCCAGTACCATGCTGTTTTGGCAACTGTGGCTTTATAATAAGCTTCAAAGTCAGGGAGTGTAAGTCCTCCCACTTCGTTTTTCTTTTTTAGAGTGTCTTTAGCAATTCGAGGCATCTTCCCTTTCCAAATAAATTTGATAACTAGCTTTTCCAAGTCTGCAAAGTAGGTTGTTGGAATTTTGATTGGGATTGCATTGAATCTGTAGATGAGTTTGGGTAGAATTGACATCTTAATGACATTTAGCCTTCCTATCCATGAACATGGAATATTTTTCCATCTTTTAAGGTCCCTTTCTATTTCTTTTAGTAGAGTTATGTAGTTTTCTTTGTATAGGTCTTTTACATCTTTGGTTAAGTTTATTCCTAGGTACTTGATTTTTTTAGTTGCTATTGAAAATGGTATCTTTTTCTTGAGTGTCTCTTCAGTTTGTTCATTTCTAGCATATAGAAACATTACTGACTTATGTACATTAATCTTGTATCCCGCTACTTTGCTAAATTTGTTTATTAGCTCTAGTAGCTGTATCATCGATTTCTCAGGGTTTTCTAGATATAAGATCATATCATCTGCAAACAATGACAGTTTTACTTCTTCTTTTCCAATTTGGATGCCTTTTATTTCTTTGTCTTGCCAGATTGCCCTGGCTAGCACTTCCAGCACAATGTTGAATAACAGTGGTGACAGCGGGCATCCTTGTCTTGTTCCTGATCTTAGAGGGAAGGCTTTCAGTCTCTCCCCATTGAGTACTATGCTGGCTGTGGGTTTTTCATATATGCTCTTTATCATGTTGAGGAAGTTTCCTTCAATTCCTACCTTTTGAAGTGTTTTTAGCAAAAACGGATGTTGGATTTTGTCAAATGCTTTTTCAGCATCTATTGAGATGATCAATTGATTTTTCCCTTTCGAGTTTTTAATGTGTTGTAATACATTGATTGTTTTTCTTATGTTGAACCATCGTTGCATGCCTGGAATGAACCCCACTTGGTCATGGTGTATGATTTTTTTAATGTGTCTTTGGATTCGATTTGCAAGTATTTTGTTGAGGATTTTTGCATCTATATTCATTAGGGAGATTGGCCGGTAGTTTTCCTTTTTTGTAGCATCTTTGCCTGGTTTTGGTATTAGATTGATGTTAGCTTCATAAAATGAGTTAGGTCATGTTCCATTTTCTTCAATGTTTTGAAAGAGTTTGAGTAAGATTGGTGTCAGTTCTTTCTGGAAAGTTTGGTAGAATTCCCCTGTGAAGCCATCTGGCCCTGGGCATTTATTTGTGGGAAGATTTTTGATGACTGATTGGATCTCTTTGCTTGTGATGGGTTGGTTGAGGTCTTCTATTTCTTCTCTGGTCAGTCTAGGTTGTTCATATGTTTCCAGGAAATTGTCCATTTCTTCTACATTATCCAGTTTGTTGCCATACAGTTGTTCATAATATCCTCTTATAATTTTTTTAATTTCTTCAGGATCTGCAGTTATGTCACCTTTTTCATTCATTATTTTGTTTATATGGGTCTTCTCTCTGTTTGATTTTCTCAGTCTAGCTAGGGGCTTGTCAATCTTGTTGATCTTCTCAAAGAACCAACTTTTGTTGATATTTATCCTCTCTATTGTTTTTTTGTTCTCTATGTCATTTATTTCTGCTTTAATCCTTGTTATTTCTTTTCTTCTACTTGGTTTAGGCTTGGTTTGCTGTTCATTTTCTAGCTTCTTCAGTTGATCCATTAGTTCTTTGATTTTGGCTCTTTCTTCCTTTTTAATATATGCGTTTAGTGCTATAAATTTCCCCCTTAGCACTGCTTTTGCTGCATCCCATAGGTTTTGGTATGTTGTGTTCTCATTTTCATTCGTCTCTATATATTTAGCAATTTCTCTTGCTGTTTCTTCTTTAGCCCACTGATTGTTTAGGAGTGTATTGTTTAACCTCCAGGTATTTGTGAATTTTCTAAGTCTCTGGTGGTTATTGACTTCTAATTGTATTCCATTGTGGTCAGAGAATGTGCTTTGAATAATTTCAATCTTTTTAAATTTATTGAGGCTTGTTTTATGTCCCAGCATATGATCTATTCTGGAAAAAGTTCCGTGAGCACTAGAAAAGTATGTGTATCCTGGTGATTTGGGATGTAATGTCCTGTATATGTCTGTTAAATCTAATTCATTTATCAGATTGTTTAGGTTTTCAATTTCCTTATTGGTCTTCTGTCTGGTTGATCTATCTATAGGAGAGAGTGATGTGTTGAAGTCTCCCACAATTATTGTGGAAACATCAATTGCTTCCTTTAGTTTTGCCAGTGTTTCTCTCATGTATTTTGTGGCACCTTGATTGGGTGCATAGACATTTACGATTGTTATTTCTTCTTGCTGAATTGCCCCTTTTATTAGTATGTAGTGGCCTTCTTTGTCTCTCAAAACATCCCTGCATTTGAAGTCTATTTTATCTGAGATTAATATTGCTACACCTGCTTTCTTTTAGCTGTAGCTTGCATGAAATATTTTTTTCCATCCTTTCACTTTCAGTTTCTTTGTGTCCCTCTAAGATGAGTCTCTTGTATGCAACATATTGATGGTTCATTTTTTTTGATCCATTCTGCGAATCTATATCTTTTAATTGGGGAGTTTAATCCATTTACATTCAACATTAAAACCGTGAAGGCATTTCTTGAATCGGCCATCTTATCCTTTGGTTTATGTTTGCCATATTTTTCCCTCTCTCTATTAATATCCTTTATTGTACCCATACCAAATCTCTTTAGTACTGAACCTTTCTCCAAGTCTCTCTGTCCTGTCTTTGTTCCTCTGTCTGTAGGGCTCCCTTGAGTATCTCTAGCAGGGCAGGTCTCTTGTTAGCAAATTCTCTCAGCATTTGTTTGTCTGTGAAAAATTTAAGCTCTCCCTCAAATTTGAAGGAGAGCTTTGCTGGATAAAGTATTCTTGGCTGGAAATTTTTCTCACTCAGAATTTTAAATATATCGTGCCACTGCCTTCTTGCCTCCATGGTGGCGGCTGAGTAGTCACTACTTAGTCTTATGCTGTTTCCTTTGTATGTGGTGAATTGCTTTTCTCTTGCTGCTTTCAGAACTTGCTCCTTCTCTTCTGTGTTTGACAGTGTGATCAGTATATGTCTCGGAGTGGGTTTATTTGGATTTATTCTATTTGGAGTTCGCTGAGCATTTATGATTTGTGTATTTATGTTGTTTAGAAGATTTGGGAAGTTTTCCCCAACAATTTCTTTGAATACTCTTCCTAGACCTTTACCCTTTTCTTCCCCTTCTGGGACACCAATGAGTCTTATATTTGGACGTTTCATATTATCTATCATATCCCTGAGGTCCATTTCAATTTTTTCAATTTTTTTCCCCATTCTTTCTTTTATGCTTTCATTTTCCATTCTGTCATCTTCCAGGTCACTGATTCATTGATTAACAACTTATTTTTACACATTAGCAATTCTTCTCATTCTAGGCGTCATTTTACCAGTTTGATTTCCTGCCAGGTCCACTGCAAACAAGTCGCTCAAACACAGTTAGGCTGATGTTGAGTGATGTTAAAAATCTTAATGTCAGGGACCTTTGCCCTTTTTCTCACAAAGGAAGAATTCTGGGCTTTAACCAAAGTTTTGGTGAGACTTTCACTATAGCCTTTAGAACCACCAACTAAAGTCAGTATGGAAGCGGGAATCACAATAACTTTCTCTACTCAAATTTCCTCTCTCGGGAAAGTGCATATGGATACCATTTACTGGAATTGCCACATAAAATAAAGATTTCTCAAGCAACAGAAGGCTCAGCTGTACATAGCTATACTAAATGACATGGAAGTCAATGGTCCTTCTAACCTCATGGAGACTTTAAGTGGGAGATGGTGACCATGTGGGGCCCCACCAAGAATCAGGCCTGCTTTGTGTCTTCATTTTCTCATTTCTAAACCAAGAAAGAAACAATTTGGTGTCACTCGCTCATCTCTCCTTCCATCTACTACATAGGAATGCTGCTAATTAATTAAAAAATCTCTCTACAATTTCCTGTGACATTAGAAGCTAAATGCTATGCACATTCCAGTTACCTTTAAGTTAGGATTTCGGTCAGGAAAACACCTTGGTGATAGTCTTATTATTTTTTTACATTTACATGAAGTTTCAAAAGCAATAATTTGGAGGATTCAGAAAAGGAACAACTTGTCACACTACCTCATCACTCTGGGTCTTTGTAAAAAGAAAAAAAAAAACGCTACTATATAATAGATTCAGTAATAGGTCAGAAATATACATGTCGCCACAAACTCTTCTCTCCAGTGGAAATCCTAAAATGTGAACTACCACAATCCAACTATTCTTGCTCTAAAACATAATGACCAACTTTAAATCTATCAAACTGGAAGGTTTACAGATAAAAGGCAAACACATATCTTCAGAATAAAACATAGAAACCTGGAAAACTTTTAATTTCAAACAGAAGGGGAAAAGAAGCTGGCAAATATGATTTGAATAACAGATGAAAAGGAGACACAATCACAATAGCATTTGAAGTCTGATTTCTCCTGTAGAGTGTGATCACTTTTGTGCCATACTTCTTACGTTGAGCCACAGCTTATATTTCAGAATTTTCATCTCTCTACAAATAGATGCAATAAAATACATTATTACAGGTATAGCTGACAAAGCCCACCCTGGCAAATAATTAGTAAAAACAAACTGTTCCTAAGGAATTCATGTTCCAAAAACTTGGAAAAGACTCTCATCCCTACAACTCATCAAGAAAGGGAAAACTGCAACAAGAATGAGGGTTCTGTCCGTATCATTTACAAAAAGTCAAAACTGACAATATCTAGTGTTGACAGTAGATGGCAATTGGTACTTCCTTTGGTGGCCAATTTGGCTGTGTTTACCAAAGTTTTTAGGCACTTGCCCTTTAATCCAATAACCATACGTCTAAAAATCTATCCTATGTAAATGTTTACATATGGGCATAAAGACAATATATACAAGAAAACTCAATTTGTAAGAGTTAACAAATGAAAACAAAATATCCATTAACAGGATATTGAATCTATGAATTTTGGAAAATCAGTGCTATAGAATACTCAGATTAAAACAGAATGAGATGTAAGACATGAATGCGCAAACCAAGAAAGAGGATGAATGACATGCTGTTTATTGCTTAAAACAAGTTATAGTCCAATATGTATTGCATGAACCAATTTGTATTAAAGCAAATACCGAGAACTTACATACATGCAATGCATAACCACCCAACCCAAACTATAAGCAGTGGTTATTTGTTGGGATTTCCATAATTTTATTCTATAAATTCTGTATTAGATGGAGCTTTTAAAATAAGCACATATTAATGTACTATTTGGGGGATAGAAAAAAATCATATAGAATTAACGTGAATGTCATATTCAAGACACATTGTAAGAGATAAATTCAATAGAGTAACAAAAAGATTAACTTAATACAGTCTCCAATAATTCAACATAATTTAATAATACAGTAATTTCATGTACTAAAGGATTATGGAGTTCATTTCTTAAAGCAGGAGAATTTAATATTTCTCATAATAAAATAAATCTGTTATCTATATTTATCTATATAGACCCTATCTTATCAGTCTTCCTCCAAAACTCTGTCTTTACCTAATTAGGGTAGTGATAAAATTGATGAAACCACAATAATATAGGTTTGTTTGTTTGTTTTAAATAAAAGTTTGTTTAAAAGGAACATACCAAATTAGAGAAAGTGACGCATGAAATTTGAGTTTATTTTCCCGTAGTCATGAAGTGTCAGTACCATCTACATACCATCTGCATATGATCTTATAAGCAAATATCATTTTCATCAATAAGTAGGAGACTAAGGATGGTTTGATGAGGAATCAACCGTTTAGAAGTCTGAAAAATAGCAAGCCACTAAAATGCACTTCTGATGGTAGACTGCACCAGGGGAAATTGTTAGAATTAAAAAACAAACTAAAGGGAGTGACTCCAGATTCTTACCTTTCTTTTCATCTAAACTTCCATGCCACCCCTTGGTCAGAGAATCCCACCTCCCTCACAAAACAAAACAAAACAAAACAAAACAAAACAGATGTAATGTATTAGTCCTTTTACAGAAAAATTTTATTCATTGTCTTTTTTAAACAACACAAAATCTAAATTCCTTATAGAATTCAAAGCTCCTTTTGGGCTCTGTCAAGCACCTGAGCCTCATCTCTCTCCACATCTCCAAAATAGATTTCCAAACTTATAACATGAGTGAGCAGAGAAATTGTATCCATTGACCCTATTCAGAAGCCCACATATTAAACATGTATTAAAAGGAACATCTACATCTATTACAAATACTTATACCAAATAAGCTATCTTATAAAATATCTACACGTTTCACCCACTGATCAAATTGCTCTCAAAATTCAGTCATATTATTCTTTTATTTAAGTTTTAGTAAATGTAAATCACAGGATGGAAAGTACATTTCTCTCTTTTCCACTCACACACACGATTATTAATCCTGTTGAATCACTACAATACACAAGTTCTTAAAGACCATGAGATTTTTTCTTTTTCTTTTTTTTTATTGTGAACATTAACATATATACATAACCGTGATAACTTTCAATGTACGATTTCACAAGCAGTTAGCAAATTTCAAAGAATGTCATGGGTCACAGCTCCACTTCAGCCATTTCCATTATCGTAAAACATACATACAGAAGGGTGTCATCTCTCGATGTACAGCTCAACTAGCAGTCATATAAGTAATTTCAAATATTGTTATGGGTTACAGTTCCACAGTTTCAGTTCTTTCCTTATTATGCAGTACAAGGTATATACAAAAAGATAAAGACCTTCAAGGCACAATTCAACGAGCAGCTATACAGCAAATCCCAAAGGATACTATAGGTTACGGTTTCACCATGTCATTTACCTCCTTCCAGCCATTTCAACACCCCAGCATCCAAAAAAATCTATACAATTATGTAAAGTTTCAGTATTCATACACCTTTGTTAAATATTATCTTGTTTGTTGCTACCTCTTCCTCTCACTTAATCTCTTTCTCCATCTTCTGGGGTGTCTAGGCAGTGAGCACCCTAACTTGTTCATATTGAAAGGGGGTATCAACACTATGGGGTATCTACAGTGTGGGGCTGTGCTGGTTTGGATATATTATGTCCCCCATGAAAAAGCCATGATCTTTTAATCCAATCTTGTGGGATATTTGGATTAGGTTGTTTGCATGGAGATGTGACTCACCCAACTGTGGGTGATAACTCTGACTGAATTATATCCATGGAGGTGTGACTCCACCCATTCAGAGTGGGTCTTGATTTGTTTACTAGAGTCCTTTAAAAACAGCCACAAAGGCCCAGACCCTTGCTGACGCTGATGCTTAGACATGCTTGGAGATGCAGACAGACGGACATTTATTTAGCTAAGGGATAAAATCTAGAGTTTGCCCCAGGATGTTCTAAAACAGGATCCCCAGGCGCTTAGAGAGAAACATCCTGGGAGAAAGAACCAAGAATGCACAGGAGCTGAGAGAGGAGCTGCAACACAACTCAGGATCAACAGACGCCAGTCACGTGCCTTCCCAGCTGACAGAGGTTTTCCAAGAACCAAAGGCCTTTCTTCAGTGAAGGTATACTTGTGTTGATGCCTTAATTTGGGCACTTTTATGGCCTTTGGATTGTAAATTTGTAACCAAATAGACCCCTTTATAAAAACCAATCAATTTCTGGTATTTTGCATAATGGCAGCATTAGAAAAACAGAACAGGGACCAAGAGATTTTTACAAACACACAGAGAAATACAGCAAGATTTCAAAGTAAGAGGGATGAAAATAAAGCAACAATTTTTGGAAGACCTGAGTGGTCAAAGTGGCAAATGGTGTTTAGCAATGGCTACTAAAATCAGTTGGAGCTATTCTGAAACAAAGTTAGGATTCAAGGAAAGTCCTGGGTCCAAAAAAGACAAACTGGGGCTAACAACTGCACCCCCCAAAAATAATTATATATGGGTCTTTACAATGACATCCAAAGACAACAGGACCACCTTCAAGCCCAATGGGCAGTGACAGAAAGACTGCTTGTAAAACAGAGCCTCAAATTTTGGACTAACGGACACTAGTAAGGTAATATAACAGTTACGTTAATTCAGGTTGGGCACATTAATATTATACCTTATCAGTTGGTAAAGATGAAGATAAAGACGCAGCAAAGAATCTAGCAATTAAGGTGGCCAAATGCTGAGAGGATAATGGGACCCAAAGATATTAATATATATAAAGAAATGTTGAATCCAGTGCACAAAGGGGAAGTGGGATGTGTCACAGAAGATCAGTCATATAAAAGCATCGCTCTCAAGCCACCAATTCATTCGGCTGGCTCTTCAGCAGATTGAGAAAACAGGCACAGGGAAACTATTTACGAGAAGTAGCATTTTTATGACAAAACATTCAAAAGAAGATTGATTATACCAATAGCATTGTAAGTCAGGCAAAAATAAAATTATCTTAAAGAATGGCTTTGAGTATAACTTCCTAGTATTCTCCCAACATCTAATAACATTTCCTTATCTCCCTTTCACTTATCACTTCAGGCTTCATCTGAAGATACAGCCAGAATACAAAATAGATTAAGGTAATAGAGAGCTAGACATGTCAAAAAGCATTTCTGATGTTACTGCATCTGCAAAAGATGGGTCTTCCTCTGAGAATGCATATATATATATATAAAATAAAACTCCATTGTATACCTGGGCCATGATTGTGACTATCTACTACTCATAACATTATTTAAGTCAATATTGTTATAACAATCTAATAGTAAAGTTAAACATATTCCTAGAAATGACACTTTTAATTTGTTGGCTACAATATCAACTGGTGAAGTTATATATGCTAAACTTATTAGGGGAAGTAGGTAAATATCTTCTAATTTTAAGTGTCATCTTAATCCCTCCTCTTATCTCTCGGTTTTATGTTTAGTTTTCATCAACAATTTGAATGTTAGCATAGACTTTACTTAGATCAAGAGAGTATGCAGAGGAAGCAGGGCTGAGAGACACAAGGCATGAAATTATGGCAGAGCACAACAATCACCCAATACTCAGTTCAGTGGATTTAACTTAGGTTCTTTCAGAAATGCTCTACAGAGCATATAGTAATAGAGAGAAGGGCTGTTGTGTTACAGGAAACAGGTGCTAGAGACCACAGGAATCAAAGTGTCCCATGGGGAAGGAACAGGAGAGGCTCTAGGGGGGTTAAAAAAAAAAAAAAAAAAAAAAGAACTATGCTGAAGTCTAAGAGCTTGATGGGTCCAAGAGTGTGTGCAGAGAACAGGTGCAGGGGCAGAGACCAGTGATGCGTAGTAGGGATGGAATGGATAGTGGGGTTTGTGAGCTACTCAATCTACATGCCAAAGCCATAATACAGTTATAATTGATAACCATGAATTATATAAAGTATCCCTTTAAGAACCATATGTAGATGCATAGATGGCAGATAAGTACAAGGCATTCAGATTCTTGTTCCACAGGTTTTAACCTCTTATCTGTTAAAGACAGACACTCTAAAAGAAAATATGTGAGGTTAGGAACCCTCTCCCTGCTGTGATCACATCTACAAGTAAATATCCCCCAAAGATGAGAATCTTCCATATATAGGGTTCTGCATTCACCCCTACCCCACTTAGTGATCCCTAAAAGAAACCGGATAAGTTTCATATTAATATTTTTTTCGTGTATCCTAGGCATCTTGTAAAACAGACCAAAAGACTTCTTCCTTTTTGCCGTGATGATACTGGCAACAACACAGTCACATTTTTAAGAAAAAATATTTCTACCAAAACATTGTAAGTTACTGACTTTTTCCATATGGCCTTGCACCAGGCTACAGCATATTCCATGAAAGGTGTTCCCAAACTGGGTATCCGTGATTTCTGTAAAGACCATAGAGCTCAATGCGTGAAATCTTATTGAATCTGCCTCAAAGGAAGTGGTGAAGTAAGAACTGTGAGAGTCAAAGAGTAAAACTTAATAGTACTATAAAATACTGGTCTATTAGTCACAGGGGAAAGGAAAGTGCAGGGTAAGTAATTGACCGCAGGAGAGTTGACTTCCTGCCCAATCACTAACTTGGCTGAACCTTGGCCTTCAGGGGTAAAACTTTCTTCCCAGCCTTAAATTTATAATCACAGTAACAACCACAACCTTCAAAGAAAAACAAATGAAAAGGCTCCTTTTCTTAAACATTTAAGATGCAAAGCAAACCTCTCCGAGTGAGCCAGGGTGTCCAGATTATAGTGCTTTTCCTAAATCTCCCTTTTCCCAAGCAGAAAAATCTAATCTAAACCAGTCAATATTATTCTGTACATTCATTATACACTACACATTCATTATTCTATACATTCAATATCCACTAGAATGTATATTTTCATACATAGGAGGAGGGATTCAAAAAGTTTTCACTCCTCGATTGAGGCAGGTTTACTTCATTCCTATGATCAAATCTATTCTCTACATACTGACAGCTTCAAGCAGATGTAAGTAGCACAATTTACAATCTATGCTATTTGTTATGCAGTTTTGCAATTGCAATCTTTAGAAGCATTATAATTCGCAGAACTCAAAAAGACTTTACGGATCTCAAAGGGGATTAATGAAAAGGTTTGGTCAGAATACAAAGTGTAAAGTCAACAGGAATTTTTAAAATACAAAAAGTATTTAGCACCCGTCACCCATAATAAGTACTAAATAAACGACAGATTTCTTTTTTTATCTTAAAAAAAAAAAAAAATCACATAATACTACCAACCAGAAATTATCAATGTTAATATTTTGGTGCCTATTTCCTTCTAAGCTTTTCCACATTACATTTTCTTATTGTTTGTTGCAGATATTTAGGAAAGTCACCACTGTTGGAAAATTTACTGCATCCACCCACTTTGCTAATGCTCTAAATCTAATAATTTTACAGGTGAGGCTCTTAGGACTTTTATATATTCATAATGTCTAAATAATACTAAATTTGTTCTCCTTTGCTGCGACTGCTTTTTCCACTCTATAATACATAAATATATATGTAAATTTCATAATTATTTAATTTAAGACCACAAGAATTTCCCAAACAATAAGGATAATGAATATTGAACAGATGTTAATTTATTAGTGCTTCTCATATTAGCTGGGGCATCACTTTACTGGTAGATTAATATCTCTCTCCATTCATCTTTGACTCCACTTCCGATAGGGGATAACCTGGAGGTGCGAGGTGAGAGTGGCGGTAGACGCTGCAATGGGGCCAGTAGAAGGAATGAAAATAGACGCCATGGAGTAGACATGGAAGCAGCAGCAGCGGGAATAATGGCAGCTAATGATGACAAAGGAGCTACTCCACGCCAGGCACCATTTCAAGCACTTTATTGAAGCAACTCATTTAATCCTTACAACAACCCAATTAGGTGGGTATTATTATTATTTCCACTTTACCAATGAAGAAACTAGAGTAGAGAGAGCTTAAGTTATTTGTTCAAAGGCACATAGCTAGCAAGTCACCAAGCCATGATAGGCATCCAAGCAAAGCTGGCATTTCTAAACTTTCTTCAAATGGGTGGAAATAAGCACTTCAAAGGGAAGAGCAGGAGAAAGTCAACAAGCCAGGTATTACCAAGTCAAAAATGCAAGACCCAACAGCAGCCTCAAATCATAAGCCCAATTCCACTGGCATTCCTACAAAGGCAGTAAGGATCTCTGGAGAAAGAAGATACATTTCTGCAGGGACTATAGCCAATTCAAAGAGATCCCTTAGGGAAAGCAGATTTTGGGCTCCCATCACTCCCACGGAGTCGAGTAATGGCTTCCTCTTGGCCCGGGAACCTCATACGCTTCTCAAGGCAGTGAATTTTAAGTAAGCTTTTGGCATGAATTCTCTTCCACTCCATCCTCCCCATTTCTTCTCTTGGAGTGGGGAAGGAGGCATGGTCTCACTTAGCAGCTGTGACTCAGCTGTCTACTCTACATGCCAGCACTGGGAATTTGGACATCTCTTCAGAGATGCCATTTAAGTGAGAAATTGTTGGGAGAGCAAAGATAACAAGCCTCTTTCAGTTAGCATCTCTTTTGTGTAATAAATATTTTTAACCCAGTTTATTTCAGCATCTACAACCCACATATTTGCTCAGTAGTAGAGGGCATTTAATTTACTAGAACCAGCTATTTGAGGACGGTGACTGTATTTAAGCCCGCCTACATGCCGCCATAGCAGGACAAGGAGGTGACACTCTAACCTGACTCCTGGAGAGTTCAAAGAAATCTCATAAAGAAAGAGGAACAAAACATTAAGCCCAGTGTCTATCTGCATAGCGATCAGCGCATGAAAGAACATTTGCTTGGCCCTTCCTTAATGAAGTCCGCTCAAGATTAAGTTTTCTAGGAAAAAGTGGGGCTCTACTTCTTCTAAATGTTCACTTATTTAAAAAGAAGGAATTTTAAAACGTGAGGCATTGCAAAAGATCCTCAAGCCCATCAAGTATCCCTCTCCACCCAGTGTTGGAATGTCCTCTAGAGTCTCAGGACAGATGGCCTCTCTGCATCTGGTGGGTTATTTCCACATCTTTCATCTTAAGAAGGGGCAAGACAGGGTGGTATCAGTGGTATTCTTTCATGATGTCTTTGAAACTGTTCAACTCTTCAGATGGAATGATGTGGTAACCCTTGAGAAATGAGATCTTCCCAAAGACCACTGCCATGCAGTGGACTTCAGAATTGGAAAGGTCTTTTAAGGATCATTTCAGCACGGATCACTTTCAGTTTTTTCCCCAAGACAGAATCTAGGTTTGGTTAAGGAGGAGGTTTCCAGGTGCACACATGTGAGGGTTACCTATAACTATCACTTTATGAAGACTGTCTTCCTGTACTGAGCCAATTTTTCAAAACAAAGCTTTGTTTCTCTTGACTTTTTCTTATTCAAACTGATGTCTACTTCTGAAATTTCTTTTTCCTTTCTATTTAATTGGCTTTAATGACATCAATGAAAAGGAAAAAAAAAAATAAGAAGAAAAAGAAAAAGAAAAAAAGAATGAGAGTTAACAGGTCACTTAAAAAAGCAGAAACTATACCTTGGGATTCTGATACCTGAGGGTCACAACTGGGAGGAAAACAAGTGGATCTACTCAGCCTAAAAGAGGGACTGAGCAGAGTAACAAATGTTGTATAATATTCCCTAATCTCTAAGGGATAAGCCTATTTATACCAAATATGTTTGCAGCATTAAGTAAACTACGTTCTTACGGGAAAAGGTCACATTTTCTACAACTCCTAGTATACAAGTATCAGAATTAGAAATAGAAAGGATGTCAAGATTTTACCTGACTCAGCTCCCCACCTCCAGGTAGGAAAGCATCAAGGCTTCCTTTTACACAGGGGACTCCCTAAGGTCAACTGACTTTCCCAGCTTCATAGTAACTGATGAGAGAGACTGATATCTCCATGTGCAGCAATTCTTCTGCTATTGCATACCACCCTGCAATGTTTATTGTTCAGCTTGCCTCTAGCAGCTCATTTAATTTTTAAAAAAAATTTTTTTGCCAGGGTATGCAAGGTAATTTCCTCAGAGTAAAAACATTTTGTTTTAATTATAGCAGCTATTGCATGTAATTCGCCTAATTTTTTTTTTTTTTTTTTTTTTCTGAATTGAGTAGGTTAAAAGTTGGATTGCTTTGCCACTACTTATTTTTAAAACCTCAAAATCTGGAGGAGATTAGTTCTTTTATTGCATCATCCAACTGATCTAATGAAATAGATCTATTTCTTTTTTTAATGCATTTTTTATTGTGACCTTTAACATATATACATGACAGTGATAACTTTCAAAGCACGATTTAACAAAAAGTTAGAAAAGTTATTTCTATGCTTCACTAAATGTGGTATAGAATATGAGAAACCAAGAACTAAGGAAAAGATTTTACAAAAAAGAAAGTAACAAGTGTGTGTGTGTTTAAATCACACATTATATATCAGATATTGTAGGCAGTACTTTCTTTCATGCACTCACACACGTGTTTGTGTTTTATTTAATATTTACAAACAAGATCAGTGGAAATGCTCTGCTTTTATTCTGAGATATAGAACAGTTTATTGATTTGGCCAAGGCCACTTCGCTATTATTTGGTAGTTTTAAATCTGTATCTGTCTGATTCCAAAGCTTGTATGCTTTTTAATCCACCTGAAAAACAAAAGCAATTTGGGTCCTGATGACATAAAGCAGAATAAAGAAGCGACCACAACTATTGTAAGCACATGGCTAGATCAGGCAAGTGTTATTAAATCAGGTAATCTTAGTTTGTCTCTGACAAAATTCCTTTACTTCTGGCTCCCTTGCTATTATATGATTTACGGGTCAACACAACCTGACAGAAAACAGAGACAGAATTTTTATCTGCATGTTGCCTCCCAAAACTCCTCCCCATTAACCTCAGATTTCTTCAGTACCAAGGGTTTTATGTAATGATAAACAGAGAAAGAGATTTTTCTCTAAGAATTCTGGTTTTGAAAAGAATCTGGCTGAGGCAACATATAAAAACTCAACTTGCATTTAATGTTCAAGGTCACAAGATAGTTGCCACAATTAAGAAAAGTTTTTCCTTTTAATGAATCTAACAGCTGACTTTATTAAAATAAAATACACATGAAAGGGCCGTATTCATATTTCAGTAGTGAAAAATAAGTGCCACTTGAAAATTATAGTGGGGGGAGGGACATTATTCTCACAAATCACTCCACCAACCTCTTCAGCAGAGATGACTTTGGCGACTAATTTGCATTTGTCGAGTGGCCGTTCTCTTCTGAGAGAACAGGCTCCAGCTAAGGGGCAGCACCTAAACCAAGAGGCAGCAGATGAACTTTGCAAAAGATCACATGAGAAACGAACCCTAATACAACAGTGTTATAATCCCAATAACCTTAATTCCACATCTTTAAAAGTCATGATGCCTATTCCCCCAGTCGCAGTAACCCATGTGAATTCAGCAAGGCGTATGACACATAGGAAGCCTTTGATAAACAGCTGTTGCAATTAATTGAAATTATAAGATGAAAATTTTTATTCTCACATGTATGATAAAATCTTGATTGTGTTAAATTTGAGCTGTTTGGAAAAGAATGTTTGGGACTCCTAACATCTTTGTAGGTGGCATCACAGCTCCCTGAATCTCGTTACTGGCAAAGACAATTCAATTCAAGAAACAGCTACTGAAGTAGTGGGAAATACACCAGATTTTGGGAATACAGAGACAAAAAAGACCCAGTGGCTTCCATAAAGGGTACTAGAGTAATACAAGTAAATAATTTCAATATGAAAAATATCCACTATGCATAGAGATGGCCCTGGAATAAGCATTAAAAAGCACTCAACTTGGGCACGTTTCAATAAAGATTCACACAAAAAAAATCTGGCATAGGAATTGGGTTTTGAAGGATGAATGAAGACCACCAGACAAAGAGAACAAGAAGTAAACAACGACTGAGCAGCAATAACTTCGTTTTCTTGCAATATAAACTGGAAGAGGGGAATGCAAAGAGAAGAGATGCCCTAGGAACCTCAGTAACTATTGGCTTTGTATGCCATGCTGAGAACCCTGGGCTTATCTGATGGGTAATGGACACCAGTGAGATTTGCGTTTCCGAAGAACCATGTCAGCAACTGTGTAAAGGTTGTAGAGGGCCCGAGAGAAGGGAGAAAGAACAGATTTGAAGACGTGAATGCAACAGACTGCGTGAGAGTTGATGAAGGTCTGAACTAAGTGTGAGAGCTAGAGAGGGAGAAGCTCAATTCAGAAAATACTTAAATACTTATAACCAGAACTACTGTTAGTACAGGGGAACACAGATTTTTTTTTCATTTGTACAAGGCCTTTGGGAAAAATAATATAAAACTATAAATTTGTAGGCATTAATTTTTAATTTTTAAAATTTATATTTAATTTTAATTAATTTAAAATTAATTTTTAAAAGGTAAAACATAGTTTGCATAGTCAATGTTGACAGCTTTTCTGTAGAATTAAAATGAATGTGCACACGAAAACATGTATATGTGCATATACACCCATGCAAACAGAGAAGACTGAGAAGAGAGACCAAAAAGTGTTAGCAGTATTTATTTCAGACTAGTGGAATTGCAGGCTTTTCTGTATTTTCCAAATTCCTTATTGTGAATCTTTTTATCTTAAAAAAAAAAAAGGTGCTACATATTTATTCTTTCCAAACTAAGAGGGGAACAAACTTCTAAGAAGTCAAATAAGACTGTCTGCATCATTCAGTAGATATTTACTAAGTAGAGACAAACCATGCTAAATTTAATTATGCTTAAAACTCTAAGAGGCAGAGAATTATTATCTAAAATCCATATTTTCCCCTTCTTAATTTTGTATAATACTGCGACTTGCAATGGAAAAATAATTCCATTGTTTCTTGGGCTAATTAGTGTATTCTCAGAATGCAAACTAATTAGTGTTAAGAAGTGGTCCCAGATTAAAGATATGTGGGGGGTGGGAGGCCAGAAAAGGAACTTAGGAGTTAAAATACCAGAACATGAGCCACTCTGAAAGTCACCCATAGGAAGACAAGAAACAAAATACTCTACAGGGTATCGCAATTCTCTCTGCAATCTTCCTAAGGATAGACCATTAAATATCAGCACTTCAAAACGTAAGTTTGGAACCCTAATCCAACAATGTTACAATTACTCTTTATAAGTAGGAAAAAAATAGTCAATAATGCAAATACAAGAAACAAAAATGTTACACTGGAAAATGGGAATCATTTCATAATGCCAGAAGGCACAGATCGCTTTCATACAAGAAAACAAATTTGTTGGCATATCATTAGAGGTTCTTTCTGGATCTCTCACTATGATAAATTGCTCTGGCTTCACTAACAAACACACACTTAATAAGCAGGCGATAAAGCTGAGTCTTCCACCTTGATATGCTTAATAACAAGAAAATTTCTTTGATCGTGGCAGTATTCGTGTCACTCAGTCCCTCCTTCCTCAATGTCCTCATCCTTAATAATCTCACAATGAATTCAGAGTTCAGTTTTTCTCCCTGAGGAACAAACAGCATTCCACAGTAAATCTATTTACCTGATGTGAGAAAAAGGAAAAGGGTCACGATCATGGTCCTTTTCATCTCTGATTCCCACAGACATTTTTGGCAACTCCTTTGGGTGTGTTTCCTCTCCCACTCTTGGCCATCTGGGACAATGGACCATGTTACTTTCTATCCATTTCCACTTTACTCTTTGTTTTTTGTTTTTTGTTTTTTTTTTTAATTAAGGCTTAAAAAAAAAAAACTTACAAGGATGGGTTCTAACACTGTGGAAGACACAGAACTGGTCAAAAAGTAATTAAAATGCCTTACTAATCAGTACTAGATTTTATGAATTCTTTTTATTATACAGTTATGACCATTTTCTTAACATAATCATAGCTCCTTCAAACTTCCTTTCCTCAAAATTCCAAATGCTCACCAAATAAAATGTCTCCTTTAGGCAAGATGTGTTTCGACCAGAATTCACAGTCCTCATTAATATTCTTTTCCACATATCCTAAACCACATGCAACATATGTCTGCTGCACCCATAACCTGTCAGGCTGTCCCTGGGAATCAGCCTCAGTCTCCTCAGCACAAGGATGCTATGGAAGAAAAGCAAAGGGTGGAGCTGACTCATACAAATCACACCCCTGCCAAATTTTTAATGTTGCATAGGGCATCTCTGACTTTTTAATCAAACCACTAT
The DNA here is from genome assembly GCF_015220235.1 of Choloepus didactylus. Lineage (NCBI taxonomy): Eukaryota > Metazoa > Chordata > Mammalia > Pilosa > Megalonychidae > Choloepus > Choloepus didactylus. The sequence continues at coordinate 19,643,096 of NC_051313.1, read as the reverse complement.
CTTGCCTACACCCTACCCCTTCTCATCTCAATTTTGGTGTCTTCCCATGCCCAAACCACTGCATTCTAATAATTACCTCCAGCTCTCTGTTATGTCACCAGTTCACATCACTCCCCAAAATATACCCCATCAACCACAAACAGGCTTTGTCCTCCTCCTCTTCAGAAACCCTATCAGGATTTTATGGAGTAGTTTCCAAATGTCTACAATCAATAACAAGGTATAAATGGCATCAGAAGTGTCATTTTATTCTTACTACACAAAGCTCAGAGAGCTATAAGAAAAACAGTTAGGGGCAGGAGACTGTTATTTGGAGCATAAGATTCAGTTTATTCAGTCTGTATTAGAAACCAAAGAAGGAAGAAAATGAAGGCCAAAAAGAGTAGGTGTGGCCTTTAGCTGCCTCCTTCAAATAATGGAAAGAGAAAAGACAAGAATAGGAAATTGACAGGAACCCAACAGAGAAGCTGTTAAAGACCTACATTTCCAATAAGCCGATGCCCAGGGACACCTTAGTGCCAGTGATGAAGAGCCAGGGAAAGACCAAATCTGGAGTTGGAAAGGTTCACAACAAAAAGCTATTAGGTAAACTAGAACCTATCTGTTTCTCCAAAAATGAAGGGAGCATGGAATCACAAAAACTCTGCTCCTGACTTTCCCAGGATCAAACCATTCCTCTTGTGGAAATGCAGAATGTTGGTTTAGTTAGCTATGAAATCTTTCATCATAGCTGCTTAGCACTGAGCCCCGTTAGTGCATATGAAAAGAATAATCACAGTAAGCAACTGTAAGAACTCCTGTGGTGTGAGTTTTAGGCCATTGCATTTCTAAACTTTGATCCTGTGTGCTTGGTCTTCCTTGACCATTGCTTAAAAGAAAGCTGCCCGTTCTCCTCCCTAAAAACGGAAAAGGAAACTTACATCTCCTCAGTGTAAAGTTTACAGAGAAAAACGGTCATCTCGAATGACTAAATCAAAGCCAAAGAAAAATATAAATTGTTTATCTCAATGAGGTTGAAACTCTGGGAATGGCATTTTCTTCTACACATAGTGAAAGTAACAGTTACAACAGACAGAAGGCACCAAACTGAAGTAGCTGCACAATTTTGCCCGCAAGTCTTGCTGGGAAAAGCTAAAATTCACATTTCCCATCTTTTACCTGTGAATTAAAGACTTGTTTTCAATTGATGAATGTTTCATTATCACCTACAAAATCCAAGAGCCTACACTAAAAATGTGTGACCTACTCCCAATAATTAGACTTGTCATTGCCCTCAGATGTTAAGAGTTTCCTGGAGAAGCTGGGCGTGTCGGCAAATAGCTACAACACGGACCAACCTGTGGTGATTGCCACGCCAAGCGCAAGCCAAGTTCCGTGAGCAGCGTGCATTTTACCTTTGCCATCCATGGTCAGGAAGTGATTTATGGAAATGGCAGCACTAAAACTAAGCTTTAAATTTTTTGCCAACTAAAGCTCTGTGGGAACAAGCACGATGCAGAAAGTCACAGCATATATCTAAAGAACAGTGCATTGTGTTGCTTGGATTTAAGCTAGAAAAAATGAGCATAAATAAAGATAGAAACTAGATGATTGCTCCTAGTATAATCATCTTCAGCTCCAGCAAAAGGATGAAATCCAATTTTGGTGTCGGGAAGAGACTTTAGGGCCATGGACTGTTCATCTGCACCCAGTGAGATATCCCACCTGCCCACCTTCACAATCTTCAATGTCACCTTTCCTACAGGTTCTAGTTGCTGTACAGATTTTTAAAATAAGTATTCACCAAATCTGACAGGTTTATTTTCCCTCGTGTCATTTTTTTTAAAAATGAAAATTTAGTGTGCTTTTGGTATATTAACTAGTAAAGAAAAACAAAATATTTTTAAAAAAACAATAAAGCAATGATGTTCTGGGAGGAAAATAAAAACAAGCTCACCACATATAATGAAATTGGAAAACCTTAATTTTTGAGCTTATAAGTTTGGAAAGATGAGGGCAAAAGAGGTATAAAAACAGAAGAGAGGGACTGGTTGTCAAAAACAGCCCCACCAGTGAAAAAAGAACACTGGTGTTTATGATGGAAGACATTAATGGGTCTATTATCCAACAAGTGGCGAAACAAGCCAGGGTAAAAAGAAAGGTATTTATAATTTGGTTGTTTTCTTCTTTTTTTAATCTAAAGGAAACACTCTTCTTACCAAGATTCAAAACTTGTTGAAGAGTAAGAATAGGACCTTTTACAAAGCATTCAAGGTTACAATTCACAATTATTCAACCTGCAAGGGCTGCAGTGCATTTCAGGAAGGAAAGATTCAGTAACTAAACAAGGTAGAGCCTCTCCACAAATCACCCACCAACACACCCACCCACAAACACATTATGCCCAAAATGTACTGCTTAATACTAGAAGTCAGTACTGTTTTTTTTTCATTATAGCTTTTTAAACAGCAATTGCAAAGATCAGCACTCAAAAAGCTGAGAGTTAAAAGTTGACTGTAATGAGAGAATAATCATCAAATAATATTTCTTCAAGCTCCAGAATAAATCTGAGAAGCTAAAATTCTGTTCTTAAAATCCTTCTGGTAATAAAAGGGTCTGGGTCTGGTTACCTTTCTGGCTGGCTTATAAGAACACCTTACTCTTGTACACTAACGATTCACAATTCATAAGGCTAGGCCCATTCAGTAAGAAAACACATTGCTAAGTAACATTTCAAGGCTCGCCCACCTCAGAACCTAGGCCAGCAACCAGGAGTCAACAGAGCTTCTCTGTACTTTTGCTTAGTTTCCCCTGCCCACAACCCCTTTTGTGGCTTGCATATTTTCTACATGTTTTGATAAAAGGCTGTGTCTAATTTTTCATGGTGCATCGTTTTTCCCCATGCACACATTTTAATCTATTATTTAATGAGTATGAATTTAATACTGTGTGTGTTCTTGTGTAGTGTGTGTTAATTGATTTTGATACTGAACAATCATTCTAACAACAAAATTCCCCTCCTGCCGCCTACCTTCTACAGATATAACTTCATCTGTGATAGATATGAATCACCCCTAAATTTTTTTCAGTATTTATTCTAAATAACAAATATGTGCAACTACAATAATTCACCCAGAAAAAATTGCTGTTAATCTACTCTGAAAATTGTATATCAAATGACAAATGCAACTCATCACTTTTGGAGTGGCCACTCATGGATTTTTGCCCAGTACTTCATCTCCATGGTCTACGGCACCCTCATCCTGCATCAGCATGATCACTCAGGAAGCTGCCAAGCTATTCCCACAGACCCCACCCCTGACCTTAGTGAACTGGCACAGGGCTGCACGATCTGAGCCCAGCACATCAGAGACCCCTCCCTGGAATTTTGAACCTGGAAACCTACAGCAAGTTGGGTAAGACTCATTCTACTGACTGAAATTAGAATATAAAATTTGGGAACTGTCAATGGTCATACTACGGAGAGGAGAAAAAGGATGCACCACAGAGAAAGGAAGCCAACACACAAAGAGAAATGGAGAAGGGAGAAGACAGCACCTGCAGGGGTCGGGGTCCCAGTTCTAGCAGTTCCAGGGATCAGGCTGCATACCTGAACTCTCCATGGCTGCTGTTTATTGTTCAGTTCATCTTTAGACTTCATTTGATTCCCAAGCATCTTCCTAAAACATCCCTTTTTCCTCTCCAAACAATCAAATCATTGTCAACAGTCAGAAGATTCTTAACTAACGTACTATTTGTACTATTCACTATAGCAAGGGAGTCTGCTTTTTCCCAAAGAACTCAAAATAGTTTATAATGTTTCACAGATGTTTTAAAAAGTAAGCAACTAAGCATTTCTACTGCTTAAAAATATACAAAACAGAGCTTAAGAAGTTTAAGTCACTAGCACAATAACCTGGGAAGTCAGTGGTATACATACATACTGTGCTAAACTAAAAATTTCCAAAATTACTGCTCTTTGCTCCCTAATCCATGTGGTTCAAACTCAAGAATAAAATATAAGTCATCTTAAAATTGGTTCTACTCTCTCTGGCAAGTAAAACCCTTTTCATGAGTAAACTCAGGTTTGATCTTTTCTGAACACCTAGAACCAAATTAATACGTTGGGCTGAAAAACTTCTTGGATTTAAAACCATTATTTGTGATTTGTTTTCTTGTTCTTTTTGCAGGACCTGACCATAATTGAGAAGTAACAGCTGCAGTTAACAATAAAGAAAAACTAATTTGAGATTCTTTTCATGACCTAGAAGCATCACTAGCCTAAATATAAAGAACGGAAAGCGTAAATTTTTATAAAGTAACTAAACTCTATCAAACTACTACTGATAGATTTCACTAGCCTAAATATAAAGAACGGAAAGCGTAAATTTTTATAAAGTAACTAAACTCTATCAAACTACTACTGATAGATTTCTGGGACTTATTTCTAACAGTTTTGTTTTCCATCATGGTGGGGGAGGGGAAAGAAAAAGAATATGAGTACTATGACAATAATATTCATGTTAAATATATACATAATATATTTCAGAGCAATATACTGAATAACATCTATGCCTTTCTATAATAATTTTGCTGGTTCAAAATTTCTGCTTTTTATTTTGTTTTGTTTTTTCCATTCAATAAATATTTCTTGAGTTCTTTATACATGATGAATTGAATGCTAAAAAATTAAATTTAGTAGTGAAGGAAAGTGTAACACTTATTTCAAGTTATTTCAATTTTTAAGAAAAAACAAAACATCTTATAGATCAAATGACTTAACAGAACTATAGTAAGTAAAGATGCTGTGCTGAAAATTTTATTTTTAAGGCTAGATAGCAAAGATCTACTACAGGAAAAGAATGGCAGCCACTGAAAAATCATTTCATACAGGAATTTTGGGCTGCTTACCTTGTCAAGTCAGTATCTGGAAGATGGAGGGTAAGGTCCATATCTCCCAACAAAACATGTGACTTAAAGTAATACTATTCACAAATGGATAAAATAGGACTAATAAGTAAGGAAGCGATGCATACAGAAGTTCAGAACAATTCCCTTCCTTTGACTGACAGTCAAAGAGAATCTATCAAGGGTAGCAGAAGTCATCAGGGAATATTGGTCTAATCCTCAGTCACTTTCCCCAAATCAATTCAGCATTTCCTTTGGCCCAAATGACTGGAGAATGCTAATCGAGTGTCACCTCTCTTCCAGAAAAGGAGTAGAGATCATCATACTGTTGAGAAGCTCTAAACCCAAGTTACTCTCAGGCACATTATTCCTTTACTAAAAACAACCTTGATGACAATGGTATTTCCACAAATCTAAGGCTCTATTACTTTATGTGCCACTAAGAATGAAAGGTACTGCTAATTAAACAATGACTAAATGCTGAGATGCTTCCTGACACCAAAGATATTAAAATGTGAGAACAATGTGTGTTTTAGAATCAAAACACCAGTCTTTCTCTGATCAACCATACCCAACTGACATCAAAGAAGTGCTGACTCTCCTCCTGTAAGACCCTTTTCTTTCAAATCTTCCCTCCCATTACTACCACAACCATCCCAGGTTAGAGTTTCACCACCTCCAGCCTAGTCTGTTTAAAAAGGCTTATTCATGGCCACCCCATCAACAATCTCTTTCCAGTACCCCATCCATCCCATCTCATACACAGTCTCCAGATTAACCCTCCTAAAGATCCCACAAGTTCATCCCCCACCGGTCAGATACACATCCACAGGCTCTTCACTCTGGGATTTAAGCCTTCTACCATCTTGCCTCAACCTGCCTTTATGGACCAACATTTCCCAATTAGGTTCTAAAAAAAATAGTTTCATAGTATCTTATGCATATTACATTAAGAGGAGGTTTGATGATTAGTGACTAGTATAAATAACTCTAACTACATTTTTTTCCAGAAGACTTCTCAGAACCTTTAATAGCTAATGTTTGGAAATCTCCAGGAGGTGGCTAGAGTATAAAATGTTTCCCAACTAATTTCACCATAGCAACCTGTTTGTGTATATTATCTCTTGGGACTAGGATTCTGCATGACACACTTGGGGAAATAAACCATGACCGACTGCTTTCTACAACTATTCCTCAGATTTCAGCCTCTAGTCCTTGTACATTTCTTGTCTCTCTGTCTAGGGTACATTTCTCCTGGCAACCTCCAATGTGTATCAGTATTTATCGATTCTACTTTTATTCAAGGCCCAGATAAAATACCAGTTCATTTTTAAAGCTCTTCTTGGGGCCCTTAGATGGAATTAATGTCTCCCAAAGAATAATGATTCTTCTTTTCTTTCCACCACATTCTACCACTATTAAAACTATTTTTTCCAATATTTTGTTCAATCTCTGTAATCCCTTTGAACACAACAGCCGGCCCTTAGTCATCTTTTATTCTTCTCAACACCCAATAGTGGGTTTTAATTAATTCTTAAGTGAAAATTTCAAATGTAACCTAATCTTTATACCTTCTTATAAGTCCCTATGACTTCTATCACATACCACACTCCTTCAAATGCTCTCTTCTTCAAGAAAACTGAATAAAAAGAGGCAGTATTTCCAATTCTCACCTACAGCTTTAAAGTCATACAGGAACAAAATGTAACATTTTCAAAAGAAAAGGTTGTAGTTTTTAAAGTTTTAGAGAACATTTCTCACTTCATCTTGTCATTTGTAACTAAAAGGCATATAGCCCATGTTTGGGAGGAGGAGGTAAAAATAAAAGAAAGGTGTTTGTTCTTGAATAAGTTACCCTTAAAAAGTCAATTTGAGATAATACCTACAATTTTAGATATATCTAAAATTAAATACACAATGTTCCTTAAACATGTAGAAACTGTCAAGGAAATATTTTTTCTTTTTTTTATTATCTGATACACTCTTAAGATTCCAGAAACTTGACTTTTCCTGGTATTCACCACTTTCAACCTTCCCATAAGGGAATCCTCCCCCTCACCCACAGAGCAGAGCCCCTAGCAAAGGCATACATTCCCCTTTCAAACATAAAACACCAAAGGGTTGAAAAGTCACGCTCTTCCTTTACTCTCCTTTCCAATCATGTGTTCCCACATGCATTAATACTGAACAGGCTCATGTTATGGGTGTAGAGCTAGCACCAACTGTATTAATAGCATCACTAATAGCTAAACCATGGAACCACTTCCTGCGTGCCAGGGCTTTACAAGCATTAACTCATTTAAACCTCACCACACCTGGAGGAGGAAAGTACTATTGTTACATCCACAAATGAGAAAGCCCTGGGAAGGTGTTAAATAATTTATCCAAATTCTCACAACTAGTTATGAGAGTTCCAGGATTTTAACCCAATTAGTCAGATCCAGCGCCCAAATCCTTAGCCACGGTGCTCTCCGGCCTGCCCTCTATTACGGCGTACAGGAAATGCTATGTAGTCAGTCTCAAGGTTGGAGAGCCACTCCTCTCAACAAGGCCCATCTTCCTGCCATTACTGACAACCAGAAGACATGCGGAGATGTTGGAAAGTGAAAATGCCAAGGCTCCTTCCTAGATGAGGGAAGTATGCTCTCCAGTAAGAAGACCCAATGTAAAACAAGGGCACGATTTTCAAAACATTCGTGATTTAAGTAATAGATGCATAGATTAATTAAACAGATTTTTAAAATAATAAACTTCATACTTGAGCTGTTTGATATTTACGGAAAACTGCACAGGAAGCACAGATTTCCCGAGTACCCTCCCTCACATATATAGTTTCTTCCATTATTCACATCTTGCTTTACTGTGGCACATTTATTACAACCATTGAACCAGTACTCAAGTCCATAGTTTACATTAGGGTTAACTCTTTGCAGGTACAGTTCTATGGGTTTTGACAAATGTATACTGTCATGTACAATTAAACAAATTTAATTGATCTATTAATTAATGCTATGTTCCTCAATGTCAAACAGGAAATCTTTGTGAATTCCTGGATGACTGCCACACCAGAAACAGTCCCTTCTCCTTAACTTCTCATTCTACCCACCTTCCCACCAACCATCACCATCAATTAACAAGACCATATAAAACAATCTTTTGGCACCGCGCTTGCCACATACAGTTAAATAAGAACTCATAAAATAACCTGTAGACACTGTGGACTCATAAATCCTCTTCCTAAGGATTCACTGGATTTACCCACTTCAGGGATAACACTGAGTCTGTTCTTCACTTGAAGAATTAGCTGCTTGGAATTCTAGGACAGGACAACCTTGTCACTCAACAATGTACCTCTAGTGTAGAAAAAGCGATAAATGCTAGAAGATCATACACTTACCATTATCTACACAGACTTATTGAGCAAATATTTGAGTGCTAAGCAATCTTCTAGGTATACAGAGGTCAACGAAACAATGCAATGTTCATGGAGTACACATTCCACAGGCAATGGTGGGTAGATACAGCAATGCAACAGAGTGGGAAAGGTGAAGTGGGGATGATTGCAAGAAGGATGTGGATATGAAGATCTGTGGGAAAGAGCTATTCCAGGCTGAGCAAAGGGCAAGTACAAAATGCCAAAAGTAGCATCAGCTACCCAGAGGAATGAAATGGGAGATTGGGGACAGTCTTCTCACTTTATAATAACCATTTATCCTCAGAACCTGACATCATGATTTAACTTCAAGGTACCTGCGTTGGGCAAATTACATCAATAACAAGTTAACCAACCAACAAACAAGGAAGGCATTCTGAATAAATTTCAAGCCCCTAATCTGATTATAGAGTACATTCTTTAAGGAGATCTGGGGCCTCCAATCCTTAAATCTTTAAGGAGATCTAGGCAACTATCAAATTCTGCCCTAGGACAAGTCACTCAGCTTCCATGTATGGCAATGTCTTCATTCAGGAAAAAGAGGGACAAGGAGCAGATGATCCCTTAGGTGCCTTCCAACCAAAATTCCTACAGTTCCATGGTCAAAGGTCTGTCTGCCCTTTGAATTGGTTTTGCAGAAGCGGCTAACTGATTTGAACTGTCCATCACTACAGCCTTGCCCCATCTCTCTGGGGACAGAGCTGACAGAAGCTGTGTCAAAGATGTGCCTAGGAAGAGAGTAAAGCTATATAGCCCACCCAATGATTAAAGCCTGTGACCTCAAAGTTACTCTAGCACCATGCAAAACAACTGAGTTAATTACCTACATTAAAATATCCTTGGGTTCTTGATAAAAATAAAGATTCATAGTCCCAGACCCTGCCCTATTCTTTAAAGAAAATGACCTAGAAATAAGGCACCAAAATCTACATTTTTAACAAGAAGGGCTAGACAACAACAAACAAAAGTAACAGTGCCACTTCCAAAATGATGGCAAAATAAAGGTTAAAAACTGAAAACATACTCCCATCCCACAAAACTATAAAGGCATCTCCTTATAATGCATTCCAGTGCTTCCTAGTGGGGGGACAGGGTGATGAGGAAGTGTTTGCAAGAGAGGGGCATCTCGCTTAAAAAAAAATCATACATTCTAGAGGCCCTTCCAGGAGTTTGCCTTCATGTTTCAGAATTACACTTACTCTACTAACTGAGTTATTGATTATTAATTAGATGGTTTCTGCCTTGGGAAACATACAATGGCAAAGATCAAATACAACTGCATAATCATTAATGCCATTTAAAATTTAGAGGCACGGTTTTAATTTTTTAATTTACTTATTAAAAATGGATTTTCATTCATCAAAGATCAGAATTCAAAGCTCAGGGGTTTGTAAGAAATTTTAGATGTGATTGTGATGACTAAAAAGTTACATGTAGGAATACTGGAATGACCTTGATGAATAAATGTGAAATTGGGTATGTTTCCATAATATGAAGAATTTAAGTAAAGAAACTTAGGTTTGAACTTTTTTTGAAATTCTATACTCTTGCATATTTTTGTTTCCTTTTTCTTCCGTAAATCATTGTCAAGATGAGAAGGCACAGAAATTCAAATTTGCAGGAAGCACCTTAAAACAGCTTTGACAGGAGTTACAATGGGGAAGACCTCACTCTGTACTTGCTAGCTCTTAGTTTCCTAATCTATAAAACAGAGGTGGTACCTCCTCTCTCCAAGATTATTTGAAAAATTATATGGCCATCAAATTACAAAATAAGTAATGAAGAGCCTAACTACATTAGGAAATTAATACATGCTAGTTCTCTTACCAAGTCATTCTCTTTTGCACCCTGCTTGATTTCATTTGACTCAAAAAGCCATTTACTGAGTATTTATTATGTGCCAAGAAGTTTACTAAGTGCAGGTGATATAATGATGATTAAATCATGATACATGCCTTTAAAATAGCAGAAAGGATAGGAAGAATGGACACACTGAATTAATGTAGCTTGGTACGCACTATCAAAACAGAGTTATTTAAAACACATAAAAATCTAATTCTCTTTGGGGTGAGGGATAAGAAGGAATGTCATGAAGAAGTGGCTTTTAGACTGATTTAGACTTGACCTTGAAAAATAAGCGGGAATTAGCCATGGCAAAAAAAGACAAGAGAAGCCACATCAAGAACAAGGAATATATTTGAATATGGTTAAAAGGTAAATTTTTAGTTTGGATATACGTTAGGAAAAAAATTTAAAAACAACAAAGGACTGTACAACACAAATAGTAAACACTAATGTAAACTATGGACAATAGTTAACAGTAAAATTATACTAATATTATTTCATCAATTGTAACAAAGATACCACACCAATGCAAAGTATACAAAATAGAGAAAACTATATGTGTGAAGGGGGTATATGGGAACTCTGTATTTTCTGTATTTTTTTTTTCTGTAAACCTACAACTTCTCTAATAAAAAAATTTAAAATTAAATAAAAAATAAACAGGTTATGGGAGCACAGAGACTAGAGGAACTAATTAAAGCTGAATGGATCAAAATAAACTTATTGGAGAAAGAGACATTTGAGTCAGAACTTAAATACAGGCAGAGGTTCGTCAAAAAGTCAAACAAAGAATTATCATATGACCCAGAAATTGCACTCCTTTACACAGAAATTGGAACAGATATTTGTACAACTGTGTTCATCAGATACCTGTACAACAGTGTTTATAGTGATACTATTCACAATGGTTAAAAGGTGGGAACAGCCCAAGTGTCCATCAACAGATGAATGAAGAAACAAAACGTGGTACATACATATAACAGAACATGACTCAGCAAAAAAAAGAATGAAGTTCTCATACATGCCACCACATGGATGAATGTAGAAAACATCAGGTTGAGTTCAATAAGCCAGACACAAAAAGACAGATATTATATGATCTCATTTAGATGACATAATTAGAACATTTCTAATATTTTTTTAATCCAATCAATTCATAGAGACATAAAATAGATTAGAGCTAACCAAGGGCCAGGGGAAGGGGGGAATGCAACTAATATCTCTGAAGTGAACACTTAAAAATGGTTAAAAATCAGAAATGTTGTGTTACATACATGTTACCACAATAAAAAGGAACCTTTCATTCAGTAACTATTAAGAAGCCTAATATGTGCCAGGCTCTGGACTAGCAACAGAACACACCTTGGCAGAGGCCCAGAGATGTGAATATACATGATATCTTCCAGACACAGCAAGTACACACCATGAACTTCCTCCCCAGTGCCTGTCCCACATACCCACATAAAAATAAATATTTAAATAAATGTTTATTAGTCAACATGCTGATTTTTAAAATATTCTTAATTATTATGTGAATGTTCAGACCTTGCATTGTGTTGGGAATGTTCTCCAGAGATGCTCTTTATAAATTTTAAGTAAATTGCAGTTCTTAAACACAAACATCAATAATACCAAAACATACTGTGAAGAAGAAAAAATACATATATTGAGCTATGTACTCTGAAAAATGCTTTTTTAATAAATAACTAAAACACCAAATTTTTATCTCTACAGCTCAACTAGAGGTCTTAGGTGATGGTGTTAAAATAAAATCATTTTTAAAATCTGTTTTAAAATGTATAAGTTGCCACAGATAATGTCAAAAATATATCAACTGAAAGAGCACAGTCAAGATAAACAGAGCCACCACGCCTTGCCCCTCTTAGATTAGCTGCTCCTCGGTTAACTTGAAGATTTTTAAGAAAGTAGGGAGAAAGCCAGGAACTCCGTGGACTGGACACCACAGAGCAATCTGACTTTGGGCATACTTCATACAACACTCATGAAAACGTGGAACTGCTGAGATCAGCGAAATCTGCACACACCACAAAACTGGGCATGGACATTAGCCTTCCCTGCAACCTCAGCTGATTGTCCCAGAGTTGGGAAGGTAGAGCAGTGTGAATTAACAAAGCCCCATTCAGCCATCATTTCAGTAGACTAGGAGCCTCCCTACACAGCCCAGCAGCCCAGAACTGCCCTGGGGGGACGGCACTCACCTGTGACATAGCATAGTCATCCCTCAACAGAGGACCCGGGGTGCACGGCCTGGAAGAGGGGCCCACTTGCAAGTCTCAGGAGCCATACGCCAATACCAAGGACTTGTGGGTCAGTGGCAGAGACAAACTGTGGCAGGACTGAACTGAAGGATTAGACTATTGCAGCAGTTTTAAAACTCTAGGATCACCAGGGAGATTTGATTGTTAGAGCCACCCCCCCCCTCCCAGACTGCCCAGAAACACGCCCCATATACAGGGCAGGCAACACCAACTACACACGCAAGCTTGGTACACCAATTGGACCCCACAAGACTCACTCCCCCACTCACCAAAAAGGCTAAGCAGGGGAGAACTGGCTTGTGGAGAACAGGTGGCTCGTGGACGCCACCTGCTGGTTAGTTAGAGAAAGTGTACTCCACGAAGCTGTAGATCTGATAAATTAGAGATAAGGACTTCAATTGGTCTACAAATCCTAAGAGAACCCTATCAAGTTCAGCAAATGCCACAAGGCCAAAAACAACAGAAAATTATAAAGCATATGAAAAAACCAGACGATATGGATAACCCAAGCCCAAGCACCCAAATCAAAATACCAGAAGAGACACAGCACCTAGAGCAGCTACTCAAAGAACTAAAGATGAACAATGAGACCATAGTAGGGGAGATAAAGGAAATCAAGAAGACCCTAGAAGAGCATAAAGAAGACATTGCAAGACTAAATAAAAAAATGGATGATCTTATGGAAATTAAAGAAACTGTTGACCAAATTAAAAAGATTCTGGACACTCATAGTACAAGACTAGAGGAAGCTGAACAATGAATCAGTGACCTCGAAGATGACAGAATGGAAAATGAAAGCATAAAAGAAAGAATGGGGAAAAAAATTGAAAAAATCAAAATGGACCTCAGGGATATGATAGATTATATGAAACGTCCAAATATAAGACTCATTGGTGTCCCAGAAGGGGAAGAAAAGGGTAAAGGTCTAGGAAGAGTATTCAAAGAAATTGTTGGGGAAAACTTCCCAAATCTTCTAAACAACATAAATACACAAATCATAAATGCTCAGCGAACTCCAAATAGAATAAATCCAAATAAACCCACTCCGAGACATATACTGATCACACTATCAAACACAGAAGAGAAGGAGCAAGTTCTGAAAGCAGCAAGAGAAAAGCAATTCACCACATACAAAGGAAACAGCATAAGACTAAGTAGTGACTACTCAGCAGCCATCATGGAGGCAAGAAGGCAGTGACATGATATATTTAAAATTCTGAGTGAGAAAAATTTCCAGCCAAGAATACTTTATCCAGCAAAGCTCTCCTTCAAATTTGAGGGAGAGCTTAAATTTTTCACAGACAAACAAATGCTGAGAGAATTTGCTAACAAGAGACCTGCCCTACTGGAGATACTAAAGGGAGCCCTATAGACAGAGAAACAAAGAAAGGACAGAGAGACTTGGAGAAAGGTTCAGTACTAAAGAGATTCGGTATGGGTACAATAAAGGATATTAATAGACAGAGGGGAAAAATATGACAAACATAAACCAAAGGATAAGATGGCTGATTCAAGAAATGCCTTCACGGTTATAACATTGAATGTAAATGGATTAAACTCCCCAATTAAAAGATATAGATTCGCAGAATGGATCAAAAAAAATGAACCATCAATATGTTGCATACAAGAGACTCATCTTAGACACAGGGACACAAAGAAACTGAAAGTGAAAGGATGGAAAAAAATATTTCATGCAAGCTACAGCCAAAAGAAAGCAGGTGTAGCAATATTAATCTCAGATAAAATAGACTTCAAATGCAGGGATGTTTTGAGAGACAAAGAAGGCCACTACGTACTAATAAAACGGGCAATTCAGCAAGAAGAAATAACAATCGTAAATGTCTATGCACCCAACCAAGGTGCCACAAAATACATGAGAGAAACACTGGAAAAACTAAAGGAAACAATTGATGTTTCCACAATAATTGTGGGAGACTTCAACACATCACTCTCTCCTATAGATAGATCAACCAGACAGAAGATCAATAAGGAAACTGAAAACCTAAACAATCTGATAAATGAATTAGATTTAACAGACATATACAGGACATTACATCCCAAATCACCAGGATACACATACTTTTCTAGTGCTCATGGAACTTTCTCCAGAATAGATCATATGCTGGGACATAAAAAAGCCTCAATAAATTTAAAAAGATTGAAATTATTCAAAGCACATTCTCTGACCACAATGGAATACAATTAGAAGTCAATAACCATCAGAGACATAGAAAATTCACAAATACCTCGAGGTTAAACAACACACTCCTAAACAATCAGTGGGTTAAAGAAGAAATAGCAAGAGAAATTGCTAAATATATAGAGACGAATGAAAATGAGAACACAACATACCAAAACCTATGGGATGCAGCAAAAGCAGTGCTAAGGGGGAAATTTATAGCACTAAACGCATATATTAAAAAGGAAGAAAGAGCCAAAATCAAAGAACTAATGGATCAACTGAAGAAGCTAGAAAATGAACAGCAAACCAATCCTAAACCAAGTACAAGAAAAGAAATAACAAGGATTAAAGCAGAAATAAATGACATAGAGAACAAAAAAACAATAGAGAGGATAAATATCACCAAAAGTTGGTTCTTTGAGAAGATCAACAAGATTGACAAGCCCCTAGCTAGACTGACAAAATCAAAAAGAGAGAAGACCCATATAAACAAAATAATGAATGAAAAAGGTGACATAACTGCAGATCCTGAAGAAATTAAAAAAATTATAAGAGGATACTATGAACAACTGTATAGCAACAAACTGGATACTGTAGAGGAAATGGACAATTTCCTGGAAACATATGAACAACCTAGACTGACCAGAGAAGAAATAGAAGACCTCAACCAACCCATCACAAGCAAAGAGATCCAATCAGTCATCAAAAATCTTCTCACAAATAAATGCCCAGGGCCAGATGGCTTCACAGGGGAATTCTACCAAACTTTCCAGAAAGAACTGACACCAATCTTACTCAAACTCTTTCAAAACATTGAAGAAAATGGAACACTACCTAACTCATTTTATGAAGCTAACATCAATCTAATACCAAAACCAGGCAAAGATGTTACAAACAAGGAAAACTACTGGCCAATCTCCCTAATGAATATAGATGCAAAAATCCTCAACAAAATACTTGCAAATCGAATCCAAAGACACATTAAAAAAATCATACACCATGACCAAGTGGGGTTTATTCCAGGCATGCAAGGATGGTTCAACATAAGAAAATCAATCAATGTATTACAACACATTAACAAGTCAAAAGGGAAAAATCAATTGATCATCTCAATAGATGCTGAAAAGGCATTTGACAAAATCCAACATCCATTTTTGATAAAAACACTTCAAAAGGTAGGAATTGAAGGAAACTTCCTCAACATGATAAAGAGCATATATGAAAAACCCACAGCCAGCATAGTACTCAATGGTGAGAGACAGAAAGCCTTCCCTCTAAGATCAGGAACAAGACAAGGATGCCCGCTATCACCACTGTTATTCAACATTGTGCTGGAAGTGCTAGCCAGGGCAATCCGGCAAGACAAAGAAATAAAAGGCATCCAAATTGGAAAAGAAGAAGTAAAACTGTCATTGTTTGCAGATGATATGATCTTATATCTAGAAAACCCTGAGAAATCGACGATACAGCTTCTAGAGTTAATAAACAAATTTAGCAAAGTAGCGGGATACAAGGTTAATGCACGTAAGTCAGTAATGTTTCTATATGCTAGAAATGAACAAACTGAAGAGACACTCAAGAAAAAGATACCATTTTCAATAGCAACTAAAAAAATCAAGTACCTAGGAATAAACTTAACCAAAGATGTAAAAGACCTATACAAAGAAAACTACATAACTCTACTAAAAGAAATAGAAGGGGACCTTAAAAGATGGAAAAATATTCCATGTTCATGGACAGGAAGACTAAATGTCATTAAGATGTCAATTCTACCCAAACTCATCTACAGATTCAATGCAATCCCAATCAAAATTCCAACAACCTACTTTGCAGACTTGGAAAAGCTAGTTATCAAATTTATTTGGAAAGGGAAGATGCCTCGAATTGCTAAAGACACTCTAAAAAAGAAAAACGAAGTGGGAGGACTTAAACTCCCTGACTTTGAAGCTTATTATAAAGCCACAGTTGCCAAAACAGCATGGTACTGGCACAAAGATAGACATATAAAGATCAATGGAATCGAATTGAGAATTCAGAGATAGACCCTCAGATCTATGGCCGACTGATCTTTGATAAGGCCCCCAAAGTCACTGAACTGAGTCATAATCGTCTTTTCAACAAATGGGGCTGGGAGAGTTGGATATCCATATCCAAAAGAATGAAAGAGGACCCCTACCTCACCCCCTACACAAAAATTAACTCAAAATGGACCAAAGATCTCAATATAAAAGAAAGTACCATAAAACTCCTAGAAGATAATGTAGGAAAACATCTTCAAGACCTTGTATTAGGCGGCCACTTCCTAGACTTTACACCCAAAGCACAAGCAACAAAAGAGAAAATAGATAAATGGGAACTCCTCAAGCTTAGAAGTTTCTGCACCTCAAAGGAATTTCTCAAAAAGGTAAAGAGGCAGCCAACTCAATGGGAAAAAATTTTTGGAAACCATGTATCTGACAAAAGACTGATATCTTGCATATATAAAGAAATCCTACAACTCAATGACAATAGTACAGTCGGCCCAATTATAAAATGGGCAAAAGATATGAAAAGACAGTTCTCTGAAGAGGAAATACAAATGGCCAAGAAACACATGAAAAAATGTTCAGCTTCACTAGCTATTAGAGAGATGCAAATTAAGACCACAATGAGATACCATCTAACACCGGTTAGAATGGCTGCCATTAAACAAACAGGAAACTACAAATGCTGGAGGGGATGTGGAGAAATTGGAACTCTTATTCACTGTTGGTGGGACTGTATAATGGTTCAGCCACTCTGGAAGTCAGTCTGGCAGTTCCTTAGAAAACTAGATATAGAGCTACCATTCGATCCATCGATTGCACTTCTCGGTATATACCCGGAAGATCGGAAAGCAGTGACACGAACAGATATCTGCATGCCAATGTTCATAGCAGCATTATTCACAATTGCCAAGAGATGGAAACAACCCAAATGTCCTTCAACAGATGAGTGGATAAATAAAATGTGGTATATACACACGATGGAATACTACGCGGCAGTAAGAAAGAACGATCTCGTGAAACATATGACAACATGGATGAACCTTGAAGACATAATGCTGAGTGAAATAAGCCAGGCACAAAAAGAGAAATATTATATGCTACCACTAATGTGAACTTTGAAAAATGTAAAACAAATGGTTTATAATGTAGAATGTAGGGGAACTAGCAATAGAGAGCAATTAAGGAAGGGGGAACAATAATCCAAGAAGAACAGATAAGCTATTTAACGTTCTGGGGATGCCCAGGAATGACTATGGTCTGTTAATTTCTGATGGATATAGTAGGAGCAAGTTCACAGAAATGTTGCTATATTAGGTAACTTTCTTGGGGTAAAGTAGGAACATGTTGGAAGTTAAGCAGTTATCTTAGGTTAGTTGTCTTTTTCTTACTCCCTTGTTATGGTCTCTTTGAAATGTTCTTTTATTGTATGTTTGTTTTCTTTTTAACTTTTTCTTTCATACAGTTGATTTAAAAAAGAAGGGAAAGTTAAAAAAAAAAAAAAAAAAGGGAAAAAAAAGATGTAGTGCCCCCTTGAGGAGCCTGTGGAGAATGCAGGGGTATTCGTCTACCCCACCTCCATGGTTGCTAACATGACCACAGACATAGGGGACTGGTGGTTTGATGGGTTGAGCCCTCTACCCCAGGTTTTACCCTTGGGAAGACGGTTGCTGCAAAGGAGAGGCTAGGCCTCCCTATGGTTGTGCCTAAGAGCCTCCTCCCGAATGCCTCTTTGTTGCTCAGATGTGGCCCTGTCTCTCTAGCTAAGCCAACTTGAAAGGTGAAATCACTGCCCTCCCCCCTACGTGGGATCAGACACCCAGGGGAGTGAATCTCCCTGGCAACGTGTAATATGACTCCCGGGGAGGAATGTAGACCCAGCATCGTGGGACGGAGAACATCTTCTTGACCAAAAGCGGGATGTGAAAGGAAATGAAATAAGCTTCAGTGGCAGAGAGAATCCAAAAGGAGCCAAGAGGTCACTCTGGTGGGCACTCTTACGCACACTTTAGACAACCCTTTTTAGGTTCTAAAGAATTGGGGTAGCTGGTGGTGGATACCTGAAACTATCAAACTACAACCCAGAACCCATGAATCTCGAAGACAGTTGTATAAAAATGTAGCTTATGAGGGGTGACAAGGGGATTGGGAAAGCCATAAGGACCACACTCCACTTTGTCTAGTTTATGGATGGATGAGTAGAAAAATAGGGGAAGGAAACAAACAGACAAAGGTACCCAGTGTTCTTTTTTACTTCAATTGCTCTTTTTCACTCTAATTATTATTCTTGTTATTCTTGTGTGTGTGCTAATGAAGGTGTCAGGGATTGATTTGGGTGATGAATGTACAACTATGTAATGGTACTGTGAACAATCGAAAGTACGATTTGTTTTGTATGACTGCGTGGTATATGAATATATCTCAATAAAATGAAGATAAAAAAAAATATATATCAACTAAAAAGAAATGAAATGCCATTTCAGTTAGGGCAAACTTCATTATGAACCAGAAATTCCCAAGACATGTTCATGTTAAACCATCAAATAGTCTAATGGATAATCTAACTGGACCTAATTGCTTGTTTCTCTTTCTTTTTTAATGAAATAATGCTGCTTCTAAAAACTCATATAAGTGCATAGAACACACTAAAAGCATAACATGAGATCTTTTAAATCACAGGTCCCTAACAGTAAAGCCATTTCCGTGTAAAGTCAGAAGAAAAATTCAAATGATAATACTTGGCCTAAGGACCAGTGGAGCTACCATCTTACACTGACATTTTTATTGAAAATCTACTGTTCTCCACCCTTTTAGAAAAAGTGGGAAGATATAATATTACATATTTTTACACTCCTGATGCAAACAGATGGTAGGAAGGAAGAAAGGAAGGAAAGAAGAAAGAAAGGAAGGGAGGGTGGGAGGGGAGGATGGGTGGGCTGCTTAAAACACAGCTCCTTACAATTTTCTAAAACAAGGTGTGAGAATTGTCATAAACCACCCCAGATCACCACCTTTATAGCTACTATTTTCAAGGGAGTTTGTTCTTAAAAGCTCAAAACAGAAATTCAAAAGTCCTACCGAAAAAGAAACACTGTTCCTTTACAAAATAGGTAAACTGTGATAACTTTTATTGTAAGAATACCAAGAAATATTTTAAACAGGGTTCAAGCTACTTTTTTTAAAAGCTAATATAAACAAAACCTTTTAGGAATCACTACTCCAGTACATAAAATCAAAGTGTACCTTTGGTGTATTTGCAAATGAAATAATGTGAGAGCAGTTCTTACAGATAAAGTGCTGTACAAATGCACATGGCTATTACAGAATTCTCTCCAATTATAGTTATGTGGCAATGGGCCTTGACAATTTAACATGCTTTAGTTAAAATTGTAGAAGCCATTACAAACCATTCAGATTATCAAATATGCCCTGAACCAAACAAAAATATGCCTATTTCCACGTTTCACTCCCTAAATGAAACTATTTCAGGTAGGTCATCAATGCAAGTTTTCAAAGTAAAATTAATATTCCCAAAAAGGACTCGGTTCACTCTATGGCCCACAAGCATGACGTATGAGACTGGTCTAAAACCAAAGTTATCTCTAGCATATAGGTATGTTGTATGTATGAATACCTACACTCACGTATTTGACTCAATTTAGTTTATTCAATTTTACTTTCATATTTTTAGTTTGACCTAGGTAGCATTCATATTTTTACTTTAAACTTTCATTATTTAATCCAATTGTATGCTTTTAAATGTCTCCTAATTTTGTAACATCAGTGTATATAATATTCTTTTAAATATTTTATTCTTTATTCTTTAATCATTACTTAATTTCCATGGCACTTTCTAGTAGGTTTCTGGATATTTCTAAGTAAATTTTACACTCTTTTTGGAAAGATCCTAGGAAGGCATTTCAGCACAGGAGAAAGATTCACTGGCACACAACCCCTAAAGCTCTAACAGAGAAGACAGAAAGACTTCTTTCTTTTGAATGCTTTTGTACAGAACCACCTCCATCCTAAGTCAGAGATCTATTAGACTGTTGATGAGAATTGGATCCTAAGCACCATTAGCCAGTAGTGGCTGCCAAACCCATTTTTTATCCATTTGGACAACAGTCTAGGAACCAAATGGGTAGAGTTACCAGAATAACAAACCAGCCCCCAAAACAGTCCAGGAGAACTGCAGCAACAATATTATCTTGTCTCTGGGAGAATTCACAGACTCTCTGAAGAGACAGGTGGGTGCACTGAAAACTATCGTTTCTGAGCAAATTCAATGATTGTGATTTTTTCTCCAGAGCAAACCAGCTATGGATAGACAAGAAGGCATATGGGGCTTTCCTAAATGAAGCCTTTTTACTTTTACAGTAGTTACAAGACGACAGTAACTACAGCATAACTAGATACTTCTGAACCTCTCTTTCAGCTTTTTATTTTTTTGGAGAGATGCACAATCCAGAAGTGCAGCAGAACACAGAGCTGTGAGCTAGGACACAGCAGATCCCACCACCAAATAACCATCTAATGTGACCTTGAACACATGGCTTAACCTCCCCAAATCTGTTTACTTACCTGCTCTATGAGTCAGGCACAGAACCTGTCTCACATAGTGTTAGAAGTATTAAATGAGATCATGTGTGTGGAGTATGTCTGGTACTTCATGAATTCAATAAATGTAACCAAACTAGAACAAACAGAATTATTTCATTTCAAGAAAATAATTTAAATACTTCTCATAAGTGAGTCTTCCCAGTCCCCTGTCTTGATCATAAATTTTTTTAATGCCTTTGTTTGAGACTCTTTCAAATATATCCACAGTTGTTTAAAATCATTTGAAAGCTTAAAACTTAGAAAAGCTTGGCTTTCACTGGGCACCTTGACAGGGTCTCTAATCTTATGAGTCCCACTAATGTGTAAGTAAATAGCTTCTCCTAAACCAAAGTTGGTCTTTTAAGGATGAAATCATTTGAATTGAGGTATACTGTACATCTATCACTAACAGTGGGGATGTATTTAAAAGCCTCTTTCTTGATGTCGAATTGAACTCATCATAACTGCCATGGTTTAGATCTGAATTTACTACAGCATTTAGGGAGAGACTGGGCAAGGACCAAGAGTTCCACCATGCAAACTGGGCCAGCTGATGAAAGGAGAAGAAAATGAGAGTTTTCTATCTTGCTAATGGGAGATTTTAAAGCAGTTCCTTATCTGTTACTTGAAAGAGAAATGCTAATCCAAACAACCACTGGAGAGTACTCTTAAGGGTCAAGTCAGAAACAGTTGATGGACCAAGGACAAAAGAGCAGTCGACTGTCGTGAAGAAGCAAACTCCTGCAGTATTATAACAGCTTCACCACTGAAACTGGGCAACCTTTGACAGAAGAGCCACTACTCAGAAATTAATAGGAAAGCAGGCTGCCATGTGCTTTCCAGTCATCACAAATATTCTAATAAAAATTGAGCTCTGAAATAAACCATCCCGGAAATAAACATCTTGGCATTATGACAATGTAATTTAAGAAGAGAAGCCAACTAACTGGCTGGTCAAATTCTTTAGTCAGTTGGCCAAAATGAAAATGAAAAATATGAAAAGCAAGAGTTAGACTTCTTTGAAGTTTTGAAGAGTCGAGGTAAAGTGACAAAGGATATGAAAAAAATCATCCACTTAGACTGCATTCCAAAAAGATAATCTGTAAGTTACTCCTTGGGGTCTCAACAAACATTTCCCCAAAACATTGTTTTAAGCAATGATTAGTGTTCCAGGCTAGCTCCAAAAGGTAGGTAGTTTAAATGAGGGGTTTTTTCCTTATTAATTTTATTTACACACACTCCATATCCACATCAGAAATGCACTACCTCTCCCACCATCTCCCCATCCTCTGGTAACCTATAACCTATCTCTGCAGATTTGCTATTTATAGACATCTCTTATGAGTGACATCATACAATAGTTGTCCTTATATATCTTGCTTATTTTACTGAGTATCGTGTTTTCAAGGTTCTTCCATGTTGCAGCATGTCTAGGAACCTCATTCTTTCTTATGGTCAAATAATATTCCACTGTGTGTTTAAACATATTTTTTATCCATTGTCTATTCATTGTTGATAGACACTTGGGTTGTTTCCACCTCTTGGCTGCTGTTAATAACGCTGTTATAAACACTGGTGTGCAGGTGTCTGTCTCAGGCCCTGTTTTCATTTTCTTTGGGTTTATACCTAGCAGTGGATTTGAATTGCTGGGTCACATGCTAACTCCACATTTAACTTTTTGAGGAACTGGCCATATTGCTTTCTACAGCAATTAAAACTGTAAAATGATCCAACTGAAGAGATCTTTTTAAAATACATCTCACCTGCTGGAGCTTAAACAAAATTAAATTTGAACACTTTGTAGAGGAGGAGTATTTACAGATACATGAAGTTTCTGAAGACACTTTGGACATTTTTGCTTACTTCAGAAGTTGATGTAGAGCAACTTCTTTTCCTTGCTCTGAGTATATACTGGCACTAATTTCATCAATTAAATTTATTAATGGCACTTAAATAAGTGGGCACTGTGGCAGCTGAATAATAAAAGCTAACAATCATTGAGTAACTTTTTCACATAAATGGTACAGCAAGACATTTACATGCATTCTTTCATTTTAGCCTCGAAACAACCCTGTAAGGTGGGTATCATTTCCCCCACCTCACAGGACGCTAAGGCACAGAGTTCCTGAAGCTTGCCGAAGGTCACCAGGTGGAAAGGGAACTAAAACCTGGGCGGTCAGGCTCCAGGGCTCTTAACCACCAGGCTACACTATATTGCTTTTGTAAACAGGTTTTCCTAAAATTTAGCTGGCCAAAAGCAAGGAGAGAGAAAAGAAAGCAGAGACAGTTACGATGTTTGTGCTAGAAAGAAACAGAAAGAGGTGAATTACATGAGGGGTGTGCCAGTTCGATGTATTATGTCCCCCAAAATGCCATTATCTTTGATGCAATCTTGTGTGGGCAGACATACTGGTGTTGATTAGATTTTGGAATCCTTTGGGTGTTTCCATGGAGATGTGATTCAATCAACTGTGGACAAGATCTTTGGATGGATAATTTCCATGGAGGTATTGCCCCACCCATTCAGGGTGGTCTGAATTAAATTACTGGAGCACTATATAAGCTCAGACAGAAGGAGCAAGCTTGCTACAGCCAAGAGAGACACTTTGAAGAATGTACAGAAGCTGAGAGAGTAGCTGCAGATGAGAGACAGTTTGAAGACAGCCGTTGGAAGCAGACTCTTGCTCCAGAGAAGCTAAGAGAGGACAAACACCCCAAGAGCAACTAAGAGTGACATTTTTGAGAAACTGCAGCCTAGAGAGGAACGTCCTGGGAGAAAGCCATTTTGAAACCAGATGCCAGCCACGTGCCTTCCCAGCTAACAGAGGTTTTCTGGACACCACTGACCATCCTCCAGTGAAGGTACCCGATTATCGATGCATCACCTTGGACACTTCATGGCCTTAAGACTGTAACTGTGTAACCAAAACATTTCTGGTGTTTTGCATTCTGGCAGCATTAGCAAACCAGAACAAGGGGCAAGTGCCAATCCCCTTGGGGAGGTGGAGGGGTGGGGGGCAGGACATGAATAGGGATAGAGTTTGTGGGAAAGAGAGCTCTCCCACCATGGGTCAGCAGGGGTCGCTATTCCTAGAGGCCCAGGGTTCTATGGCATACGTGGTAGTGCTGATTCACTGGACCAAACCACCTCCAATCACGGGGACTCCGTAAAGGCTTGTCTGTGGGTGGCCCCCACTGACACTTTATCTCTGCTCGCCAGTGAGGAAATAAAAACGTGACATGCTACTTCTCAGTGGATGCCAAACCATGGCTCTTCACTCTACCTACCATAACACTCTAAACCATACATTGCCCTTCTACTACAAGTTTCTTCTTAGAAATTGCGATTGCCAGCAGGGATTTCTCTAAGAAGAAAGTGCTTTATCACAGCCTCACAGCCAGAACTGAGAGAAGTTTGAATCCAGAAAGCATCTGGCTACTTGCCTCAGGCAGGGAAAGGGAGGGGAGAAAGCCAGGTGGCACTCACCTCTCCACTTCTGCCTAACTAACCACTTACAGCTCTCTTCTTCTGCCTTCATCTTACCTCCTTTGGTCTGGGGATCAAATCGAAGATTTGCCCACCTCCTACACAATGCATTTTGAACTTAGAAAGAGATAAAAAAAAAAAAATAACGAGGTAGGGCCATTCCGTGTACCAAATTAGGTTTAGAAAAGCCTAAGGACAAAGGATTTAAGGCTCTAAGACCGCAGAATTCAGGACTGTGCAGAATTTAAGAAACTGTGTTTTTTAAAATGGGAAAATTTTTAGGCGATCAGGATTCCATTAAATGGTGATAAAGTTCTTTACTAAATGGGAACTGAGGATTTAGAAGAGAAATCGAACTTGACGTTTATGCACCTTTGCCCTCCCTCCTACTTCACAATATCTTACAATGAAATTATCAAGGGGATGGGGATGGGATGGGGAAGCACAGTTTATGAATGAATGAGTAGGTAACACCAGTAACTCCAAGACTGCAAATTCAGTGAAGGCAGGAACTGTCATATACACCATCGAATCCCCAGAGCCAAGCACAGAATCTGACCCAACGCAAGAGGTCAATGTATAGTTTTGAGAAAAATAATTAAATTCTTAAGTAAAAAGGAAAAGTGTTCACATTGATGTAATTGGAAACAAATAGCCTTAGAATGTATGAATTGCTAATTCAACCATGAAAAAATTACAGCATGTTTACAATAGTCTCCTTTAATATGCCATAGTTGTGATTTCTGCTATGATTTCGAGATCCTAAAATCTATGCTGTTGGGTAAACAGGAAGTACAAAGAAAACACGCCAAACGCCAGTGAGAAAAGGTCACTGATGACAATGAATGACATGGTCTAGGACCCCGCAAATGATTGCATGTTGTCCCTAATTAGTCTTCCAACGTTTGAAAATCAATTCATTGAAAGTAAAAACATAGTTGCAAACAGATACAGACTTTTAAACATTAGTCAAGTCCACAGAGTAGATCATTAAACAGAGGTTGGTCTATAAAATACCTCAACTATGTGCTAATTCAAAGCAGGGCTTTCAATTCTGATTCTAATTTCATTTCTGATTCATCCAGGAAGCAGGAAGAGATAAGAAAGAAGAGTGTCTCCATCTGATCTTTAGCTTTTCTTGGGTTGGTTGGCCATAGGCAGTATTTCCAAGTAGTTTACATTAGCTTTGGCATCCTTTCACTGGCATTTGCCTTCAAAGCTCCTAAACCCTAATTTTCATATCCTCCAGGGGTTCTAAGCAATGCCATTAATGGAAGGTGGGCAGGCTCATGTCCCACCTCGGGAGAGAATGTTCAGCAAATGCTCAGTCTTCCCAATCAAAATTCTCCTCAGGACAACTGATTTTAGGTGAGTGTTCGAAAGGCAACAATGAATTAAACTAAACCAAAAGTATGATTTTAACTTAATTTTAAATATACATTTGCATGTTCAAAAATAAAAATATATAGATGAAAAGGAATACAGTGAAACTTTTCCCTTCCAAAGATGACTACCATTGGTACCTTGTGGACCCTTCCTAAATTTCTTTTAAGGAGGCTTATTCACCAAAATTAGTCTTAAATGGGGTGCAATTCCAGACAACATGGAAAAGTGAAAGGAAAATTTAGGCAGTGTGGGGAGAGCAAATCATGGGGCAGAAATTAAACAGCAAAGAGGTAGCCCAGCCTTGCCTAAGGGTTTTAAGTGCTTTTTATGAAACAAGAAAACAAAAGATTAAGAAGTTTAGCCTACATAGAACATCTGTCTTTGTGCTCGTGAGTCCCAGAGCTCCCACTCAAGGCCCTTTTCTCTAAGGCCAGCCATCCCTCCCTCTTGCCACCCCTGGTGTCCAATCTTCAGTGGCTAGAAACCTGCACAAGCTTGGGAGGGGCTCAGGCAGATCTACCTTCCATGAAGAAAGACAAAATAACAAAGCTCTCACACATCAGTTCCAAAGAAAGGGTTAGCAAGACAAATTCACTGAAAGTGACCTTTTAGGAGGCAAGCACAAGATTAATAATTTAAGCAGGCATGCACAGGTTGGTTACACATGAAAGCTAGGTAGCTGTGTTTATGCCCTATTAAAGGAATAGGAAAAGGTTAGGAAAGCCCTCTTCTCAAGGAGAAGCAGTCAGAAAGAAAAGCTTAGAAAGAGTTCAGAAGAAGCCACAGCAGCCACCAACACTCAGCTACAAGGATCCCACAGGTAAAAAAAAAAAAAAACAAGCATTAACAATATCTCTAATTAAAAAGAAAAAGCTTAACTAACCCTTGAGAGACCTCTCGGTCCGCCAAACCCAGACCAACTAGGAAGTCATCAAAAGTCAGATCTCAGGTACTGAACCCGTATTTCAATAAATAAAGGAAAGGATAGGCAAAAATGAATATTGGTGAGTGAATGTGTCCTCAAAATATATCACAATACTCTACAATTCTGAATACAGATGCAGATTCGTGGGAAAGTTTACACATGCAAAAGTTGGTTCTGGAACTAAAACAAAGCACCTGAATTCTCTCTACTCTGCTTCACAAAATCCTTTTGCCTGCCCACCATTCTTCTCTACTCTGCCTCCCTCCTTTTGTGTCACATGCCCCTGGTAGTTCCCTCTTCCATTATTTCATCTCTATCCGTATTCCTTTCCTTTCTTTTAACATTAGTGAGTCTACAAGGGGTATATGGTCCAACATCCCACCCACCTCCTCAAAGCCCCAAAATTACCTCAGGTATCTGCATGCCTAGGAGATAAGCATGTGCTTGCCATCAAACGCAGATCCCACCCTTCTGCCCACAACCACGTGGTCATCTGCAAGCCCGTCACCTGTGGGAAGCTGGGCCATTGGTGCCCACAACACACTTCTACTTGTTTCTAAACCAGGATACCTGTAGCCTTCTAATCACCTCTCTCATTGCTCCCACAAGGTGAGACTCCAAAGAATAATGTCTTCATACACTGCCAAAAAAAAATCTTCAAACTAAAATTGTGCAAAGATGGTTGGTCAATCACCACTATGCAAACACTTTGCTGAGCAGAACAGCCAAAGACAGTCAGAGGCAAATATAGGGTTAAGGGAAAAAAGCTCTATTCATTCATTGATTGACTCTTCCATTTTCATGGCTTTAATTAGTGTGGCCAGTACATTAATACACTATCATTGAACTATCCATTAGGGACCTTAATGATGAATTGGGAAGAAAAATCAAGATTTACTGAAAAAGGAATTCGAGTTCTGCTAGTGTTGGTAAATAGCATACATACACATACTTTGAACAGAACTGTAAAGTTCAGAACTTTTAAGTTGGTTGCAATTCTAAAATAAAACTGGCCAATCAAGTTATAATCACCTAATAACACAGCAAGATAGGGTATATTTCAGAAAGAAAATATAAAAACACAAATAGAAAGATTCATTTCTTTATAATAGTGGCAGAGAAAAACTTTCAGGTCACTGTAAAAAACAGATAATTTTCTTGGAATTTTAAGTGACCATCAGTACTTTGTCTTTAAATAAGCTGTCTAAATCACTAATAAGCATCGCAGTTTACTTAAACATACAGTCGTCTATCATTCTGTTTGCCAGTTTCCTGTAAAAAAGGAGAAGGAGGTGAGGGAGGACCAGTGAGGAAGAGAATTGGAAAGGAAGACAGCAAGGGATGTTAGGGGAGAAGCATTTCTAACACTTGACCAAATGTAGAAACAAAGCAATGACAATAAATGTATAATTTGCATATCTTGATTTTTAAAAGATGCTTTGGAATTTTGGAATTTTGGGTTTTGCCTTAGGAATGTATATTGGTGTTTACATCATCATTATAGTTATTGGCCCAAGTAAAATAAACCATAATAAAAACAGGATTGCTAATTCTAATTTGAGAGAGTCCCCCCCAGATAACGACTATTGAATCTATAATTACACTGCTCAGAAAGCTCAGTTCTTTGCCTTTCTTCCACTGTGTTTCAAAAACTGAACTGCAATTAACTTTGATTCAGTTCCAGAAACCTTCATAAAAAGATAGGCTCAACATGTTCCTTCTTGTCTAGATTAAGACTGAGCAAGTTTTCTTCAATTCAAATCCTGCGCTGGCCTCTCACCAAAAAGACACGGTAAGTAAAGGGTCAGACTTTAAAAAAAAAAAAAAAAACACCCCACAGTGTTCTCCAAGCCATGGTGATGAACTCACCGATGACTCTGCAACCTGCAACTTCTCAGCAGAGCTGAGATGTCTGGCTAGATAAGCGATTTCCGGATAAACAAAAGAAAGGGTAAAACCTCTTGCAGAAAACTCCCTCAATTAGAAATCACCTTCACTTACCAGCAGTACCGCCACCATGCCAGCTGCAGGGGAAATTAATTAAATTTAATAGAAGCCACCAGGGAAGCAATTAAATTTAATAGAAGTCATGGATTCCAAATGAAGATAAACTGTATTTGTAATCAGACCTACTGTGTCACTTATTCCCAGGTTTGTAAAAGCGTGAGCCAACTCCAAACTACTTCTCCCAAGAGCAAGTTACCCAAACTCACTCCCTCATTCTCCCTTCAAAATTTAAAATGATTGCTGCAGTGTGTTATGGAAAGCAGTCCTATTTAAAAAAAAAAAATTTTTTTTTGAAAATAAAATATCTGCAACACAGTAAAATGTCAATTATGTGTAAATGAGCAGATCTGAATAGCACAGAAGCCATAGCACAGACAAGAAGTAATGAAAGGTTGGGATGTTTGCTTTGGGAAGGAAAACTAGCAGCCCATTCATCTAAATGCAGTTATGTTTCAATTTAACTAAATTACAAGGTTTGAAATTAGCAATGCTTCAAACGCCCTGGGCTACCGCTCCCACCAGACACTTCATCTTTAATACCTACTCCAGCTTGCAAATAAAACTAAGGAAAACAGTAGGGGGAAATGCTCAAAACAGCTTTTTAACAAAAGCCTTTTCTAACAAGAACTGCAATCTTCTGTTTTTTACCCCTCAGCATACCTAAAGCTTAAATGAGACAAAGCTATGTAATACTTGATCCCTTTTTTAACATGCTCCACTTCAGTTACTTAAATATTTCTGTTACTTATCATAAAAAAGTGGAAGCTTCTTATGGACACAGAAAATTTCAGTTTCAAGCCTGCTAGCTCTAGAATACTCAGCACAATGATTTGTATAGGGTGAGGGTTTCAAAAATATTTCTTGTCCCACCTCAACGGGAAATGTTTGGATAGCATCGCCCTCTATGAAATCATTATCAACAGCTCCTGGTTTGGTTTGGCAAGCTTGTTCTCTTCACTGATAGTGTAGGCAAGACAAGAATGCAAAGATTTCTGCGCAACCCGTGAAATATTTTAGAACTCCTATTCAGGAATTATTTTGAGGATTCAAATGTAACATGATTTATTACTATGTTTTGTTTAAGAGAAAATAGTGATAGCTAACAATTAACAAGCATTTACCATATGCTAGTCACCAGGCTAAGTACTTTACCTAGATTATCTCATTAAATACTCACGAAAGCCCTATGAGTTTAGCTATATGTTTTACCTCTAATTTACAGTTGAAGAAAGTAAGCTTCAGAGATAAAAGCAACTAAAGCAGTTTCTTTAAGACCCAATAACTAATTAGTGGAGGGTCCAGGATTTGAAGCCGACTTAACCTCAGGAGTACTTAGAGAAAGTGGGAAAACTTTGGTTTCCCAAAGTTTGGCATGCAGACTCAGATCATGCTCCTTAAAAGTAAGAAATATCTATAGCACAAAAGCAAAGGCCTCTTTTTTTATTTAGAAATATTGATGCCAAATAAACATAAAATATTCCACGATTCAGTAAACATCCTTGTTTACATTGTGGCAAGCACAAATGTACTAAAAAAAAAAAAAAAAAAAAGCCACCCCCGGCCAAGTTAAATGCCCTTCTGTGCACTTCACCACCAGGCACAAACCTCTGGCTGCATTTTGAAACTCTGTGACTCTCCCACTGGACTATGTCCCAATCATGGCAGGGACTACGTCATTTAAGCCAGGATCCTCAGAGCCTGCCACGTTAAGGAATTTTTCATTAACATTTGTAGACTGAAGAAAGAACTTTTAATTTTTTAGAACCTTGGTTCTAGAGTTCTAGAGAGGTAACATCAAACAAATTCCTACTTATACTATGTCTGAGTACATAAAATTTCAGTTGGTCACATGTTCTGCCAAGACTTTTCTGGTCTATTCAAGAGAAGTGAACTCTTGCTCCTCTTACTCCTCCCCCCAGTACTATTTACATATTTCTGTTAGAGTCCTCATAACCCCTCTCCCCCACTCAACGTTCTCCACTGTCTCCCTCTGCCAAACTATGAAGACCTTATCTTAAGCACGGCATATAGCAGGCACTAAGTAATTAGCGGATAGAAGTGGTTTGTGTGTGTGGTTCTTTAGGATGCCAGCTCCTTGCCATCAGGAATCAAAAATTTTCTACTCTATATATTTGGGGTGGTGTACAGTCAAGAAATTGTGAATGTAATTAACAACTTAAACTTTAATCGCTAACCAAGGGCAGAAAGTGTTAACCAAGGGCAAAATTCAAAGGAGGTCCCCTAGCAAAATATATTGTCTTCCACATGTAGCAAAGATCATGTCAATTTGTATGTTTCTTTCCTATACCATGTCAGTTTTATAAAAATGTGTTCCTAATGTTTGTACTAAAGTGATTTTTTAAACATAAACCCACACACAGGTCTCTAGAAGGGGCTTCTCAAATTTCCGTACTGTATATGGTTGAAAAACAGCTCATTTAAAACACTTTGAAGATTTTATTCTTTTGTTCCTATCACTTGATATTATTCAAACCAGAGACTAATACCTATACTTTATGTACAGGTATTATTTTATCAGAATTCACAATTTGGATTACTTATGTCATTTGATAGCAACCAGCAGAACTGTTTTATGTTCTTAATGTACATGTAGAATTTATGTAATGCTTATGTGTAAAATAGACTCTATATGAATTCAATAATTATAGAGTCAAACACATTCACACTTAAGTTATTTTTGCACATACTCTTACTATGTGAGATTGAAATGTAGTACCATAAAAATCAAACCAAGAACACTACAAGCAGAGAAATGATTAACACTAGACAGTGGAAAAATACATCGCCTACTTAAACCATATTTTCTTTTAAAGATACATTTACATTTATAATGATGAGCAAGACCACTATTAAGAAATTTAAATTGAGGCATTACTGTACTTTTATTTATTTGAAAATTAAAAACAAATTATCCTCTATAAAAGCAATTTAATTTTTTCAAGCTGTTAATGAACCAATTAACATAGCCATTTATTCTAATGCATGGAAGAAATTCTACTTTCAGAAATACATGCCAAGAGAAAGCTTTTTTACATACATACAAGAACAACTGCCTTATATGTACCTAACAATCACCCCCCCTATACCAACCATACTCAATATGTGGTCACAGAGTCTGGCTGTCGCCAAGATCCTTCTAGGGGTCTGTGAGGTCAAAACTATTTTCATAATAATACTAAGACACAATCTTTTCCACTGATGGTGCAAAGGCAACGGTGGAAAAACTATTAATGCCATTAGCATGACTCAAGGCAGGGACACCAAATTGTACCATCATTTTACTCTTCCCCAATGTGGACTCACAGCAAATAAAAAGCAGTTTCACTTACAAATGTCCTTGATGAAGCTGCAAATTTGTTACTTTTTAAAATCACAACCCTTGAGTACATGTCATTTTCATATTCTGTGTGATAAAAGAGGAAAGAATGCATAAAGCAATTCTGCTAAATTCCAAATATGATGGGATGGTCTTGGAAGACCAAGATGGGAGCTAACTAGCCAGTTTTTTTTCATGAAATGAAAGAATGACCAAAGACAAACTATTCAGAAATTGGGTATGAATAACATTTTTAGGAAAAAGGACAAAGTGGGCCTCTCATTTCAAGAAAAAAAAAGCTGACATATCTGTTGCGATGATGAAATTCGAGCTTTTAAGCGAAATTTGTATCTGTGAAAACATATCCACCATAGTGAGCTTTACAGCTTAACAACACTTAAATACTTATCTGATAACATTGGAGGTTATATTAACAAACGTGATTTTTGTAATACTGTATAAAGAAATGTGTCAACATTTGGAAGATCTGCATAACTTAGTGGACTGATATTCTCCAAAAGACCAATGCACAGGGTTACAAATCACACACAGGTAAAAGATACACCCAAACTACAAAAAATACAAATGTGTTTTAATCTAAGAGTATAAAAAGTCCATTGACATAATTTTAGATTCCATATTGCAACGAACTCTTAAGAAATTATAACTTATAGAGTTTGGGTGTAGTATCAAAGACAAATATCCACAATTATTTTGAATAGTTTTTTTAAAAATACCTCTCCCTTTTCCAACTACTTATCTGTGGGTAGCTAGATTTTTTCCATATATTTAACCAAAATAATAATCACAGGAGATTAAATGCAGAAGCAGATATGAAAATCCAGCTGTCTTCTATTAAGCTAGACATTAAAGAGATCAGCAAAAAGTGTAAAGCAATGCCATTCACCTCACTAAGCTATTCTGTTGTTCTGGAATTTTTTTCCACAAAAGCATTTCATGTCAACATACAAAGGTTTATTTTTTTAATTTCTGATTTTTAAATATCTGTTTTAAATTCTTATACAGTAAATATAAGTAAACATAATCCACATAAAAGTACTTTTGGATCCTCAATAATTTTTAAGACCATAAATTGGTCCTGAGACAAAAACAAGTTTGAGAACCAATAGCCTATAAATGAAACTAAAGGCTTGTTGTCCACTTTAGAGTATGACTCTCAATAGGATTTTTACGTATCAAGATCCCCTAATAAAATTAAGATGTGATTTCCATATGCACATTTAAAGAGAGTCTATAAAATGCTAAGCAGGATGGTAATCCCTCATAATACATGACGGAAATGCCTGGTCCTTGCTTTCATGTTGTGTATGCTCTAGCATGCAGATGTTCTGACTTCTTCCAGGATTCCCATTTGAGCCCATGCCCAAAGTCTGCACTGCACCCTTGCTCCACCTGTTCAGAATGCTTGTCACCGTTCCCCATACCAATGTTAATCTTGGTTTATCACATTTCTTGTTTTACCTCGCTTGTAAGACCCTATATGTATTTTCCAACTCTCATGTAATAAACATAGCCTTCCACCTGAGTCCCCCTTTCTTCCCACTTAAAGTGCACACAGGCTTCAGATCCCTTAATGTTTCTCATCTAATTGTTTCTTCACTACCAAAGTAAGTTTAGGGGTTCACCGTATTCTCTTCATTTAAGATTTTAAATATTAAAAACTTCAGATAAGGTGAAAAATGTGCACCTCTAAAAGCTAAGCTTTAATCATTGGAGAAAACAGCCCAAGCTTATTTTTCTCAAGTTCAAATTCTACATCTATAATGAGGCAAACCACACAAGAATAAAGTATAGCAAGATCTCTTATGGAGTGTTCATTTCCAAGTAATAAGCAATAACTAAACAATCACAGCAAAATTCTGAGCTGATTATGACTCGTCAACACCTTGTCCTTTCACGGTTCAAGACTTGGGAGTAAACGAAAAGTGCTGACCAACAACTATAGAGATATGACCAGGTTCTGACATTGAAAGAGTTATTTGAGGCCTTAATCTCGCAAATTCATGTTGTTCATTGTTGTGGAGGTCTCCCATTTTGGCTGGAAAACAACCTTCAACTGGCTTCTGGAGAAGTTAATGTGCTATTCCCCAAACTACCTTTATTCCTCACTGACTCCTCCTCTGCCTAGTCAGCATAACCTGGTTAAGATTAAAGACTGTGCAGTCGGAGGAGCCTTGGTTCAAAGGCCACTCTGCGACGCTGAGCACTTAATTTCTTCAAGTCTATTTCCTCAGACATAAAAACGTACTTAGTAACAACAAACCTGCAGACATAATCAATAAATCACATCATGAATGAGGTAAATAGCCAAGTGTCCATCACCCTATAAATACCTGACAAATGCTAATTGTAATGGTTTAACCAAAATTCCAACCATTTTATACAAATCTATATATGTCCTTTTTTTTCTGTGGCAGAATTTGAAGATTAAAAACACAGAAATGATCCATTTCTTTGCCTCAGTGTGGAAGTAGGAGAAATCCACCCAAGGACTGGGATTAAACATGTGAAATACCCTGCTTTGAGAGGAACAGAAAATTGGGATCCACTGCACAACTCTGGTTCTCCCAACCAAGTGCACCCTTTAGCCCAGCTCCACCGTTTGCTGACCCTATGACTTCAGACAAGTTAATAAATTTAAGCTTCCATTTCCTCTTCTGTAGATGAGGAATTAGCTTATCTACGTCATGGGGTGTAAATGTTTGACTAAAAATTGTAAAGGGCTAAATAAGCTCAAAGCTCAACAGAGAATAAACCATGAACAAATGATAGTTTTTGTACTATTATTTTAAGGTTGCCCTTGGAGTATTTCTTCTACAGATGGTTTACTGTAGTTTGTAGTTTGACAGAAATGAGCAGGCCCCTCCCAAAACACTCCCACAGAAATGGCTTTGAATGAAATTCATGTAGTATGATAAATTTTAGTAAAAGAATATAACATGTAGTAAATGCAATCGCTATCTTGTAAATGTGTCTTTATAATAAATAATAAAACTTTGGGATTTGGGCTGCATCCAAGTTCCAGAAAGGAGGTTCTCACCCTGGGTGGACATAAGAATCAACCAGAGAGCTTTTTAAAAATAAGATACTTGCTGGGGTACCAACATAGTATGCAGAAAATTTATACATAGGGAAGAGAATTATTCCACATCCCCATGGTAAACTGTATTTCAAGGTAATCTAATAGCCCTAGCAGATAAAGGAAAGGTCTTCCACATAAAATTATTCTATATAACATATGGAGAAGGAATATGAGAAAAACCACACTTTGCAACCATTAATAGAATAAGACAATAGTCAGCAATGCATTAAAAAACCATTAGGTATAAGGTTAATGAGGAACCCTAAAATAAAGCAACTAGGCTTTACCACCTGTAGGCACTGGACAATTGGACAATTGGGAAAAGGGGCAATGGGGAAGGAGAAGGGGTTTGGGGGACAGAGAGAAGTGGAAAAGAAAGAGGAGGAAAAAGAGAGAGAAAGGGGGAGTTAGGGGAAAAGAAGAGAGAGAGGTCAGAGGGGAGATATGGGGAAGACAGGGAAAAGGGAGAGGCGGAAGGAGGAAAGGAGAGCATGGAAGGGAAGGTGGGGGTAGGAGAGGAGGGAAAAAAAAGTATGACTGAAGCAGACACAAGCAGAGAAGCTGAGGATATCCAAGTTCCTGACTCTGGTTGCTCCTGAGATGCACCATCTTCTTGTCCTTCAGTCTCCAGGCACCCCAATTTCCTTAGAATGAATTTGCCTGTTTCCTCAAGAGAGTCAAAATCAGTTCAGCAATTAACCAATCTCAGAGTTCTGACTAATACAAGCAGAATTAAGAGAAGAGAAGAAAAACTACTATATTCCTCATTTAAAACACTGCAATCGTCAATTTCAGGGTCTATTTCCAATTAATTACTGATAGATAGTCCAAATGACAAAATATTAGAAGCCTAATGCAATCAATAACTTCATCCTGTTCTGAACTGATTCAATCCAATGAGTAAAAATCTGAATTGTAAGAAGAAATTAATGAAATTTAAAATGACCACCAAAAACTTCAAAAGCAAACAAATAAATTTTCTGCCTACATGTCAGACATACAAAAATGGATGGATGCATGGAAGAAAGAGGGGCAGGAAGGACAGCAGAAAGGGGAAAACACCAGTTTGGATGTTCCTATATAAACCTTGAGGATAATTCAAAAAGTGTATAGATTTGCCCAGCGATAATAAAATGCCTCAGAAGATGATGGTTCTAGTACAGTCTCGGGCTAACCAGTCATGTTGCCCTGAGGAAGTCATTTTACTGTTCTCCTTTCACATCAAATTGACTAGCCTGGAAAATACGGATTCTGGTGAGCATTAAAAGTGGTGCTGTACAATATTAAAATATTGTGGAAAATAATAAAATATTTAAAAAGTCAATAGCATAAACAAGATTGAAAAGAGGGCTTATTTGAAAACAAACTATTCTAAAGAAGTAATTCACAAGCTTAGTTTTCTCAGTTCCTAACTGATAGGCCAATTATACGTATCAGAAAAAAATAATAAAAATTTCTGTAAAATTATTCTAACTTAGACTTGCAGTTAATTCATACAGGTGTTGCCCACAATTTATCTAAATTAGCAAGGTTTTAATGCAATGCTATTAAGCTGCATGGTACAAAAAAATTAAATGAACCCAAAATGGGTATATGTGTTAATTTGAAATCTCATTATAAATTCTTATCATTAAATACTCATTTTCTTCTTAGCCCCATGCCAATTCTCTGCTTCTGTGACCTTGGAAACAGTGATACTGCAACTAGAAAACTGCCGTTCACTTCACACTTAGAGGATACAGGGAGATGTTCTCAGTTTTGGAAACAAGCTCACCTTCCAAAATAAAAAACAGTAAGAGTTAAGAGAAAGGCAGCCATCTCGACAGGTGAACTCGCTGCCCTCCCCTCTACGTGGGACCCGACTCCCAGGGGTGTAAATCTCCCCCGCAACGCAGAGTATGACTCCCTGGGATGAATCTGGACCCGGCGTCGTGGGACTGAGAGTATCTTCTTGACCAAAAGGGGGATGCAAAATGAGACGAAATGGTTTCAGTGGCTGAGAGATTTCAAAGGGAGTCGAGAGGTCACTCTGGTGGACATTCTTATGCACTATATAGATAACACCTCTTAGGTTTTAATGTATTGGAATAGCTAGAAGTAAATACCTGAAACTACCAAACTCCAACCCAGCAGTCTGGACTCCTGAAGACAATTATATAATAATGTAGATTACAAGGGGTGACAGTGTGATTGTGAAGACCTTGTGGATCACACCCCCTTTATCTAGTGTATGGATGAGTGGAGGAATGGGGATAAAAACTAAAGGACAAATGGGGTGGGATGGGGGGATGATTTGGGTGTTCTTTTTTCACTTTTATTTTTTATTCTTGTTCTGGTTCTTTCTGATGTAAGGAAAAT
Organism: Choloepus didactylus; assembly: GCF_015220235.1. NCBI lineage: Eukaryota > Metazoa > Chordata > Mammalia > Pilosa > Megalonychidae > Choloepus > Choloepus didactylus. The sequence goes on along the minus strand of NC_051313.1, from coordinate 19,605,244 downwards.
GTTCAGAGATAGATTGTGGTGATGAACGCATAACTATATTATCATACTGTGGACAGTGGATTGTATATCATGGATGATTGTATGGTGTGTGAATGTATTTCAATAAAATTGAATTTAATTAAAAAAAAGAGAGAGAGAAAGGCAGCACCTTTTTAAAAAATGATCTTTCAATCTAGATCTGGCAAGTGCTCTGACTGCAGAATCAGTTTCAAATCCTAGATTCTCCACTCACTTGTTGTATGATTGGAGGCCACTCACTGTCTATTTCTCTACCTCTCCTTCCCTCTCTGTCTTTTGGGGGAGAGCAATAGTAGTTACCTCCTAACATTGTTAAACAATTTAAATGTCATGATACACATAAAGCACTTAGCACAATGTCAGCTGCAGAGTAAAGCCTCAACATACACTGGCAGCCATCATCACAGAGTCCCAGAGTACATTCTCAGGAAGCTTAGAATATGAGTACATAAGCAAACTATGGCAAGTTTCCTCGCACTCTATTGTCTGAAGAAATAATTAAAGGAAGAGTCAGGATATGCAAGTCATTTTAGGGGAATACAATTGTTGGTGGTATTTGTCCAGTTCAGTGTAAAGTAACAGAATGCTTTCATCCTAGGGATGGCTATCAGGTACCTGGACAGAAAGGTCCAGAGACAATGTATACAGCAGTCAGAATTTGATGGATCAACACCTTCAAACACCTAATTCACCAAGTCCAGGGCCGGTATACCCCGGAGCCATGAAAACTGGAATGTGATCAGCTGCATTGACTCAGCCATCAAAAGAAGCTGAGAACGCGAGAATAAGGGAATTGTCACCAATTATGCATCATAAAGTCAGTCTTTTTGTCTGTTTGCTTACTATGAATTATTCTCCTAAAAACAGTTAAATCAAAACTTAAAACCTTCAAAATTCAAGATTCAGCAGTCAAATAGGGTGACACCATCAATATTCTGAGACCCCCCCACAAAGCACTGATGAGCACTGGGATCACCCCTCTTTTTCAAACAGACTAAAAGTACCTGCTACATGCCAGACGGTATACAAAAGACACTGCCCCTACTTTCAAGAGCTAGCCAGAGAGGCAGAACCTCACAGAAGCTTGAATATAATGGAAACAACCTTATGCCGAGGTCCTTACAAAGGGCTACTGAACAGAGAAGTATCAGGAACTTCTTTAGATTTGATCAAGAAATGTTAATCGGGATCAAATCTAATTGTTTCCCCAGAGAGTTAGCAATCAAGAATGAGTCAAATCATATCTGGAGTAAGTAACAGAATACTAGATGCACAAAATTTCACACACAAGAAGGAAGGCAGAGGACCAACAAATCTCTGAAGCTAGGTCATTCATATGGAAAATCAACAAATTCCTTTTTCCCAGTAATTATGATTTCCCCAACCAAAGACAGAGAGAGGAAATCATTTAAAGCTGTGGTACACTGAGAGTGTACATCCACTGTCTAACTAAAAGTATGATGGGTCTGGATTTACTATTTTCTACTACTGACAAAGGCCTGCATCTTCATTCTTCCAGGTTTTTGAAAGAATATTAAATAAAATTCAAACTCATATTTGCAGCTGTCACCAAGAGAATAAATGTCCTTCATTATGTTTTCATTCACATAGAAAGACAAGAGTATTAATATGCTTTATGTAAAGTTTTATTTTTACTGAATAAAAGTAAGCCTAAATTCTTTTTAAAAGTTTTAAGTTATTTCCCAAAGATATTACTATTTTCCTTTCTTAAAGACTTGTGTTTCAGTAAGAACTCCCAATCCACCCCTGTAATCCAAATTCTATTTGGTCCTGCAGTGAAGTCAAATGTGGGATCCTGACATCGATTTGTTGCCATGGAAATAATTGAGATGTCAGTGTTTCCACATTATGACTGTACCACAGGAGCAGATGGGCTGACAGGGGGAAAATCTTTACAAATATCTCTCCAGCAATTAGCCAAAGTGCCAGGTATTATTTTAAATTTACATTATTATAAAGAATTTAGTAAGATCTATCTGAACAGCACAGAATACAACCAATTTCAACTTTTAAATTTTTCCTCAAGAAAATATTTTCAAATTATACAGAGGGCTTGCCATATTCTTTTATCCATTTGTTTATGTTTTCTTGCTTGTTGAATCACTTGTGTACTGCATAAAGATATAAGTTCAGAAAATCAGATTTGACCAGAGCAAATCCTACACCACTTGGAAAAATAGGTGAGAACACTGGATAAGTCAAGAGACAGACTAGTCCTTCTAACTTCTTTCCACCAATTCATTGAAAACATTTTCTTTGTGAAGAATACTGGTCAGGGCTAAGTAACTCACACAGCTAAATCATTGAAAATATATTTTTGCTTTAAAAATTTGCCAGGTCCTAAATTTGCCATTCTTCAATGAATCTATCTCCAAAAACTGGCTGCTTGGGTACAAAGATAAAGTTCTTTTCTGTATCCTCAGTATACTAGCCCTGTCTCCTGGCTTAATCCGTAGTCATTTGTGTATCCTCTTACAGACTTTTTTTTTTCCTAAAAGCAAAACAATATACACACAAACATACCTATTGTGTAGCATCCTAAGGTTTAAAACTATCACTCTCCCAATCTTCATAACGTACTGTCATTTGGAACCTCTTACTCTACCACCCACAGTCAGTCCTTTTTATCCAAACATGAAAAACGTTGTTCTCCCCCATTGTGGGCTAATTACACCATCTGTTTAGCCACAGTCTGGTGACACATTAACTCCCTCACATTCCCACATGACTGCCCTCATGTGTCTCCTACTGTCAAAGGTACAAGTGGTAGAGAAGGTAAGGAAATCCATCTCCTGATTTGGATTCTGGGAGTTTTTCTACCATGGTGCCATGTAATCTCCACTCGGACATCTGCATTTGAATAATTTCCCTCCATCTCACCTTAGTTTAATTATGCCAGCTGTCGAATTCAGCCAACCTGTTTCTTTTCTCTATTATAAAATAAAGATAAAGTTAATGAAAAGATAACAAATCTCCTCACAGAATATGAGTATAGTAGACATACACCCATAATAGATAACTCTAGACAAAGAAATTGAAAAATATAACCCTAGAGAAGAGCATAATTCTAGATATTTCTATCTTGACTGGAAATAAATGGCTACATCATATAAACTGCTCACAAAGAAGAAACCATGTCATCTGAGGGTGAATTTTTAAATGCAATCCCTTGCTTAAGCCTATGAAAGAAATCCCTGTGTTCACCTTCTCCGTCTTAACTCCTTATGTCCATCTCTATCACCACCAGAGAGGCACGTGCAGAATGATCGAAACTTTTGTCATGGCCAGTAACAAATAAATATATTATTTAGATCACTAAAGTCCACAGTTTTTGAAATACGTGCATTTACCCTAAAATTATACGCACATATAATGTGGAATATGACTCCCAGGGAGGAATGTAGACCCGGCATCGTGGGACGGAGAACATCTTCTTGACCAAAAGGGGGATGTGAATGGAAATGAAATAAACTTCAGTGGCAGAGAGATTCCAAAAGGAGCCGAGAGGTCACTCTGGTGGGCACTCTTATGCACAATATAGACAACCCTTTTTAGGTTCTAATGAATTGGGGCAGCTGGTGGTGGATACCTGAACCTATCAAACTACAACCCAGAACCCATGAATCTTGAAGACAACTGTATAAAAATGTAGCTTATGAGGGGTGACAATGGGATTGGGAAAGCCATAAGGACCACACTCCACTTTGTCTAGTTTATGGATGGATGAGTAGAAAAATAGGAGAAGGAAACAAACAAACAAACAAACAAAGGCACCCAGTGTTCTTTTTTACTTTAATTGCTCTTTTTCACTTTAATTATTATACTTGTTATTTTTGTGTGTGTGGTAATGAAGGTGTCAGGGATTGATTTTCATGATGAATGTACAACTATGTAATGGTACTGTGAACAATCGCATGTACGCTTTGTTTTGTATGACTGCGTGGTATGTGACTATATCTCAATAAAATGAATATTAAAAAAATTATATGCACATATAAGGCCATGCTCATGGGTGGAAAATTGGTATTTTTTAAAGGTGGATATTATGGGTTAAAATCAGCAGGAGTGTATTACGAAGGAGGAGAGCGATTCATGCTAAGTGTGTCAAGATCTTCGGCAGACTCCTCCTCTGAAAAATGAGGATGGTGAATTTCATTATCTCTCTGTTCCTTCAGTAAGTAAGTAAGTAAGTAAATAAATAAATAATAAATAAATAAATATTTATAAATATCCAATCAATATTCCAATAAATCAAGGCATCTTCTTACAGTTTACCACACATCTGGCTTCCACAAAGATCAGGGCCTGGTACCAAACTATGACAAAGTCCCTCAGATCCCACAGTTTTTTAGACCCAATGCTTAACCATGGGAAAGCAGAAAAATGAAAGAAAAATAGGAAATCCACAGCCACCAGCCAGAGCTCCCTGTTTCATCTCATCAAGTCCACCTTGGAGGTGAATGATTTGGGTCATCCTCCCCCTACCTGGCTTCTTTCGGTCTCCAATGTACCTAGATGTCCTTCTAGGAAAAGGCTGCTACTGAAAGACAAACTGACAGCCCATGGCAACAACAAACGGAATCATCTGGGCCAGTGAAACAGCACAGGCCCCAGGCTGGCCCTGACTTCCACCAATTCCAAGAAGCTGCTAATAGTCTGTTGCTATCATTCTTTAAATTCCTCCAAGTAATAAACTTTCAAGCATTGCCATTTCTAATAAACAAAGCAACAACAGTGCTTATCTATCAGAATAACATCACACTGAATATTAGCAGTAGTCTATTTATAATTAATGGAGAAAGGTGCAAAGAGGTGGAGAGTCATAACACATTATTGATTATATACTCATTACATAAGCCCAACTGTGGTTTGAAAACTGTCCAGAATGTCCTTTTACTTCCAAAAGAAGTAATCATTAAAGACTAATACAGTTGCAAATCTGGTATTTCCTTGCTGATTAGGTCACTGACTCAATTCAAGGGACTATAAAATGCTCCACTTCAGAGGAATAAAATACATATAATTTAATGGAGACGACACAACTCCTGTCCCAGCATAACTGATGGAGAAGATATAAGAAAAAAGCCTTCCTACTGAAGACAGTGAATTTCTGCAAGGGATGATAGAACTGTTAGTTTCATCTCTCCACATTTTTTCTCATGTAAGGGCAAATGAGTCAAAAGGGCATGTAGTATTCCTCAAAGTTTACATTAGTTTTGTTGCTGTTTACCTAAATGTTATCTAAAGGTTAGAAAATGGAGGACAGATATAAAATAATGAATGCTTAGGGGAATAAATATAAATATTTCTTCTTAAGAGATTACAGTTCACAGTCATCTTTAAGGAAAAATGGCAAAAGAAAAAAATGCAGTGTGAGAGAAATTGTTTAGAAAAATACTCTTTCACAGTATTCTTTTTCCACTTTTTATAATGGACCAATTTAATCAAAATGTTTCTCTTCAGCACACTGGTCCCTGTTTTGTAGGAGTTGTGAGGAAAAAAATACATATTTATACACTTGCTTTATAAACAGATATGTGTAATTACCTTGTAAAAAAAGATTTTTGTTCTTTTTTTATATGTGCACAAAATCCAGATGTCCTAATGAAAAGCCACAGTTCATAAAATGTTGGAACATCATGGAGGTATAAAGGAATAAATAAAAGCTACAAAAATGCATTCAAATTACACTTGAGTACATTTGCCTAACAAGTCCCTTTAGAGGGGAAAACTGCACTAAAGTGACTGCTCTGCACACAGACCAAATGTAAGGAGACTATACTTACAAAAGCAAATACTGACCTGTTTTCTTCACTTTTTTAAGGTGAAAGCACCTGAACACTACTGACATTAACAAGAATATACGCTTAATTTCTAAGAGGCTGTACTGGTCAATAAAAGATCAGGCAAATTTGCCCTAAGAAACAGGAAAAGGGGAAGAGAGCACCAAATGAGACCAGCCTGTGGCAATCTGACATTGTGTGCATGATCTAATATTTATTATTTAAACAGCTTTATTGACATACAAATTTATCTACAGACCATAAAATTTATCTTTTTAAAGTGTACCACAGCGATTTTTAGTATATTCACAGTTGTACAACGACCACCACTATCTGATTTTAGAACATTTTGTCGCCCCTAAAAGAAACTCATACCTATTAGCAGTTATTTCCCATTCTCGCCACTCCTCCCTACCCTAGGCAACCACTGTAGATTTGCCTCTTCTGTACATTTCATACAACTGGAATCATGAATATGGGATCTAGTGTGACTGGCCTTCACTCAGCATTTTTGAGGTCCGTCCATGAGGTACCATGTTATTACAATTACCCAATAAAATTCCCTCTAGCATTTATTTTTAATGACAATTTTAGAAGATTTGTCAGTTTCTAATTTCAAGCCCCCATGAAAATATTTTTTGGGTGGATGAGGATAGAACAGGCAGGGAAGTATCCTAAGAGAGTTGGTAGAAAAATAGAATCCAGAGTATCCTTGTCCGATAGAAATATAATTAGACTGACATTTGTAATCATAAACTTTCTATGAAGTTAATTTTATTTAACCGCTATGTCCAGAACATTATAGTTAACCAAATGAAGTTAATTTTATTTAACCAATATATCCAGAACATTATAGTTTCAACATGTGATCAATGCAAAATTATTAATGAAATATGTGGCATTCTTTTTTTCCTAGCCTATCTGCTCTGTAATTTACATGTATCTCAGATCTCAATTTGGATGAGCGATGTGATGCTAGTGGCTACCACTTTGGACTGCACAGATCCAGAGAGTGGAGTAACAGGAGAGAGCCTACAGAAAAAGAATAGTTAGCATGAGGGATGAGGGCCATTAAGTGAAAACAGAGTGGCGGATGGAAGAATATCAAGGGGGAGAAATTCAGGCAGATTTTATTTTCTTCATTAAACATTTTTTTGAGTCCCACCTCTATAATGCCTATCCCAGGGCGTGACGGGTGGTCAACTAACTGAGCTAAGAGACTATGAAGAGAAGAATAGTATACACTGTCCTCAACAAACATATCATCAAATAAGAGAGATAAAACATTTTTAAAGCTTTAAATTAGAAAGTGAGTCCCTCTATATGACAAATGCAGATAAAGTGTGAAGGAAAGGGATTAGAAGGGAAGGGATTTATTCACAACTTGGAGAATTCAGCACTGCCCTCCCCAACTTTCCTACTTTCACTTTCTCTCTCTCTCTCTCTGCTCTTTTTGGATTAAGTGCCTCTATTAGACAAGTAGTTATAAAGTAGTTTGATGCTAGTGTTCTGTTCTCCTGGCCACCTCCAGCATGCTACTGCCCAGGGTTATTATCAGTTTAGGATTTGGAACCGTGCTGACATGTGCCCATATCTAATTATCTATGATACACGTTCACTTCTTCAAATCCCTAAGGCTCCTGTGAACTGTAAGTTAATGTCATTTATGGCCACCGTTCACCCATCTCTTGGGGCCTCTTAATAATATTCAGTTCCACATCATTGATATTCTATTTTAAGAAATTTTATATATAACAAATCAATACTTTAAAGTTAAATAATGTGCCCTTCTAGATAAAAACAAAATTTATTAGCTTATTTATTCATAATTATAAATTTACAATTTATTATATACAATTTATTATATAAATAACAAATAATTTATAAATTTATACATAATCATATATATAAATTATATAACATAAATCTTATACAAATATATATAAATTATACATAATTTATTATTGTTCCTATTAGAAAGCAAGAAGACTGGAGCATTTTAATTAGAATTTTATTATAGTTTCTGCAAAATAATGCATCCTTCTCTGTGGGAGTAGAACTTTATTTAAATAAATGAATTCCTCCATGAATTTCCATCGAAGTCAGAAATAGATTAAAGTATGTCTGGCATGCAAAGCCCCTATTATTGCATAATCTCTTAGGCAAAAAGCCAAATGACAATAAACACAGAACCTTTAAGTATTTTTATATAGCTAAGCAGTTGCTTCAACCGCAAAATCATTTATTTAAAAAGTCACAAATTCAACTAGTAAATTGGAGGGAGCAGTCTAACCTCTAAGTGCAAAGTAAACGTTAAGTAATAAACTAAAAAAATACTAACATAGAAACCAAAGTAAATTCCTTAAGTCCCCAGGACCTTTGAGAAAGAAAAAGGTGCATTTATAACTCAGATTGTTCATTTATGTGATCTGCATTAGTGAACATTAAAGGAAACAAAATCTTATTTTGGATAAAATCAACAAAGCAGATCTCTAAAATCGCAAAAAATAAAAGTGCTGCACTGATGTAACTCAAAACCAAAAGTCATAAATCATCAAGTTAGTAACATATCATTATTATGTAGTAAATAAGGAGCCTTTTAGAAGCTTTTAGTTTTTTAAAAATTCACAAAACAACAGATGGCCACACACGTGCTCTCGGTTCCCGGTGTGAGTACCTGTAAAACCTGCAGGATCAACTCTTCCTTCTCGAGACAAAGGAGAAAACTCTAACAGTAAGACCAAGACTGTTATTTTTAAACAATTTAGAAGAAAAGAAAGATCATGGAGGGTCTTCCGTAAAAACAACAATAAAAACATTGCATGTCTCCAACAGACGCCACAGAGGTTACGGAAAGAAAGTTTAAATCCAAAAATCTGTCCTTTCTTTCTCTTGGGTTTGTTTTTCGCTCTAAAAAAAAACGTTCACGGTTTTGCTATGGGCAGCCTTAGGCTACTCGTAAAAGTCCCCTGCAAAACAAATATGACCTTTGGTAAGGCAATCAAATAAAATTCATATTACTCAACAAGAGCAGTTTGGTAACGAGTCAACTGAGGGTAAAGGAAAGGCCGACATGAAAGGTGGGTGAGAGGCAGTGATGGTGTCGAAAGGCTTTACTTAAAAAATAAAAAATAAATAAATGCCTCCAAATAATAAACCATGAAAGAGATTACTTACAAGATCACAGAGAATATTTACTAAATAATTACGATCAAGCACCTTATTTTTTAATAAAGCCGCGGTCTATATATAATTGTTTATTATTTGGTATTAATTTTAAAAATCCATCAAATTCTGCAGGGTATAAATACCTCAATTTTAAAAAATCTTTTTTCAAAGAAAAGCAAATTTAAAGACTAACAGCATGAAATGTGGGCAGACCACTATTATTATTAAATATTTGGGAATATTTTAGGATTCTAATTACAACCAAATTCAATTAAATACCATGTTTCAAAAACCTGTAAAAAGAAAATGGAAACGATTATTTACATTTTTTGCAATCACTAAGTTGCAAAGGTGAAGTTTGCATCTGGGAACCAGTTCACTACTAACAGTTGCCAGGGCCGACTACATAATTTGCCCAGAGCAAAATGCAAGCGCGGTTTCTTATTCAAAAACCAGGGGAAAAAATTTTTTTTCTTTCTTCCGTAGTCTCTCAATCCGACATAGTGTTTTTTATTTGCTATCTACGTAATGCTCCCTTGGGCATGGGGATACTCGTGGGGCGAGGACCGACCCTCAGAGACGCCTGTAGCTTTGCACCCCGACTCTCTACCCATGGCTCTCCAGGTGAGCAGTCACTGGGCTGAGCCGGCGGAGAGTGGGCGGGCCGAGACCCCAGCCTGGAGGGGGCGGGAGGAGGCAGGGGGCGGGGTCTCACAGGAGCTGGCGCGCCGACCCTCAAGCGCATGCGCCATTGTCCAATGGGACTTCATTTACAATACATAATCAATGTAGAAATTAATAACAACTTCAAGACAGCAATCACAGGGTATATTAAACCTCAAGTCTGAGTGCCTTGTATGACTGCACAGGTGACGTGTCCAAGAAGCGGGTCCTGACGATTGTTACCTTCAGACTAAAGGAAAAATAATTAAGGATTTTTTTGGTAGCAACTTTTGCCAGTTGACTTGGTTGAAACTGTCTCCATAATATCTACTGCCAAGTCTCTGTCAATGCTACAATTACAAATAAGAGAGATCTATCAAGAAAGAAAATACACTGGAAATTCAGTCTTTCCTATTAATTCATATGTCAGACAATCCTTGCTAAGTGCAAAGCAAATTAGCCCTGAAACTTAGAAGAGACAATAGCAAGGGCAAGAACCGCAAAAATTAATATCTAGAAAAATACAGCAATTACAGTTGAAGGGCATCACACTGTACATATTATGCACATAATGAACACAGGCCTCCTACCCACAGAGTAGCAACAGGTGGAGGATGCATTTTAGGTCTTTGAAATCTCAAAGTGACTACAAACTTAGGAGACAATTAGGCTCCTAATAACTAGGGAGGAAAATAATAGGTATGGTCAGATATTTAGACTTTAGAAAAAATAATTATTTTAAATTCTAGAATGGGGAAAAAACTAAATATGATATACAGAAGGGAATATGGCTCATTCTAACAAACTACTGAGTATACAATTAAAATGACTCCATAGAAAAGGGAGGGTACACTTAAAACAATGGACACAGTACTTCTTTTGAGCTAAGATATTTAATATAAATAAAACTGCAACAGAATTTAAGAGAATAATAATATACAAATGAAACGTACCCTAAAACGTTAAGGAGACTAAAGCTGAGAATGAACTAAGGCACCAAAAAAGCACTTAAAATAACAAAAAAGATTTTGTTATTACTTGTGGGGTAAGAGGAACACAGAGAAGTTATGCTCACATATTAGGGCAGGTGGTGCACTGTTAACAATGGCAAGTCCTATTTGCTTATATTATTCAGGCTGGTTTTGAGAGGAAGAGATAAATACCACTAAAAAACAACAACAAACAGTAGTATCCATGATTGTAGACTAGAATTGTATAAAACAGCAATGGCCACTTCCAGTAAGATCAATATCCTCTCCTACTAGAATTACATCCCATAATAAGAAAAAAACTTGCAAGCTGTCACCACTGAACCCACTTTGACTAAGATCACTGATGACTTTCCTGTCACCCATGAAAGCAGACTAGTTAGCCCTCACTGACTGTCTCAGCAGCATTCTATACTGATGATCACTTTCTCCCTCAGATTCTTGGTTCCCATGATTTAAACCTGTCGCTGGAAGGTGCTAGAATTCACAGATTGCACAATAAGAGAGAGTGTTGAGGGAGATGAGGCTGGAGATAAGGTGAGGCCCACCACAAGAATTGACAATGGGAAATCATTAAAGGTTTGCAACTTCTCTGGCCACTCCTGGGTTTCCTTTGGAGATTCACTGTCCTTTCACTGGCCGTTAAATGTTGGAATTTCTATCAGCATCAATAGCCTTCCTAGCTAAGGCTAACGCAGCTTTCTCAGAAAGTTCTCTAATACAGACATTTCCTTTGCACTCCACACCATATATGGTGGTTTGGAGCTGTATATACCCCAGAAAAACATGTTCTTAAATCTAATCCATTCCTGTGGGTGTGAACCCACTGTAAGTAGAAACTTTTGATGAGGCTACTTCAGTCAAGATGTGGCTCACCTCAATCCGGATGGGTCTTAATCCTCTTACTGTAGTCCTTTATAAATGTAATGAAATTCACAGAGAGAGAAAGCCACAAAGGAAGCAGCCAGAAGCAGATTATCAATGGAACCCGGAAGAGAAGGGGGAGACCAGGAGACTCCACCATGTGCCTTGCCAGGATAGCCCAGAGCCAGCCCCAGAATGATGCTTCCATCAAGGCGATGCTTCTGGAAGAAAGCATCGCCTTGATGACACCTTGATTGGGAAGTTTTCCCAGCCTCAAATCCTAAGCAAATAAATTTCCATTGTTTAAGCCAAACCATTGCCTGGTTTTTGCTTGAGTAGCCTAGGAAACTAAAATACCATATATCCAACTTCCTACTTGATCTCCCTACTTGTCTGTCACAAAGGCATTTCCAACCTGTCCCTAACCATGTTGATGATCTGCAACCCATCCTCACCCTCAAACCTGGTCCTCTTCCAGGGTGCCCGCTCTCACTAAATAACACTTCCTCTCATCTAGCTTTGACAGACAGAAACCCTCAGGATTCTTTTCTTCACTCTTCCTCATTCTCACCTCCAATTCATTACCAAGTCTTGATATTTTACCTTCCAAGTTTCTCTCAAAGCCACCCACCACTCTCCATCTACTCTACCACTAACCAAATTACCAAACTTCTCCCACTGGTGCAGTCCCTTAACTCATCTCCCTGTGGCCACTGCAGCCAGCTTCCATTCTGAGCTCCACATTATAGCCAAACTGATTTTGGAACAGAAACCCAATTTTATCACCCTCCTTTAGTTGCAAACCTTTAATGATTTCCCATTGTCAATTCTTGTGGTGGGCCTCACCTTATCTCCAGCCTCATCTCCCTCAACACTCTCTCTTATTCTGCAATCTGTGAATTGTAGCACCTTCCAGTGACAGGCTCTTTGTATATATGTTGTTCCCTCAAACTAGAATGCTTTGCCCTCATTCCCACTTTACTCCCTTCATTGTATTAATTTCTATGTATCTGTCAGTTCCCTCTCAACTCATGCAACTCATGTTTATGATAGGTCCAGTTATATCCAACCTTCCCATACTCTAAATATAAGGAGCTAAGTTGATGTACATTATCTCATCTCTAAGAAACAGAAAAAACATTTAAACAAAATAGATTTAAATGCTTTCATAAATCCAGATACTAGTCTCTTCTCCAAATCTAGTTAGGTTTTAAAACCTTTATTAAGTGCTTAAATTTTTTTTTTATAAACCCTAGCAACAAATTCAAAAGTTGGAAAAAAGTGTGTACCATTACAAAAATGTCCTGCCACATTCATTAAGTTTAAGGGGGAAAAGGTTAATGCTATCTTTAGATAATGATTTAAATCTATACATAACCTTGGAAAAGTTTTCCTTTTTAAATTTTTCTTTTCATGAACAAAAACAATCTTGAATTTCTTTCAAACACATCAGAATGAAAGAAACCCATCACAGTTGCTTCCTTACTTTCTCCTGTGATGGTAAGGCTTTAGGAAGAATAAGGTTTACAGAATGGCCACTTCTTCAAGAGCAATGAGAAACCAAAAGTGCAGGGTGGGTGTGAGGATGAAGAGTCATTAAATGTAACTGATAATTGATTTATGCTAAAGAGGATTATAAATAATAAGCAAGCTATTTTCACTCATGACAGAAATTCATATCCCATTTCTATTTAATGCCACTAGATCTTCAAGCCCAAGTCACTCATCCGGCAACAACAGTAAGCACCTACTCTGACAACAGGCCCTGTGCCATTTTTAGAAACAGGACACAGATTTAAATTTTGTTTTTAAGACTCATCTATCTTATTAAAAACTAGAAAACAAGTATGGGGGCTTGGTGGGGGCAAAAGGAAATAGACAAAGAGAAAGAACTTGCCAGAGTCAGAGCTGGAAGCTGCTCAATGACCTTTCCAGGAACAAATCCCTGGGCAAAGCTACCCAGAAATTCTGGTTCCATCTGTAATGGCTTCTGAAAGCTTGGGTTCCAAGAGGATAACCAGAAAACACATCATATCTCTTGAGGGACCTCTTTCCCTCTTTTAGAGAAATAAAGCTCCCCATAACACCGTGATAATTTTTAATAAACTTCCCAAATAGTGGTCATAGCTTCCAGCCATGCAGAGGATCTGAATGAGCTTAGTACCTAAAAATCATTCATTCAACAATTATTTATAAAGTACCTAAATTGGCACTAAGTCTAGGAACTGGGGATATGATGTTGATAAAAATGTCAAGATGGAAGAAATTAAAGGAAAACAATACAAAAAAGCCATAAACTTGAAAGCCTCATGGGCTTTTTATATATCATTTCATATTATAGTTGTTGCTTTGAAAATATGCTATTTATTCCTGGAGGAGTTAAGTCAATTGAGGGCAGAGTTTATATCACATTCATCTTTGTATCCTTCACTAAGCCTTCACAAACCTGGCACAATGCTTTGCTTAAAAACTTTGCTTAAATAAAAACTTTGCTTAAATAACTGACTTATGAAATGCAAGTTGCCAAGCAGGATGCTTGGCAATGAGTGGCTATTAGTCTGCATTCATGTATCTGTGCACTCATTAAAGTTATGTGCTTGAAACAGTATTAGTTTTAAATACGTGAAAAGTCTGTGACGTATAATTCCCAAATGCATGAGCTCACTGATTTATCAAAACAATCCTATGAAATAGATACTATCACCACCCCCGTTTTATACATGAGGGTATTTAACTAACTTACATAAGGTCACACATCTGGTAAGTGATGGAGCTGGGTTTTGAACCAAAATCTGCCAGACCCCATTGTGTCCACTTCATTACACTGCCTTTCAAGATACTATGAGAACATATTTTGCATGTAAATCAATTCATATAATAAATGCATTAGTATAGAATTATATTTTCAATATGTCACGAGTCTTTTAAGCAAACTATAATTGTAAAATATTTGTTACTTTTTACCCTTAACTTGCTTGAAGCCTTAGAATTTCATGTTACTGTAGTAAATAAATAAATAAAATGACACTATGAAAACATTTAGACTTTTTTTCTCCTTTTCTACCTTCAAAAATATCATCTAATTCTAGTGTATTTCTTTCAGGACACAGTCAGATGTATTAAACTTGAAGACTGACACCATACAACAAATCTTGAATTTCAAGCTTTTAGTTAACTATACTCTGCAGCAGTTTATTAGGATTCTCATTTAACCGTGAATACCATAACTAGACATTTCTTATCATGTAAAGTTTATTTTCAAGCAGTGTAATTTGTCTCTGTTTAGATTGATTCCTTTTTTTTCAGGGCTCATTTATATTACTGTTGAATCCATTAACTTTGATAAAAAGTTTTATGAGTAGAAAATTGTTCTGGAATAGATATACAGAAAAGTATTTCCCAACAAACTCACCTTTAATTCCATGGCTTCCATAAACAGCATTCTCCTCATTACCATTCATTTATGGACGTGGCCAGTCACCCAAGAAACTGATTTCTCCTGGTTCCTTTCTATTTTTCCTTAATCATCTCACCTAACTAGTATTTGGCACTTCCCTTTGAGCAGACTTTTCCTCCAACCCTTTGAACAGTTATAATGTTTCTATTTCAATCAGAAACAATTTTCAAAAATCTTTGTACCAAACAGAAACACCACCCCAGGCCAGGGGAATTCAATATAAACACTGAACACCTTTGAAAAAAAGCAAAAAAACAAAAAGTGTTAAG
Organism: Choloepus didactylus; assembly: GCF_015220235.1. Lineage (NCBI taxonomy): Eukaryota > Metazoa > Chordata > Mammalia > Pilosa > Megalonychidae > Choloepus > Choloepus didactylus. The sequence goes on along the minus strand of NC_051313.1, from coordinate 19,590,012 downwards.
GTATCTGACTTCATCAACACAAGATAAGCTCCTTTCCCACAGAAGTTCTCTTTGATAAATACTTCTCACAGCTTTGAAACAAGGTATTTTGTTGATAACAATGATAAATGTACTTTTCACATTTGTAGAAAAATAAGATCACAATATCTATGGCAAAATTAACAAAAGCAGACCAGTATCTAACCTTGAAAAAACAGAAATGACCACTACAAATGAGTGCTTTCCTCCATTTACTTTATCTAGCTAGAAAACTTACATTAAACCATCTATCAAGAAACAAAAGATTATCTGGTGGACTTAGCTGTAGATGTATGCTGAGGGGAGGCACTGTGACAAAATAATAAAGTCAGAATGTACACACAGAGAATATGCCCTATTCTCAACTTCCAAGAACTTGAAAATACCTCCAAAATAATTTAAACTCTGACCTGGAAAGCCAATTTAAATATAGTAAAACTAAAGGCCTGCCATTTCTTATATTGTCGTTACTTATTAATACCCTGGAGGAGCTTTAAGGGGACTGTTTTAACATAAGAATTGAGGATAGTGGATGACTTTTCCTGTTTCAAAAGAAACAAGCATTTGGCTACTTCTTGTCATACTTTTATTTCAGCATGAGTATTTAGCTTAGTACTTGTGGTAGACAGAATAATGGTTCCCCAAAGAGGTCTACATTTTAATCCCCAGGAGCTGTGAAAAACCTTAAGACTTAGCAAAGAGGAATTAAGGTTGCAGTGGAAATGAAGTTGCTCGTCAACTGGAGAGAGCATCCTCCATTACCCGGGTGAAGCCAATGTCATCCTAAGAATCCAAAAATGTGGAAAAAGGGACCAGAGAGGAGGCAGTGTGGGAAATACTGCACCTCATATTATTGGCTTTAAAGACTGAGGAAGGGGGGCCATGAGTCCAGAAAGGGGGAGACTTCTAGAAGCTGGGAGAAGCGAGAAACAGATGCTCCTCCAGAGCTTCCAGTCAGAGTACAGCCCTGTGGACACCTGGGTTTTAACCCAATCAGACCCATTTCAGATTTGTGATCTCCAGAAATGTAAGCTAACGCATTTCATTTGATTGAAGCCACTAACTTTCCAGTAACTTGTTGCAACAACCACAGAAAACTAATACAGTACTTCACAACTCGTATACAGAAAGTATATATTGTTATTCTTAGGCATAATAATGAACTATCTTATTTTATATAACTTGTAGTCATAGACTACTTCAGACCCCACCACTAACAATTAGTTAAGGTACTTACCGTCAGGTCTCTGCTTCCTCATTTTTAATACAATGGGGATTGGTGGTATGTTCTAAGGTTCCTTCATGCTTTAAAGTTTTTGTGTTTTGGCTCATGAATGCTAATTATGAAGTGTTGTTTGAGCTTTGTCTTTTTTTATGAAATCATTCTGTTAAATTCTAATGAACTTCTTGACATAAGGAAGTCATATTAAAATAAATCTTATGTAAGTTCACAGAATTATTCATAATAACCTACTGCCTTTCACTTTAGGTCTCTAGCAATTTCTCTGCTTTATTAAGGTCCTTTTCTCATTCTCTAAAAAGGCCAAGTTCAAGTAAGAGAACGCTTCAGTTTGTACTTGCATGCAGCTTTTGGCTTAGAAATCCCTGTTATCTCTGAAGAAGAGAGGAAAAAATTTAAAAAATCAATACAGTGCAGAATTTGCTTTTAAATAATTCTTAACATACAGATCTTTCAATAAGGCTCTAGAAGAAAAGACAATATATCCCTTTAAAAAAATGGCTCTGAAAACTTTTCTTGTAAACTATTACAAGTCCTGGCTATAATGCTGAAGTGAACATCTACCATAAAAAATGAAAAAAAAAAAAAAAAAAAAAAAAAAAAAACCCTACTTATTTTCACTGCATTTAACCACTGAGTAGAATTCTTTCTCTCAAAAAAAAAAAAAAAAAACAGTCACAAAGTTGAAAATAAGCCAGGCAAGGAAAATTAAATCCACATTAAGGACCAGGTGAAGTCTCCTATAAGTTGGAGTGTTAAAATAGCTACAATATATGATAATTACCACTGAGCATCATTTAAAAGTAAATTTTATGCAACAATGTTCTTGTGGCTCTAAATGAATTTTGTATTCCTGAGAGTAACTGTCAAGACCAGTAGTGGAAAACATTCAGAGAGGACTTATATGCAATATTTTCTCCCAACTTCTCTCACAAGTATGCCAAATAGTAAAAGGGATTTGTGGGATTTCCAGTTTTCTGTTAAAAGAACAGTGAGATATTTTTCATTTAAAATTAGATTGAATAAAGTAAAATGCTTGGGTTACAAGACATTTGGAAGTAGGAATTGGAGAAGGAAATGAATAGGAAAAAGAAAAATGAACAGAGTGGAGGATTTTAGGTATTATGGAAGATGAGCAGAAAACATTGGGACAAACCTTTTGCAAAAGAAAAGAGTGATGATAAGTTATCAGGAGTAGTTTGGAACAAGATGCAAGTGGGGTGGTAGGGATGGGATAGGGACTATATTAGTGGTTAGAAAGAGAGATCTTACAGGGAAATATGTGCGAGTAAGTGAAAATCTAAACCAGAAATGCATACATTTCTGTATGATACAAAACTACTTCCAAAAATAAAAGCAAAACAAAGCCAAACGAAACCAGGCCAATCAGGAAGGGGAAAGAAGTGTGGCTGTGACATGACCCAGGCACTCACTAGCAAACTGTGTTCCTTCCTATTTTTATCACAAAGAGAGGTCCAACAAATTATCTGTGAGTGTGCGTGAGGTTACCCCTGGTTATTTTCATATTACAGTTTTTGAAACTGTGTTTAGAGATTTCAAACATCGCTGTGCTGAGTATGGTTTCCATGATTTTAACTGATCAAATGTACAGTAAAAATATATCAGAATCAAGTAAGTCCAAGAGCTAGCTTATGAGAGCGAGATGAATGGTGGACAAAGTGAGGGAAAAGACTGCACAAGGCAAACTGCAGAAGCAAAAGAGACCAGAGAGATGAGGATAAGGAGGCAGAGCAAAGACTGACAGCATTACTTTCACACCTTGCTCTCTCCCCAGACTGCTTCCCACAAGATAGGACAGGGCCAAGTGAAAGTACGGGTTTCTGTTGAGCCTGGGGGTGTGGCCCCTTGTTTCCAAGTCTGGTCTTTGTTTCTCCGGGTTTTTGCCCCATGAATTCTTCCTTGTATAGAACAGACCCCCCAGAAGCCTGGTTTGTAGCTTCTGTTTGTATCACAAGGTCCTGTGTGTCACAGATGGTGCAGCACCGTCAAGTGCAGCGAGTGGGTGTGTGTGCACGTGTGTGTTGGTTGTTAGTTGTGAAATTATTTCAAACTTACAGAAGGTTTGCAAGAATAATGCAAAAACTCCTGTATATCCTTTACCCAGTTTCACCAATATTCAACATTTTGTCATATTTTTTTATCTTTCTATTCCCATATATTTAACATTTATTCTACATAATTCTATAGAATTTATATATATTTTTCCTAAACAATTTGATAGTAGGTTACATATGCCATGCCCTTTTAGCCCCCAATATTTCGATGATGTATGTTTCCAAACCACAGGAATATTGTTATAATAACCACAGTATTGGTTTAACAATTTAACATTGATACAATACTATTATATAATCCAGGGTTCAGCAAATGATAGCCTGAGGCCCATATGTGACCCCTGTCCTTGCAAATAAAACTTTATCGGAACACAGCCAGGTTCATTTGTTTTGCTACTATCATAGCAACAGTGTGAACAATGGCAGAGCTGAATAGTTGCAACACAGACAGTATGGCATGCAAAGCCTAAAATATTTACTATTTAGCCCTTTACAGAAAAAATTTGCCTGATGTAATTCACAGTCTATATTCAATTGTCAATTGTCTTATAAAGTCTTCTTTAGCAATTATTCCCAGTCTAGGATTCAATCTGGGATCATGCCTTGCATTTAATTGTCAAATCTCTGAATCTCCTTTCATCTAGAACAGTTACTCAATCTTTCTAGTCTTCCATGACATTGACATTTTGGAATACAGGCCAGTTATTTTATGGAATGTTCCTCTATTTGGTTTGCTCCTCAGCATACAAAACCTATTTTGTGAGCTATGTTTTTAAATGTCCAGAAGGACGACCATTCATTTCAGCAGTTCAAAGTAAGAAGATATACAGAAGGCAAAAGAACACAAAAACAAAACCTAACATGTTTTGAATAATCCACATTTGGGGTCTGCCCATAAATCTTTCCTCCCCACTTAACATACCAGTGCCACATGTCGTGGTTAAGTAACCACAGCCCTGGGCTTGAGGAGCCAAAACACAACATTAGTAAGTTCTATTTAAGGAAACTGCCAGTGAGTTTCTGGGTGACAATAAGCCATATCTATCTAAACCCTTGGATTGGCTAATGCCACATGGGACCAGGGTGGGACATGGTGTGGGAGGAACTTGAATGTGTATTTAAAGGAGAGGTGACACAAGGGGCATGATGGCTGTCATCAAAGAGGTCAAGTGTTCTCATACAGAAGAGGCATTAGAAACTGACTTGGTTTAACTCACCCACAAAAGGTTGAACTATGACCAGGAAACAATGTATTTTTCAATGGAAAAACAGATCTTTCTAACTCATCTTCCCCTAGAAGGAAAATCAATGACCCGAGAAAATAAAATAAATGCTTAGAATAAACCTCGGGTTCAATGAATAGCAACAAGTCGACAAAATGAGGCTGTATACTATATTTATGTTGTTTTTCTTTCCAAACTTACCTTTAAGCCAGAAAGCTTTCATTAGTTATGGCCATCAGAATTTAAAAGTTTTCTAAACTTCTGCAACAACTGAAAACTCATGACTGCCTCAGGCAGAAGCAAGAAGGGAAAGACCTTTATATCAAGGCTGAGCATCACTATATTTTCCTCCAGAGCAAAAATGTACGCCTCCAACTGTCAGCAACAAGAAGGGCAGGAAAGGAAATTGCACACAGGAAAAGATCATGGAAGAGTACTGCAAATAATTTTAAAATCCCTACTGCGTCAACTAAAACCGAGGCCATATGATGTGTCTAATAGCTCAAGAACCAATAATACCTATGCTAAGCTAGCTCTGGGGCCAATAACCATTACCTTTCAACATACATCTCTCTGTTCACTGTGAATTTCGAATCCTGCCTTTATGAGAAGCTAAGCAATTGGAAGCAGTATACTACAGTGGCTACAAAGAGGGACCCCAGCATCAGATTGCCTGGGCCATTTACTGGCACTGTTATTATCAGTTATGTGACCTTGAGCCAGGGATCAGTCCCTCTGCATCTGTTTCCTCCTTTGTAAAATGGAGATAGTAAGAATTGGTACCTCATTTATTTGCTCTGCAGATTATCCAAGATAATATATTTAAAGAGTGCCTCATCCATAAAAAACATTTAAGGAACAGCTATATTGTGTTGACAATAGAGATGCAGTGAAATTCCAGAAGGAGCTCAGGTTATCGGATTTTCGTTTCAGATAAACCGCTCTGAGAACACTGTGGAAGGTGGGTTGCTTAAAGGAAGTCATTTGGGAAACCAAAGCAGGAGACTACTGCAGTTATACAGGAAAGCTATTCTGAGGGTTTTAAGGAAACAACATTGGGATAAGCAGGAGGCATAGATGTGGAGATTAAAAGAGGTAGAGAGTGCAGGACTTGGTTACTATAAGGAGAGGAAAAGGAGCAGTGCCCATGTTTCTGGCTTGGCTAACTGGAATCCTGGAGGACTGGGGAGAAGCATGCTTGAGGAGAGCAAATAATTCAATTGCTTTAAACATGTTGAGACCAAGGTACCCCTGGGCATTGCACTGGGTTATTACCTTAAATAGAGCTGAAACATAAGGGAGAGGTCTGAGCTGGGTAACACTTTGCAGTCATCATTTCATTGATGAGAAAATATTTTTAATCTAGTTTAGAGCAGAAACAGATGGCACTTCCTAATAAAAGAGGCGGTTTGCAGCCACATCACATTGTAATGTTCAGTGTCAAGTATTTTTGTACAGTATTTAGCACTGGGACTAAAGTTCTTCCATCAACATTCTGACAATTCTTCAAAATCAGCACTGACTTCAACTTTTAGGAAGGATGCTCTCACCAAGATGAATTTTTGGTTACGTTTCATTCATTATTTCATCCCACGATTTCCAAAAGGAGATTCATATTGCAGATTTAATTCTGCTGCTCAAGAACTTGATCATCCTATAGCAGTCCTTGTTTTCACCAGCACCTTCTGTCATCTAGTTCTTTTTGGGTCATATAAGCAGACCCTCAAAACACCTCCCCTAGCATTTTGGTCATGGATACATCCAGAAGGCCCTGAGGCATTGGGAAGCAGCCTTTCTTGACGGAGGTCAGCAGAGCCAAAAGTACTTAAACTGTATTAACTATCAGTGAGGCGTGAACCTCCGAGTAATGCAAGTGTAAATAATACACTTCAGGATCACAAAGTCACATAAATAAAGCAGTTTTAGGTCAATACATATGAAAAGTATGTGGATATAGTCTTACTTCAACATTCTATGTACTACAGTTTGATATTCTTTTTAAATACTGTCAATTCATTCCTGGTTAAGAAAACATAATTTCATTTTGGTTTGGTTCAGCAAATTATTGCATGTTTTCAGGTTTATGGTTTATGCAAGTAATTACTGGGGAACTAGGAATATGTGATTTTAAGGTCTAGATGAGGATATATTTCAGAAGCATGGTTTCCTTCTAAACCACCTTAAAAAAAAATCCATGTTGAAACAAAAAACATCAAATCTTCCTGGATTGTTACCACCAGTACGTAAAACAAGAATGCTTCCATGTGTTTAGTTTCCCAAACACTTAATAAAGATGTAATAAAAATTTTAAAAGTGATTTCCAAATTGCATAAAGCCAGAGCAATCAAGAGGCAAGAAGAATAAAAATGTTTACTCATTTTGGTGTGGTTACCCTAAACTACATTTTAGAAAAACTAACAAACTTATAGCAAATAAAGCAAGCCAATTTTACTTCAGGAAGCTAACAAATTCTACTAAAGTGATATACACAGTTATACTTGGAATCTCTAGCAGATATATTGTAGCCAAGGGAAAGAAAAAAAAAGGTAGCAACATTATCTTCAAAACAGTCACTTTCAACATTTGCCACGAAATTGCAATCTCTTTTCTGTAAGCTATAAAGTCTAAAAGCTAAAGTTCAAGAGGACTAACCACCATATACAACTAATTTTATTTAAAAGTGCTAAAGACTACACTTACCCAGTTTTTTCTAAAACACTAAAAATGAAAAACTCTTATGTGACAAGTGCTGATATTTATGATATAAACTTGACACGTAGAAAATATTCAGGCATTCAATTTAGACACTGAAATTTTTTTCATATTAAGAATAGATCAACCTTACATTGATAATATAATTCATATTTAAAATCACCTTCTTTCATAGGTGGCACAGCTCAATTCATAGGCATTTTGGAACAAACTCACAGCTCCTCTTCCCATCATTTCTATGTATCATGGCAAATGCCACCAAATTGAATGAGCCAAGGGAAAACACTACATGCTACATGTAAAGATATGGCTTAAGCATTACCTTTTAGGGGCAGATGTGTTGAAACTATTTAAAATTAACTGAAAGAGAGGCCATGGTGTTCCAACTTACCTGGAACTTACTGAATGCAGGCAATCTTTGGAGATGCTGTTTTGATATCAACATTTCAGGAGGAAAAGGGAGTAGCGCAAGGATTAAAGGGTTTATTTAGGAACTGAAAGAATTTTGCCTGTGGTCTGTGGACTCCTTCCCAACTTACCCACATCTCTCCCCTCCATGCCATCGTTAACTGATAGTAAGATCACCAATGCCAGCCCATGCGAAGAACTCTGTGTTTCCCTCCCCGCGAGCCATTCATGGGCCCTGGTGGGCTGCCACATGCCCACCCATAGGAGCAGACATCCTTGAGCATTTATTCGAACCTGAAATACTGTTTGGTACCTTTATGTAATATATCGTTCTGGTGCTACTATTTGATACATTGTTCTGGGACCATTCTCACCGGCCTTTGCTCCTCTGTCTACTATGGAAAGTGGAATGCACGCATTCAGGGAACTTGAACGTGACCTTCATCCTGACAAAGGCAAACAAAATAATGCTATAAAACAAGAGGGTGGATATGAGCCATGTTTGCATTTTTATGATGCTCTTGCCACTCCAGGAGAGAAATGGTCTCAAATGAAGTGTTTGTTTTAGTAAAAGGAAAGATAACCCATGCCTGTGGATGTCTGTTAGGTAGCAGAACACTATCATAGTTGCTTTGCTTTTCACTTGCCCACATCAAAGAAAAGCAGTATTATGAGTGGGGAAAAAACAATAAGTAAACCAATATTTCAAAAATTTTGCTAATTTGCAAACAAATTAAGAAGTTCCTCTACTTGAGGCTAAAATATATTACCAGGACATAAAAGTCCTAGGATATGAAATTCAGCAGCCATTCCTTGCAGCACTGCCTCTTCCTGTACTCACAGGTGAGATGACCCTTGAGCAATTCCAGCCTCACCCTAGTAACCACCTTGCCTTACTAACCCAAGGCAGCTGATTCCCACTTTTCCTAGAAAGCTACAGAGAAAACTAGATGTTCCCTTCGGGCAGAAAGGTTTGAGGCTAGGGTGAAGGCTCAGCAAGCATTTACTATGCTAGAACTTAAGCATTTACTATGCTAATGCATAAAAAGGATCTTGGCATCTAGCCTATACACCCAAGATCCAGACAACTTCTTCTAGTCCTGCCAAAATGTTTTTGGTGCACTTCATGGTCCATAAGCTCACTGGGACTGTCCTTTTCCAGCTTTAGTAAAACTGTATGATTCTAGTGCTAAATTATTGCAACACAATAGATGTCTCAGGTGGAAAAATACTCCGCATTTTACTTCTGAAATGATTATGACACTGAAAATTAGGGGAAAACTTATCTTAGCAATATTCACATAGATGTTACTACAAGTCTTGCTTCAAGCTGTTATTTATTATCTAATACATTTCACTGTCCAAATTCCACTGTAATAAAATCCATCTTAATCCACACATAGTGTTTACAGATGGCTATGAAGAAACCAAGCTAGCCCAGGGAATCTTTGTTGTGAACAGATTTGGGGGATGGGGGTAATTTTAATTTCAGGAGTTGAGAAAGAGTTTTCATGCTCAGGTTTTCTCTATCTTCTTTTCCTGCAAAGGAAATGTTTTGTTTGGGTAGATTTCAAAGATGAATGATTACAAGGAATGGTTAATCACTCACTAAAGGCAGAATTTTTTTTTTAAGCTTATCTGTTCTCTTGGCACATTATTAAATTAAGTGTCTTGAATTTTACTTAACACTATTTTCCTATTTATTCTGTATTCTGTCTTGTGGCTAAAATAAGGAGCATATTCTTATTATCTCCATTTCCTCTATAAAATTTGTTCTTCTGTTTCAACGTTCTGGAAATAGCCTATAGAAATTGAACAAAGGCCACCCACTATTTCATAACCAACTCAACAGATTTCCTGACCTCACCCTTGGCATCATTTCATTTCTCTAACCCACTTTTGTCCTTGACTTCCACACCATTGACCCAATTGCATGAAGCATTTTGCCCCACCTCCATTCCAACATTGGTCCTCAGCCCCATGCTCTGTTTTCCTTCCTATTCCTTACTCCGAGAGCTCCTTCACTTTCAGTTCTACAGACAACTCGACCCGTGGCTGATATCTGGAAGCCAACAAAGAACTTGACCTCCCTCCTTCCCCCCTCAGGCTGGTACCTCCAAATGCCTGCAAGATCTCACTCACATGTCAACTCAAATTTGACAGGTGAAGACCAGAGCTCAGCTTCTCCCCCAACAAGAACCAAGTCTTCACAAATTTCCTCTGTCAACATTATCTCTGTCCTCCCGCTCCCCTAGGCTCATAAAATTTGAAGTTATTTTTGGCTCTCTCTCTTCTCCACACTCAACATTCAAACCGCCTACAAACTCTGCCATTTCCACCTCTACCATACCTCCCTGATCAATCCTTTCCTCTTAATTCTTAGATGCTATTAATGTCAAAGGCCTTATTCCTCAGACTTGAGGCCCTAGTTCACCACCCACCTTTAGTTTCTGCATTATAATAAATTTTCAGCAGAACCTTCACAATATCAGGAAGGCACCTAACAGATCAGTCTAATATCTTCATTTTCCAGATGTAAAACTAAGGTTTAAAGAAGTAATATAGCTTCCCAAGTTTACATATCTAGTGGAAGATGGAGCCAGGGTTATATAAAACCCACAGTTCATGACTTCCAGTCCAGTGATCTGCTCACCTGTCAGAAAGGTTCCCAATATCATGCCAACCACCCATGGCCAAGGCTACTCTGACTTCATGCATTATCACATGGTACGAAACCTAAAATCTCACACTGAACCATCTCCAAGCCCTTAAAGATACTTTCACTGCTTCTCCAAACTCACTCCTCTTCCCCACTTATGTCACTCTCTTTGTGTCACACACACACACACACACCAACATAACTCAATCCCACTGCTGGGTCAGTGTACATACCATACCTTGCCCAGACAGTCCCCTATTTCTGATACATAGTAAGTACACTCTTGAAAACTAGTTGTAAGAAAATGCCGGTGTCAAAAAGGCAAATAGGCTTGCATTTCCAATTCCAGTTGCGGAGGGCAAAAATGTATTTAAAAATCCTATTTACACCTTAGCTTTGGAAACAGTTTTTAAAATGTACATCCAACATTTCATACATATTCTTTAATTTTATTCTGCCTTTAAAATAAAACATACAGCCAATGAACTCAAGTTCAGCCCACTTATGTGGTCCTCATTTACCAATGGCTTTTCCCAAGATTTTAAAAAATGGCAATTTTCTACACCAAACACTTAGCATTTTCATTGGTTTATATTTCTGGATGCTTAAAATATACAACAATCCCCAGAGACTAACCAGTTCAGACCCTATTTGAGAAAACGGACTGAGATAAAATGAATAATTTTTAAAATGATAAACGATTGATTCATGGTTTATTTTCCTGTCAGGACGACTTCTGTTTTCCCATGCAACATCTGCAACACTGTATTGCAGGGATTGTGTTATCAAGGTCCCCTTTATTTGGAATCCCTTTTACCCCTTGTGTTTCCTGCAGTCCTAAATCAAACTCCTCTTACTTAACCTGACAAAAGCATCCTCAGTTATCTTAATTATTTTGATCACTTTACATCCCTTCAGTTCATTTGTTTTCACTTTTAATATTAATTGTTAATTTGTTGATAGCTAGTCTGCAACTTCTACCAAGAGTTTTTAAATACATCCTTGAAATATACATTTGAAATACACAATTCAAGGGTCTCCAATAAGACTTACATCTTCAAAGGAACTGGGCTTATAATAGTTCTTTTATCTCTTCCAGTACTATATAGCATAGTATGTTCCAGAAGACAAGCACTCAGTAAAGGCTTGTTAACCAACTCAAAAGGTTCCAAAATGGACCGCCTGGCTCCTGTGTATTTTCTTCTCAGAATCTAATTTTGTTTTAATCCAGTACACTTTGTCAAAAATGATATAATATAAATATAATAAATAAATCTTGGTTGTATGGATTCCAGGGACTGGTTGTAAAATTGTAAAATTAGCAATTACAGGGTTGTTGGTTTTTTGTTTTTTGGTTTGTTTGTTTCTTTTTTAACAGTGGTACTCCTCAAAGTTTCAGTAATTCACACCAAGCAGCTAGAAGCACTTTCTTGCTTTCTTCAAACCAGAAAACTGACTCAAGAGTTACAATTAGAACTGAGTTGAATGACACTGGACAATATTCCCCAGCTCTCTGAAGAGGTAAAGCGCCAAGGGCAATAAATAACTGGAGCTGTAAGATACACTGGAGCCGGTAAGTGAAATTGAAAATATATTGTTTGCCTTTACTCATAGTTCTTAATGCACTGTAATGTAATTGTTTTTAGCCACAATGCATTGCTTAAACTACTCTGTAATGAAGACAAACTTAAAGAAAATCCTGATTGTGAATGATGCGTAGGATGAAAACTAGTAGGAAAAAGAGGAGGTGCAGAAAGAAGGAGAATGAGAAATAGACACCAGTTTAAAATAAAATGCATATCAGAAGAGACAAAACCACAGTTGAGGAGATAGGCACAATATAAATGCTAAAAGGACACTTTTAGATATATCAAAGTAATATAGAGCAGTCAAATCACAGAAAAGCAGTATCTCCTCAACAGACACCAACGTGCCACTTCATTTAGTCAGTCAGCGAGCAAACAATTTCTCCTAGCAAGGTGCTAGAGAATACAGAGAATTCCCTCTTCTGTTTACAACCACAAGACACCAATTGTTCTTGGTTGAAAGGCTTATTCTGGGAAATCTTCTGACAGGGAGGGATCAGATAGCATCTGTCTCTTACAAGTAAAGGCATTAAGCCAATGAACAGTTCTCATTATCCCAGACAACAACAAATGAAGTCAGAGCAAGGAGGAACCAGGTGGTATCCTGCTCAGAAAACCACTCCATGCATCAATATCATGTGTTTTTTTCTTAGCTGAGCCAACGAAGGACTAACTTCCTCAGATGTATGATACCTGATAAAATAAAACTTGACCAATCTAAGCATCTACTTATTATTAGACATGGTCCCTTAATTGTGTAGTAACACCATCAACACTGAATCCAGTGATTTGTCTATTCATTTCTTTTTAAGTTTGAGCAATGTATTCCATGATCAAGACCTATAAGAGTGGTTGGTCAATTGCTGATGTGTTACCTTGGACACTTTATAGCCTTGAGACTGTAACTGCATAACCAAATAAACCCCCTTTTATAAAAGCCAAAAAAAAAAAAAAAAAAAAAAAAAAGAGTGGTTGGTGCTCTTCCAACTTGTTTTATCCTATTGACTCATTTATGAGTTTCTATAAGCAAAAAAAGCAGCATGTCTTTTATGAAAATAATTCAAAATAATGTCATTCTATTTTTTTTTTCATTTTTTCCTCTCTCTTCTTTTCCTCTGATATGGTAAATGAGTGTAGTTTAAGTGTAGAGATATTGAGCCTGACTCTCTTTCCTACAAGTAACTACTTATTCATAAAGATGAACACGGGAACAGAAACAAACAGTCACAGAACTCTAATGCACTAAGCAATGTCACATATTTCCCAAATGCACAGGTCCTGGACACGATGCCACGCATTCAATGTCATTCTGCACAGAGTTATGGCTACCACTTGATAAATAAGCCAGTCCTAAATAAAATCCCTGCACACCATCATCAAATCTTCTTGTAACCAGTTTAGAACTTCACTGTAATTAAACTGAAACTCTAATTAAAACTACTAGGCTAATATAATATGAAATGCCTTTTATCATCACAGGCCACTTACGTCTCAGCTTCCCATTGTCCTCTGGTGTGTAGAGATTTTATCTTTTTATAAAAATAACAGAACACAGATTTGGTAATGACATCCTGGGCAGGATGTCCTGGTAATTTCCAGGTTCAGTCATTTCCTTTCCATCTATTTTCCCCTCTTCACGATCTTGTTATAAATCCCCAGTTACCCTTCACTCCTCAGAAAATACCCTAATTACTCACCAAATTGTCCTTTAAATGTAGTAACTGATGAATTTTCCTAGATATACACATTTCAGTTGCCATGTTTACCAAATAAAACAAAATAAAGCAAAGAATAAAAGATGTTTTTCCTCATTTGGTATTAAAGGGCTTATCCATCCCCCTTGGTCCTAAATTACTTCTAAGACAACCTAAATTAGGAAAAATGAAAGTGATCATTTTATAAAACCCATATTTCCCCAATAGTGGGTATCAGTACCACAACCCTTCTTTCTGTTTCCTTTTATTAAAAAGCCTTAACAGTAAATGCTTAGCAACATTTTAAACTCATTTACACAGTCAAATGCTTCTTTTCAAACCCTTTTGAAGAAGAAATGCTTTTTACAGGTTATTTTCAACACTGTCTGTAATCTTAGTTAAATTTTCAAGTTAATTATTAACTTTCAATAAACTTCCAGCCACAAGTTTTAACAAGATAAATAATCTAATACTAGCTTCAACAAATTTGAATAAGACTGAGCCGTGACACTAATTTCATTGTTGCTGAGCCAGTTATCAAATGATACTAACACATACTTGTTCCCAAGGTCAGAAATAAACCAGGGAGAGAAAATATTTCCTGACTAATTCTTTGTACAGTAAACTTTAAAAGCACAAATAAGTCACTTGCGAAAGACTTTTTGTTAATGCTGTAGTTAAACAAGATGGTGAGAAAACATTGACTTTACTTCTGAAATGCAGAAATAAGCAATGGAAAATTACCCCCATTTACATTTTCTCTAGTAATAGTGGCTTCAAAATTAAATTTAATTAGCATAGTGTATTCAAATCAAATCACATTTTAAATCTCAATAGTTTCCTTCCTTTCGGAAAATACAAATCAAATCCACAACCCTAACTACTATAATTTTAATGTGCTTCAAAACACATACAAACCTCATAAAAATTAAATTTCCATTTTAACAAGCAGACAGTCTCAACAGGATGCTCAAAGGATCTAATGTATCATAGTGGGGTCTCTGAACCCACAATAAAAAGGAAGAATGATCTACATATAACAAACGTGAATGGTTTGAAGTTGTAATGCTGCCCACAAATAAACACAAGCTATATAATTATAACTCAACTATATGATTAGGAAAATTATCAGAAATACCTAATAGTCTACAAAAGTTTTAACCTATGGCTTTGTTGCAGTCAACCCATAATCACATCTTTTTGGATCACTTAAGTGATGACATTCTAAATATAGAACAATTGTTTACGATAGCACACACTGCAAATTTATCATCAGGTTCTAAGCAAGTAACCAGCTATTGTCCTATTTACTCAGTTCTACTTCCATCTGTCAGATTTCTAACAATTTCCTTCACTGGGGAAAAAACAGAGTGGAAAGGGAAAATTTTTCCTCAGTATACAATACTAACATGACCTTATAAAGTTCTGTGTCATTAAAGTTTTATCCAATGAGTAACAGATTGAAAATGCATACGTACACACACACCTAGAGGTGCCCATCATGTGGCAAGCATTGTTTTATCACAAAGGAAAGGTCCCAGTCATAAGATGATACACACCTCAGATAACTCATGTGTGTTATTATGATAAATAAAATGAACTAAAACAAAACAAAAAATAAAAATAAAAAATAAAAATGGACTATTTTGGCCTCATTGTCTCAAGGGACCTTAAGAAACCAAGGACGTTCCCATGAAGGAATTAGGGTAGAGATCTTCCAAGGGACCACGAACGGAGGTAAATAGCCACAGAAAGGAGACAGGAGCAGAGGAGGGAAGTAGACAGGGTCCAAGAAGAAACAGAATGCTGATCCTGCTGGTATTTATAAAGGAATAAATTAACAATAATCAGATGAGTAATAATGGAGAATACTGTCCAGGAATGAAAAACAATCATCAGCGTTCCTTGAATGCGCAATACACTTTTTAAAAAAAATCTGCACACCATGTTTTTATAGCAAAGCCGGAAGATAGGTATTATTAGCCCCATTTTGAAAGGATGAAATTAAACAATTAGACAAATGTCACTAAGATATTGGGAGAGTTTGGATTTGTAGTCAGTTTTATTTGGGCTCCAAAATTCATGCCCATTCCATTATTCAGAATTCTGAGACAAGCCCCCAACCCTAAATTCCCAGAGCCTTGACTTCGGTTTTCTTTCTAATTTCAGCATTCATTTGGGAGACAGAGTACACTTAATACAAATGAGGACCCTGTCACATTATCAGAATTCTTAGGTACTTGAGAAATTTAATACTTGTCTCATATCTACGTTCTCTTGGTTAATGAATCTTTATCCCCCCAATAGCTGTGACACACATGTACAAGAAAATGCGGGAGGATTATGTCACGATCCTGCCTATACATAGAAAAGAAATTTCGAGGACTACTGACAGCGGCCATAAGTCAGCAAAAACAGATTCCCTGAAGTAGGCAACTTACACTGGCTTCAGCGGAAAGCTATACCCAGTGCATACATTTCCTATAGTAACTTACATCCTATGTGCCAGGTACCATGCTAAGCATTCTGCATGCATTACAGCATTTAATCTGTACAACTTCTCTATAAAGTACTATTACTAGCCCTGTTCTATATCAGGTAATTGAGGGTTAAATGTCTTGTCCAAGGTTATATACCTCATAAGTGATAGAGATGAAATGTGGGTAGTAAAGGGAGAGACTCAATATATAAAATATGAGCTAGAATCTATTTGCATGATAAATAAAAAAATTGATAAGGGGATAAAATAGGGTGGAAGCAGTAAAAACGAAAAAGAGAACAATTCTAGATTCTTAAAAACTACCTAAGATTTGATGACTAATGAAAGACAGAATGTGTCATTAAAAGACTCTGCCAATAAAAAAATAATAATAATTATGAAAAACAAAGTTGGTACAGTTGCTGGTAAATGAGATAAATAGTGAAGACATGCATTGCTACTGACAATACAAATGTGCAAAACTTATTTAGAAATCCAATATGGAATTAAGTTTAAAGAACATTTAAAATAGGCTCACTTTTTACTCAATAACTCAGCTCTTAGAAATCAATTCAGCAAATAGTACTAAAAAGCATGTTTTTCATTACTTTCAGTTGCAAAAAAAAAAAAACTAATGAAAACAAAGTGACGAACATTCTAAATATTTAACATAGGGAAATGTTGAGCTAAACTATGGTGTCAAAAATTATACAGGGCTTTTTGACAAATGTAAAGATAATGTTCAGGAAAAAAGCATGGGTCTATTGGATATGTTAGTTGGGGAAAAATCAGAAAACAAAATTGCATCTATGCTATAATTATTGTTGAAAACAATTTATGTATATAGAATAATAATTTATGCCTACAGAAAAGGAGAGGAAAAACATGAACAAGGAAAAAATAACTTAATAGAGGTATATATCAGTTTGTTTCTAAGTGACAAAAAATTTAACTCAAACCAGCATAGGTAGAAGGAAAATTTATTTACTTGTGGAATCAAGGGAAATGTTGAATAATCAAACCACAGGAAATGGAGGGAAGAAGCCAGTTCTCATAAGCATTTGGAACCAGGGACTGTTAGCATGGCGAGAACTCTCCAGCTCCTCGCTCTAATATTCTCCTAGTGCTTTTCTCAAATGGTGGAAAGGTGGAGGCCGTGAGCTCTCAAATAAATCCTAAATTTCACCACCTGTGAGGGAATGCTTTCTCGAATGTAATGTAAGAAATTCTGGGATAAATTCCCTAGGGTAGCTCAGCTACCCAGGGAAGGCAGGATATATTGATTGAACGTTCCTCCAAGACTGCCTTCAGTGAGAAGGTCGAGTTCCCCAAAGAATATGTGAGAGCTCCTGCCAGAAGGGGGAACGACTGCTGGGCAACCGCAAACTACAGTTGCCCATTCTAAGATCCAACAGAATATACTGGTAACTGAAAGAAAAGCAGATGATTAACTTTGAAAAGGAGCTCCACCTTACCTTGCATGCCATATAATTCCATGATAAAATAGCCTGAAGGCAGAGCCAAAACTCCATATTCACAATTAGTAAAGAAGTACAATTAGAAAAGAAGATAATTGTTATATATATATTGATATAATGGTATTGAAGTTTTCCAGTAAATAAATTTCAGTGTCATTTAATTATTTAAACTCTGACTGGAATTCTTAAAATAAAAGTGATTTCAAATATAATGAAAAATGCAATCATCCTATTCTTTCAGCTTTCACTGGCAAATAGAAAGGTTTAAAACTAGAGCAAGTTTACTCATAAAAAAATTTATACTAAGATATAAAGTCATTGATCTCTAATGGGGAAGAAAAAACTCTCCTGTATATTAAAATAAATCTCTTTTCTAGTAATTTATCTTCCTTTATTTCCATTATGAATAGGTATGAGAAAAGAGCATACTTCAAAAAAAATAGTAATTCATGTGATTCTGATACACTTTCCACTAATCTATAGTTTAGGGCTTTGAAAATATTTCTATAGGAACCAATTTCAGTGCCATAAACTGATGATTGCACCTTAAGGTATTAAGTGAGGTAACTTAAAAATAAATGTCTTATTTTGAAAATGGAATATATTTTCTACTGAAATTATACATACAAATATAAAATGGATCCTTGATGTAAAAAAAAACTCATAAATCACTCCGAAGACAGTTTCTATATAGAGTTTCCTGTTTCATCTCATCCTGCTAAGAGTCCTGCATACAGAGCAGGGAATGGGTTGGTGGGTAACTTGGAATCAAACCTCACTTGGAGACCATGCATCTTCTGAGATCTCTGTTGTAATGATAAATGAAGTGATACTAACGTGGCTTCAGGAACCAACCCATGCTTATAAAAAAACTCCCTCCAATATAGTACAACTCTAATTTTATCCCTTTATCTGTGTCCAAGTACCTGTATTAAATCACACTTTATAAAAGGCACATGATGATACTTACAAACTGTTCTTTGTTTATTTAGGTCTTAGGAGGAGGAAGAGTCCAAAGATTTGTTTTAAGTCTGTTTTCCTATACAACCTACACAATTGCAAATTTGTAGGCAATGTTTAATAAGCTAAAAAATAAACATTTTATTATTTCCCACACCAATCAGTACCAAAATGAATGTCCCATCATTCTTTAAAGAGTATTTTTTAACATATAACATATTAAACCTATATTTAAATAACTGAAAAGTGCTAAATTCATCAGTTCAACAACTCTTAGGCATTAGCATGGTCACTTTAATTCAAAGGACTTCCCTTCCTCTTCCTGTCCTTTTATCAAAAATCTTTTCCAAAAGATGGCAATCAGGGATACACTGAAAAAGCAGTCTTTAACAAAAATAATGAGACTAATGCTGGGGAAAATAAGAAGGTGAGTTTTGCTATTATTTGAAAAGCTAATGTATGACAAGAAAAAATTTAACAGTGTTTGCTGACCCTGCTCATTCTGAACCATGGAATTGCTTGAGCCAGAACTAATTACCAACAGAGAAAGGAGGAAAGGAATCTGCAGATGTATCACTCCTGTACAGAGCAGCGCAAAGCGAACAGTCCGTCAATACCGTGCAGTGGAAAGCAGGGGAGTAGGCAGAGGAAAAGAGGGAAGGAAAAGTACCTGGGGCAGTATGTGGCCCAGAAATTGGGAAGCTCTATTCTCTTTGGAAGCAGGATACCATGATGGTAAACAGGATTGATTCCAAATTCAGTCTCCTTGCACAAATCCTGACTCTGTCTTTTCCTAGTTGTGAGATCTTGCACCAGTTGCTTAACTTCTCTGTGTCTCCATCTCCCTGTGTGCAAAATGTGTAGTACCAACACCTCACATGATTGTGGCAAAGTTTAAATGTGTTAATAGATATAAAGTTCGGCACATGGTAAGTGCTAGACTAGTGTTTACTATGAGGCTAAGCTGCATTAAATTTACATTTCAAACAAGTAACCCATAAGTCACAGCTCAGGTGGATGAAAACAAGCATTTATAGTCTATCCTTAAGATTTCTTGTATTGGAATGGTGGTATCATGGGGGAAAAATCTAGGCCACATCTCGCTGATAACATTTATCTCAATCCAAAACCTAGGTGGTTAATATAGAAGTGTTACTTGTTCCTAACCAGGAGCAAAACCAATACATAGGTTTCATTTTCTACATTCCCAGTGGGACACAAAGGCTTTTTGTGTCTGGAGATTACGCGCTGATAAAGAATGCGGAAAGAATGTTTATGAGGAAGTAGGCAAAAGCAGCCTGGCTCCCGTGTACCCACATTTGGCAGCTGTAATGCAGTTTGGACTATACCTATAATTTCCAATTATTTTACCTGCAGTCAATTCTCGAGCTGGAAAACTGTGGTGAGCATGTCAGATTAATTTGGGCAAGTTCAAGTACTCATATTAACACTGAAATCTACCACCAAAATAAACATTAGGCTTGCATACATATATATTTTCTTCTCTTCTTCCTTTTCCCATCACCCTTCAGGATCCTGGCTGGGTTCTACGTACCACAAACATGACAGATACAGAATGGAATGATGGATTAGCTGCAAGGACAAGGGTACCAAAAACTACCAGAGGCACAGAAGTCTAAAAGCTAAGACTGGTAAGTAACTAATAATTGCCTATGCATCGAGGCAGGAAGAGAACTAGGTAAAGAAGCTACCCCTGGGAACTGATTCACCACTACTCCCTCTTTTGTAAATGAATTTAACATAATCTAATTGAGAAAATCTGATCACAGCACTCACTACCTAAAATCCTTCAATGTTATTTAATTGCCTTCAAAACGAGGTCCATGCTCCTCAGTGCAGGACCTAAGCATTTCCTGATCTGGCCCCAACTCCACTGCTACACTCATCTCTAAGGTCTTCAAATACACCAGTTTTTGGGCCCTTCAATTCATGTTGTTCTCCCTGCTAGAAAAACCATCCTCATTGGCTCTCTCTTGACCCTGCTAGCTTCCACAAATCTTTTAGATCTCAACTCTGGTATCACTTTCCAGGGAAATACCATCCATCCACTCCGAGCAGTCAGCCTGTTCAATGTTTCCCACAATGGCCAAAGTCTAACACTATATTGAATTTGGCATAATGCTACACTGCACGTATTTAAGCACTTCTCTGCTCAAAAAATTTCAACAGGATCCTGCTAGCAATCCACAAACCAAAATTCCAACATATTATGGTGGTTCAGAGCACATATTTCTATATCAGACAGACCTGAGTTTGAAACCCATCTAGTACTCATGTGACTTTAGAAAAGTTGTAACATAAAGAGGTAATAATATCTACTTTATGCTACAGTACCTGGCATGAGGACACAACAATAGCTGTTATTATTCTCATGCTCTGGCGAAATTTATCTCCCACTACTCTAGTCGCTATAAGTCATCCTTCAAATTGAACCATTCAGCCTGAAAATACTGTTACGTTTTCTCTCCATCTGAAATGCCCATTCACCAAATCTTTGCTTACAGAAACCCTGCCTTTCAAGAAAACCCCTTTAGTGTTACATTCTCCACAATGGCTTTTCTCAAGCCTTTCAACTAGATATGCTCTCTCCCTTCTCTACAGATAGCCCCCCTGGGCTTTCTGTACTTTGGAGGCACTGTCTTTTGTTGCCTTTTCTTGCAACCCAGGTCCCTATCTTTGCCCCCAAACCAGAGTGTGGTGCCCTTTGTACTGGCAAAATGTAAGCACTGTAGGGGCTGGAATGTTTGCTCTTATTGTTCACTTCATTACCACCAGGACCTAACAATATCTGACACAAACCAGGCACTCCATTATGTATGTTAAATGAATGAAGGAGTTGACTGCTGCTTCTGCAAAATGAAAGCAATCATTCACCTGCTTTACTTTTCCCTAGAATAAATCCTATTTACCAAAATCTACCAAGAACTAGGAATTGGAAATAGAATTTTTTTAAATGTATCAATTATGAATGTCACAAGCTTGGTTCAAAAAAGTGCACTAAACTATGATGACACTAAATCACAGAACTGGAAGACAGTCCAGAAGTCACCAAATCCAAATACTATATTTTTCATCAGCATCTTCTTTCTCCTCCAGGTTCCGTTGACTTCCAGTTTCTAGCTGCTCCCCGTGGCTTCTCTCTGTGTCTCACTTTCACTCTGCATATAACTGATCCCATAATACAGATTAAAACCCAACGTGATTTAGTTGGGCCACAGCTTAACTGAAATAACATCCTGACCAGATTTTATTTATAATGCGTCTACACCCACCAGAATGAGAGTAAGACCAAGAACATGTCCAAACTGGGGTACACAATTCAACCCACATGACCTATCTTACTTATTCTTTAGCCGCAAAACCTAACACAGTGCATGACACACACTAGTGGCTTAATAATTTTATTATTAGTGCTAAATTGATAAAGAATAGTTACATGAATCTGCTTTTTGATGAATTTGCTCTAGGTTTTGCAGACTAGGCTTTATGTTGAAGCTCACTGTAGCAGTCAGGGTTTTCTGGAGAAACAGAACCAATATCCACCTACTGATGGACATAACAACAGATAAATGATAGATAGCTAAATGGATTTAAGAAATTGGCTCACGCGATTGTAGAGGCTGGCAAGTCAGAAACCCATAGGGCAGGCCCACATCCTGGAAACTTTGGCAGGACTTTTATGCTGCAGTTTTGAGGCAGAATTTCTTCTTCTCCAGGAAACATCAATTTTTGCTAAGGTCTCCAACAGACTGGATGAGGCCCACCTAAATTATCAAGAGTAATTTACTTAAAGTCAACTGATTGTAGATGTTGACAACATCTACAAAATATACCTTCACAGCACTTGCATTTGATTACATAACTGCATATGATAGCCTGGCCAAGTTGACACACAAAATTAACCATCACACTCACCATAACTATTTTTTAAAAGGCTATAATGATTTAATTAAGTTAAATTTTATATTTACAAAATAAAATAGGACACACTGTGGTTAAATTTTGACAAGGATTTCCCTTCAAAATATTTCCCTTAAAATTCATATATGATGCTTCAGATAAGACTTAGAAAGCTTTCTGAGCAGCCAGAATTACAGTGTGTAAATAAGGAACAACTTTGAAACTGCTGCCCAACAGCTGGAGCACTCGGCAGGAGCACTGGAGTAAGAAAACACTTCTGTTTCCTGGGGGTAAAAGGTTAGAGCCAAACACAATAGTACAACAGAAACAACAAAACAAGAAAAAATGTTTACAGGATTTATCTTCACTCTTTGGGAAGAAAATAAAATATTACAAGCCTTCAATCGAAGTGGCACCATGCCGTCATGCAATCCAAAAGCATTTTAAAATCTGCCAGCAATGTTTTCTAGTAAACATTTCAGAAAGAGCCTGAAACTTGATTTATGTGTGCGAAAGAGAATTAGAGTATACCTCCTACATTTTAAAACTCACATTAAAACTGTCATAATGCCCTGAAAGAATGTGGGGGGGAATAAGAGTAAAATTCCTATTTTCCTGAATTTAGTAGGCAGCCAAATAGTAAAATATTTGCTTTTCTCACAAAAAAAGAATGTCAGTTGTCAACCATCTAGTAAGGTGTCCATTTTCTAAGAAACCCATTAAAGAAGATATAACAATTTTTTAAATTTCTTCCTTTTTAATATAATATTACACACCAACTCAATGCAATGCTAACATTTAAAAAAGTATATATATGTATATGTGTGTACATACATATCCCTGTATATAATTATGTACTCACATATATTCTAGAAAAGAGAACGTTAACAGGGGACAAATCTCAAAAACAGTAAAGCTTATCAACCAAGGAAGCAAAAGTATAAAGAAGAGATGATCAATACAGCGTTGCCTGAGGGTAAGAATCTGGTTTCTGAAACTGAAGGAGCTATTTTAAATTACTAAATTTGCAAGAAACACACATATACACATAGCTTAAACCATAATTTGTTTGTTAGTTCCTGCCATTCAAGGAAATCTCTGTCATAACAGTAACTGAATACAAACTTAAGGATTACATGCCTTATTCCAGCATAACACACTAAAATCTCAAGAAGTCCAGGGTTCAAAAAACGATTTTAAAACATGCAAAGAAACAGGAAGTGATGGCCCAAGCAAAGAAGATTAAAGCACTAGAAACACTAGTGCATTGGAAATCGACAAGGAGACCAAACCTGGAACAAATGAGAAGAAGACTTCTTAAAAATGGTCCTAAATATGCTCAAAGAGCAAAAGGAAAACATGGATGAAGAACTAAAGGGCTTTAAGGAAATAAGAGATGAAAACAACAAAAAGAAGAAGAAGAAGAAGAAGAAGAAGAAGAAATATCAATAGAGATAGAAATTACAAAAAGGAACCAGAGGTGAAGATCACAGTAACAGATAGAAAAAATTCCCTAGAGGGGTTCAATATAGATTGGAGCTGGCAGAAGAAAGAATCAGTGAACTTGATGATAAGACGATTGAAATCAGTCTGAGAAGCATAAAGAAAAATTAATGAAAAAAAAGTGAACAGAGGCCGAGGAACCTGTGGGCCACCATCAAGTGCACAGACACCTGATGAGAGTCCCAGAAGGAGAGAAAAGAGCAGAGAGAATAGTCAGAGAAATAATGGCTGAAAATTTCTCAAATTTAATGACAGCCATGAATATACACATTCAAGAAGCCCAATGAACTCCAAAGGAGATGAACCCAAAGAGACAGACACTGTGACACATTATAACCAAGTTGTCTCTGGAATCAGAAAAACATTATAGGTAACAGACATAAAGTTACTCATAAACTGAAAAAGGATAACATCCAAAAAGGATATCAAAATGGCTATATGCCATAACCTTCAAGTAACAAACATAAAGTTACTCACAAACTAAAAAAGGATAACATCCAAAAAGGATATCAAAATAGCTATATGCCATAACCTTCCCATATATACAATATGTGATTATAGTCACTTATAAAATAGCCTTATATCAATTGTCAAAATTGATGACTCTATTCTATAATTTCAGTAAAGTAAATATTCACTTCAGAGGTTCATAATGAACATGTAAATGCCAGTCAGTACCAGAACACTAGGCTTAATAGTTTTATGATGTCAGGGAAAAGGGGTTAGAATAAATAACATTAAAGTAAGCTCACTTTTTAAAATACCTTTTCAATTTAATTATGCCCAACTATACACCAAAAAAAATAATAATTTTAACACAAACTTGACTGAAAATGAAATTGCTCATTTTGGTTTGTAATTTCACACTTCTATAAACATTAAAATGAGAGTCACATGTTTTAATACCTTGCTATCTCTTTTTTTATTGAATTCATCCTATTTTCCCTCTTTTATTTCATAATCAATCATTCTTAAACTTTCTCTCTCAGTATTAATGCATCCATATTTTGATGAGTCCTGTTCTCTTAGTTTGGTTTCCAGATTTAAGTGATTACCACTTATCAAATTTTTTCTTCCCCCTCTCTTAAATGTGGCTGACAGATATACCATAAAACATTAACTGGAGTGGACTGAGGTGATTCTATGAACCATTACAAAATCTGAATTGCATTTTCAAAGAATATAGTTACTATACTTTTAAGTCTCTTCTAATCAATAAGTGTTTTTAACAACAGGTTGACAAAGGTAATAAGCCTTTTAGAGAATTTTTCTTGTGAATAGGTATGAATGCTTTGCCATTAACACATACTAACTGTTTATATCAGAAGAGGGAAAAAGTAAAACAATTTGTTCTCTTAGAGACTGTGAAACTGTAGTCCTTCCATTTGCTTACATTCTATTTCTGGCAAGATGTTAAAAACATAAAAGCACAGCCTACAGACAGCCCCTGCTTCAACACAGGTAGTCTTTCCAACCTGGACTCCTGAAAGCTGAGGGGAATTCCGGCCTGCCCCTCCCTGCAGGGGCCCAGGGAATCACAGTTCAGTATTTATCTGAGAAATCTGTGCACTTGGAAGTTAACTGGCTTTTCTTCCCCTGCTTAAACTAACCAGCCCCCTCCAACCCAAGGGGGAGACACTTACTCAGTTCAATAAACAATGCTTGGCAAAGAGCCCTTCCTCTAACTAATTTACATCCCAATCTCCTCCTCTGCTTTTAGCAAGGCTAAGGGGCTGCTGGAAAACAGAGGCATCAATGTCCCTCTGTCCAGGTAACTGCCTGTTCCTCTTAATATCGGGAAATATTTTTAAGTATGAAAATGTTCATAACTCTAAGCTTTCAGAATGTATACATTATGAGGTTATAGCACACTGACCTACAAAATGCAAAATGTGTATATATTTTATCATTATGTTCTGGAACTAGGCCACAGAATAAATATGGAATAAAATGAGTCCACCAAAAGTTTAACTAGATGGCTATACCAACAGGTAAGATAGATGGACTGACAAGACAGCAGACAGACAGTGGACCTACAGCTTGCTACTTTGCTAGCAATTTTCACCTATTGAAATACCTCCACTGACAAGCTTTACAGTCAATCAAGGGTTGGTGTTTTTTTGTTCCTTTGTTGTTGTTGTTGAAGTCTGGGATATCCTTTTATTAGTGAGAAGTTTTTATTGAATATAACCATGAGTATTTCAAAAGAAAATTGTTAATCAAGATTTACAGAATTATTTTGTTTTAAAATCAAACTGAAGGCTTATTTGAAGACAAATGCAAATAATGAATTTGTACAGGTATGTCCAAAGTACATTAGCCTTCTGTTGTTTTGTCAAGTAACACCAAAATAGGAAAAGTAAATATAAATAAAAATCACAGCTTCTCTATTCACAAATGCTGACATAAACAAGAAACAAAAGATTATAAAAAGATTTACTCAACATGAGTGATTTCTACTCATGAAACAATGAAGCATAAACTTTTGGATTGGGAAAAAAAAAAAACTTAGACATTTAAGGCAAGCTTCTTTAGTAAAACTTGTTAATCAATTAGATTTGAAGATCCAAATGCTAATTTTGTTAATCAATTAGCATTTAAAGACCCAAATTGTAGTAATAATACCTTACTTTTGTATAGCTCTTCAAGGTTGGAAAAGCACTTTCACTTAAAATTATCTGATTCTCATAACCCGGTAAATCTTTAGGGCAATGGTGGCATTATCCCCAATTGCAGATAAGGAAACAGGCCAATGTAAGTTAAATTACTTCTTTACCACATTAAGCAAAACCCTATGCTCTTTCTGGTCCACTAGAAGTACCACTAAGTAACAGATAAGACAATGATCTTGGAGGTGATAAGCTGTGACCTACCTTGGGCAAGTTACTGCTTAAGATTTTAGTGAACATTATGTGACAGAGTGTAGTGGCTTTTCCTCTTTTTGGCCCGACCCACAATTGTGACTCAGAACAAAGACATACAAATGTGTGTGTGTGTGTGTGTGTGTGTGTATAAATACATTTAACTAACACCAACGTTCCATAAAACAGTACTTCCCCTTTCTCCATGAGAGCTACACTTCTTTCTGTTACTGTTCTTGTTATATTCTCTTTCATTTCATGTTGGGGTTTTTTAAGCAGTTGTTCCCTACTCAATTGGAAAACACTGAGCTGACGCTTATAAAGTACTTAGATCAGTGCTAGGCCAAGTAAATACTAAAATGTTAGCTATTAAAAATGATATTTTAAAAAGTTATATGTCACTATAGGCTAACTGGACCAAAAACATTTTAAAAGGACATAATTTCTGCCCTGAAAATGGCAGCCGATTTCCAGGTTAACAGCCCAGAGAAATATATACCTAAGGCCTCAGTTTCTGACACAGAGGCAGGTAAAATCTTAATGTCCATGCATTGTTGTCTTCATGTTATCAACCTTCAATGAATGAGTGGCTAAATATAGTGGGAAATGGATTACAGATCTTTAGCAGGCACTGCTCAATAAATAGTGCTGAGATGCAAAATACTAAAAAGTAAAAGTTGTCTATCAAAAACAGATGCTCTACAATGGCTTGCTCTAGTTAACATAATCATGTGATTAACTGAGTACCAGAGACGGACAAGGCCTTTCATTTCGATCACTATGATGATTACTGGTAAGCTTTCCAGCCTTATGAATTACAGTATACTTTGAATATCATTTAATTACTCTAGTATTACAGGCAGAAGAGTAAGGTCACAGATAAGAAATTGATTATTTTAAATAAATCCCTGGGAGCTTCTATTAACACATGCCTCTTTCTCATAAACATGTAAGTGCATAAAACAAAACTTCCAGTTAACTTAGTATTACACTGTTCTAGTTTGCTAATCTGCAGGAATGCAAAACACCAGAAATGGATTGGCTTTTATAAAAGGGGGTTTATTTAGTTACACAGTTACAGTCATAAGGCCATGAAGTGTCCAAGGTAACACATCAGCAATCAGGTACCTTCACTGGAGATGGCCAATGGTGTCAGAAAACCTCTGTTAGCTGGGAAGGCACGTGGCTGGTGTCTGCTCCAAAGTTCTGGTTTCAAAATGGCTTTCTCCCAGGATGTTCCTCTCTAGGCTGCAGTTCCTCAGAAATGTCACTCTTAGTTACACTTGGGATATTTGTCCTCTCTCAGCTTCTCTGGAGCAAGAGTATGCTTTCAATGGCCATCTTCAAACTGTCCCATTATCTGCAGCTCCTCTCTCAGTTCCCGTGCATTCTTCAAAGTGTCCCTCTTGGCTGTAGCTCCTCTTCAAAATGTCACTCACAGCTGCAGCTGCACTGAGTTCTCTCTGCCCATCAGCTCATTTATATGGCTCCACTGATCAAGGCCCACCCTAAATGGGTGGGGCCCCGCCTCCATGGAAATATCCAATCAGAGTCATCACCCACAGCTGGGTGGGTGCATCTCCAAAGAAACACTCAAAGAAATCTAATCAAAAATGATAATGCCTGCCCACACAAGATTAAATCAAAGATAATGGTGTTTGGGGGACACAATATATTCAAACTGGCAAATACACCTTGATTAATAATGAGTACTATTTGTGACTACCTCCTCTGCTACTATATCTCCTTAAGGAGTCCACTAACTGAGAATTAAAATACATTTTTATACTAAACACCATCTTTTCTGGAATGTTACACAGTAGGTGGTGGTTTTCCAGCAAACTTACCTTGAAAATTATTATTTGAAAAAAGTCATATGAGAGGAAATATATTAAATGAGAAGAATTTAAATATATATTTTGTCTTGCATAGTCTGGAAAACTTTGCTATGGAATCTAGTTTAAAACTGTAAAGTCTGGAAGGCTTCCGAATTCCTGAATGTGTTCATTTAAGAGGGAAGGTAGGATTTTTCCCAGATTTGAGATAAAAGATTCTATATAAAATGTATCCATAGAAAAAGAAATCTATTTTTGCTAAAACAAGTTAATTGAGACTGTCAGCCTTTGTCATATATTGATGAACTGAAATAACACACAAACAGCCCCCATTACCATCAAACGGGGGGGGGGGTGGCTTATGCAACGTATTCACACTCAGCCAATTTCAAAAAATATCTTCCAATTTGTTTATCTTAGTTTTAGACACTAACTTCTTTGTGGACAGAGCTGAGCAGACATCTGAAGCACAGGAATTTTGATTTAACACTGCATTAATACTACAGGACATTTTTTAGGACATGGAATATTCTAGTCTTAAATATTGTAAGAGCATGTGTTAAAATAACACTCCAATTATATGTGACATTGGCAGGGATTAAATAATGAAAGAATCAAAAACATCAAGTAATCAGAAGAAACTTTTTCTAGCCAACAGCTGACAATTTGGTGGATAATATTTTTTTAAAAAACTCATTAAACCAAATGCTCAAATATGACAGTAATATGATAAACATACTTCACATAAAAAATGTGGATTTTTTAGAGATTGGCAATTTCACATAAGTCAAAAAGAATTCATATATATAGCAGAATTGGGGGCAAATCCAGTCACTTTCACTAATATGTGAATTAATCCTTACTACTTCTTGGTATCTTAAATGCTGTGTGCTTCTGTAGACCCCGAGAAGTTTATAGGTATAAGGATTATATAATAATTTTCAGGCTTGATTTGCTGGAAATCTACCACCTACTATATACTACTCTGGAAAAAAATGGTGCTTAATATGAAAAATGTATATAATTCAAAGGCTCTTAGAAGTTTCCCTTTATGTAGTCTTAGCAGACCTCTAAATTAATAGCCCTTAGGAGAGTTCAGATAGTCACAAGGATCAAGATCGTCACTGAGGATCAAAGATACTCCATCTGTGCTGTGTAGAAAGTAAGCAGAAAGACAGTCTTCCGGACTTTTCCTATGAGATTAGCTACATACTGGATGCTCCAAAAGCTTCTGACATCAGCATTTATTTCTATGAACCTAAACCTTCTTGATAAATAAATCTCTACTAATGGGTTTCAGGATAGACCAGGCTTCCTTACACTAAATGGTACTCTAATGGGAAAGTGTGATAGAAAGGCCCCATAATTAAACAGGATTCCCTCACTGACCCCTTACAACCACATCCAAGATTATAAGCATACACACCCAGCTCATACCTGCTTATGACAGTCAACTGTTAGATTTTTCAGGAATTTTGTAAGCCAGTTGTTGAACACAGCCGTTATTAAAATTAAATTACATAAACTTACAATTAAATAAATTATATTAAAAACAGAGGTAACAAAAACAATCAATGCTTCCTAATTATTTTACTATATTTTACTATTAACTATGTTATTTACTTCTCTTGTATTTGTATAGGGAAAATACTACGTAATGATGTGCTACTATAAATCTCATCTCTTCCCAACGCTGTTTTCAGTGATAGCACATGGGTAGTTTGAAATCAACCATGGTGGAAGTATTTACATCACGGAATCATAGAAACTGGCAAATGCTAAACCGGTGCTCTTTCTTTTTCTCTCTTTCTTTCTCTCTTTCTCTCTCTTTCTCTCTTTCTTTCTTTCGAGAGGACTGTTAAAAAGTTCACCACTAACACCATTACTTCCTCATTTTTCCCTGTGCTGTGTATGCTCTTTCTTGGGGATTTCACCAGTAGCCCTAACTAATCACTCCAAGAGTGACTCTCCTTTCCTCCCGCTTTGAATTATAACTTATTTATTTCTAGATACCCCAATTAGTCTGTAAGGTCCTTGAGTGCAGGGACTTAAGTTAACTTTTTCATCTTTTTGCGTTCTGTACCAAACACTGAATGACAGGGTAGATAGGTGTTAAATATTTAGTGAATTCAACCAAACTACTGTGTAAGATAAGAGATAAGCTCTGCCATACACACTGTACTGAATGAAGGGGCCACTAACTCTCCAGCCTCTCAAACTCTAACAGGACTCCTCATCAATGTAACGAAAGCACAAATCAATGTTGGCTGCCCCAACAAGGCATCAACAAGCAAAAAAGTACTAATAATTTAGACTGGTATCACTCTATTTTAACAAGCTCAAAAGGATATCATGTTTGGCATGCTGACATTAAAGTACAAGTCTATTGTTATAGTGTACAGAATAGACACATCCTTTTTATTATGGCTCACATAAAAGAAAGACTTCATATAGCTGTTAATCCCAACAATAGAAGGAATTTCAAGGCATTGGAACCTGAAAGGGTAAATGCTATTTCGATACCCTGTCCTTCCTCTTCCCCTTTAATTTACTATATTTGAAAGTAACAGGAGATACTCTTAATACAATTACATGCTTTTCTAAAATGTGTTGGCAACTGGAAAATGGGTGGTATAATTGTGACTGAGTGATGGAGGTACTTCATCTCTCTATCTGCTGGTGTGCTCAGTCTCCACTGTGAACAAACCGCTGAGGGACTAGGAAAGATCTCTAGTGGATATTAAGTGAACACAGCATGCCGGTGTGGAAAATCCAAAGCACTGCTTTGTGTATTCCTACACCTAAACTAATGGAGTGAACAATAGCCTGGAAGCAATTCCAAGGCTTAACCTGGGATCTGCATTCCTGATCAGATTTGGCCTGAAAGACACAATAAGCCCTGAAGAACTTAAGAGACAGTGCCTAAAGAGCAAGAAGTTGGAGTCAGATCACCTGGCTTCTTCTGAAGGTATCTGCTGGGACCTCATCCTGTTTATGGATTTCTCCAATTCCCTTCTGCAAAAATATTGGAAATCAGAGAATGAACCACACCAGTTAGAATTTATAATTTCTTGTGAGCATTATTATATTTAAGTAAAGTCTGCCATTCTCAATGAAATCCTTTTCTGATTCAGTGTCCTTTGGATATTGCTGTGACAAATATATATGGACCAGTCTCCTTTCCAAATAACTGAGTGATGATTCTGGAGTCCAGAGTAAACAGTCCAGGTGTGCAGCTCCTCTTTTAGAATCATCCATATTTAAGTTGAAAAGTACCAGACCCTGTTTGTTGTTGTTGTTGTTTTGCCTAATTCTTTTTTTACAGCTTCTCTTTTATCACACCTGTGTGATAAAATAGTGTAGCAAATAGTCAAATAGTGTAGCAAAGTGGCAACATCTTAAGAAACTTGCTTGTTAAACAGACAGAAGCAAATGACAACACCAACTGCCCCCAAGTCACAAAGACCTACTTTAGTAGGGGCATCCAGGAATGACACAAAATTGTATCATTATAGTATATTAAATACTATAAAAGCATTTACTTCAGGGAGATTCAAAGAGCCTCTGTAATAAGAAAGTTAACAGGAACTTTTAATTATATGTGGAGAGCAATTATTTTCACAAATATAACACAAAGAAGAGGAGAGTTTGTTTCAATTAAAATTAAGAGACATACGGTAAAAAGTTGAAAGAGTAGCAGAAGAAATCTGAAGCTTGAGTCAAACAAAATCCTTGCTGACGTTTAAAGAAGGCTTTCTTCTGCAAGAACAACTCTGAAAATGAGCTAGCAATCTTCAGAAGTTTAGCCAGACCCTTATACCACTACCAGGACTCTAAAAATGGCTTCACCCAGCTGATAGTGGCTTGAAAAAGTCTGGGAATGTAAATGGATTTGAAACTATCTCATTACATTGTGAGCTAAGGAAGGTTAAATATCAACAGCAACCTTCAGGTGAAAAAGAAAAACAGAAACATCTAGAATTCATTGGTAAATGATGTTCCAAATGCCAGTAACATATTTGCGTAGCATATGTTTCAAATGTAAATGGAAGTAGTAGTAATACGCTTTTCTGATTCTACAAACTTGAAGGAACAACACCCTTTAGGAGTTCAGGAGGCCTCTCTAATCTTCTGCTAAACCCAATTATCTCATTTCTAAATCTGAGGGCTGCCACTAGACAAGACAATAATCTCAAGTGGCAGAGATCTCACTCCTCAACTTTCTGGTCAATTCCAATTTTAATCTTATTCCTAAATTACAGTTTCATATTTTATATGAGATTAAATCTCTCCAGGGGGTAAGCAGTTTCATTTATGCCAAAAATTCCCCAGCTCTTCCAACCCATCTAAGAAACTTTAAACGCATTTCCAAAGATTTTTGAGGTCTTTTACACCTAAAATGGAATGCTTCTTGCCCACTCACTCTAGTTCCCCACTCCATCACTTTTACTGATTTTCTGTCATTTTATCATCAAGATTCTGATTCTTAGGAATCAGTGTAAATTTGACTTTTATTTTCATAAACATTGGATTATATTTCCTATAGTGCTAGCTGTGGTCTCGTAAATCAGCACATTGAGTTGATTTATTTCAAGCAGACTATTATCTACTCTCTGCTGATCTCATTTAAAGAAAAAAGGTCACACACAGCTAGAGATTTTAAAAGAAAACGGCATGGGAGCAGATATTCTGCAAACATTGGTTAATTTACTCCAGAAATAATAATAACAATAATAATAGTTAAAATGAATGAATTTTATTAATGTGTCAAGCACTCTTTTAAGCACGTTAACTCAACATTTCTCACAACAAACATCTGGGATAGGTACTTTTATTATCCCATTTTACAGATGTGGAAAGTGAAGGAAAGTGGTAGGGTCATAGCGAGAAGATGATGGAAACAATAGCCACATTCAAGCAATCAAACTCAAGTGTTATAGAAACACTGCAGATGCACTGGAATTATACCAGGCAAATTCAGAAGTGGACCAGCAAATTGTGAAAGACAGACTGAGCTCTGAGACTTGCCAAACCAAACTCTGTACTCTTAAACATCATGCTACATACCCTCTCCACAGAGAATGGCGTCTGGGAGTATTTTGCATCAATATAAAATGGACTCAGAATTTTAGTAGCCCAACTAAAATGAAATCATCTTCTAAATGTCTATTTTTGAAGCCTGGGCCTGAATAATTTAGGAATTTTAGATTTTACTTGAAGAAAATTTACACATCTCCATAATAACCTCTTAATCCACACACTGCTGGTCATGCGCGCCTCTTTGAATATGAACAGAAGTTTGAAATCTCCATTTCCTGTTGGGGCAATGGGTGTATTTAAATGTGAATATCCTTCCAAATGAATGTCCAAAGCGTCAAGTACTGAATTTGCTCGGCAGGGTACAGGGGAAGTTTGGGGATGTTCCCAGCCACCTCATCCTTAACTGTCACACTGCTCTGCTGCCCCTGTACTCCCTCCCTCCTGGCTGTCCACAACTTGGGGCAACAGGCAACCCCACGGCAGCTGCAGAGAAAAGCCTGAATAGGGTCCAGGCAACAGGGGCAGCCGATAAGCAGCTCTAGGTCCCAGCAAATATGGATCTTGAGCCAAACAACCCTACGAAAGTTCAGGACAGACCTGCATCTTTACATACACTGTAGTATACGAGCTTGCTCACCATTCTTCCTGATCGTGCTTCCAGAGGGAGACTAAGTGACTGCAAGCTTCCAGAAAACCAACATACTCTCTCCTCTGCCTGACTGTTTATGTTTCAGATTACTCAACTTCGGGGAAATTCCACTTGGTGGAATTTTACTATCATAGGGGCAATTTTTCCATAATTCTTTTTTTGGTCACCTTCTACTATTTTGCCTGAAGGACTCCAGGTTATGGAAACACTGCTGATGCACTGGAATTCTACCAGGCAAATTCAGAAGTGGACCATCAAACTTTGAAAGACAGACTGAGCTTTGAGGCTTGCCAAGCCACAGGGGTATGGTCAGTTACATATAGCCTGGGAATCAATGATCAGTAGAGCTATGCAAAGGTGACTGCTCCTTAAAAGTAAAAAAAGTAACATTTGCTTCCCAAACTCAGGGATCATGCTGGCTTACCAGCCAGCATCCCCGGGACGTAGCAAAGTGCTCGCCACATTTAGATGCTCAAAAAAGGTGGAGCTGGAAAATAAAGGGATACAACCTCAGCCGAATCATGTTCTCACCAACCAGGAACACCAGCACTTAGCCAGAGCATTCTCCATCTTCACAAATACATCCAAAAGGAAAAAAGTGTATACTTCTATATACAATCACTTTTCCCAAAATATATAACTTAGATATGCAAATATATGAAGCATCTATTGTTTTCAATCCAGTTTACAGCCATTATACTTTTTGTGCCTTCAACAATGAGAATTTCTTTATTATTGAAGTTTATATTCCTAACAAAAACCATATACATTTTATGGTATTTTACGGCTATGAAAGTATTTTAATATATCTTTATATTCACATACATCACTTTTATCTTTAGAAGTGTCCCACTGAGTGGCTAGAGAAGACATTAAAATCATTCTTCATTGTAATATCCCAATTATAAAGACAAGGAAATGAAGGACCAGGCAGGACAGAATTGCACCCCCAAACCTCAGAGCAAGGAAGAGGGCTAAGACGGGAATACAGCTGTTCCTTCTATGGCAAGCCCAGGGCTCTGTCCACAGAAACAGCCTCTTGCTCTCTTTCTGAAGCAAGGTGCTTGCCCACCTCTTCACTGCCTCTTCTCCCAAACTATATAAATGTGAGTTTAGATAAAAGGGCAATAATGGGTCAAAACTAGAGAGCATTCTGGTTCAACCAGCCAGGTTGTTAGGCAGGTTATTACAAATGTCATCATTCGGGAGTTGCAGTTATCGCAGCTGATAAGCCTTCCCCTATAACCACTGTCCTCACCCCTCAGGACCAAGCCAAGTGCTCTGGTCATAAAAGGGCCCCTCATAAGACTACAGAGGTGCCTGGGGCCTACATTCTGCTCTAAACTGGCCCAGCCACGCCTGAGCTCCTGATCCTCAAGTCACACCCATCTCTAGGTCCTTAGCACAGGTTTGGGTCTACCAGAGGCTCAGTAAGTCTCTCACTGTCAGAGGAGGAGGCTGGAAAAAGAGCTGCTATTTCTTACACTTTACTCATTATTCAGCACCCCAAGATATTTCTCATAACAATTCCTTCAAATATCCCTTGATGCTCAGACATGCAATATACAGTTAAGCAGCAGCAGTGAGAAGAGCAAAATTATAAACAGATTCACTTTCACCTCTTGGGTTTCTCAAAATTAGTTACCAAAAAATAAAGTTATTAGGTTTCATTTCTCTTTGTCAATCTGCATCAGTCACCACAACTAAATTTATCTCTTGCCTTCTAATAAAAATAAACAAATGTACATATGCAAACACCTCCAAGTGTGTGTATATGTGTATAAATCCCGTCAGGATACCTGAAAGCCAAGGAGCTGCCTAAGAAGGTCTCTTTCATTCACAGATCATGTTATTTATTATCATCTTACATTTCAATTACTATTCTAATCAAGGCAATCATCAAGTCAGATTTGTATTTTGCAACATTCTGTTCAAGAAATTCAGAAAACAAACTAAAATAATTAAAGGAAATCTTTAAAAAGAATTATCTATATAAATTTTAATTAAGTAAAAGAATGTATATGTAATAATAACACTAACCTATAAAATAAAATCCTGCATTTGGGCTCAAGTTCTTCCAAGCTGTATGCCTTTTACATGTCATATCTCCATTCTGAGCCTCCATTTCTTATTCTACAAAATGAAGGGGCCAGCAATTTCCAAGGTCCCATTTAGCTCTTAAAATGATGTGAATTTTTAATCTTGGACTTATTCAGTACTGAGGCAGACAATGAGAATATATAATGAAAATAACGAAATTCATGCTTTAAAGTAGGTCTTAATGGAAAAGCCAAAAAAGAGACACCCGCTAAATTATGAACAGCTGATCTGTAATACACACAAAGCTGGCAGACGCAAATTGCCTCTCTCTTCTCCTCCTTCCTCCACCCCATTCTCCCCAGAGTCTAAGGCCTAACCCTCCTCGTCTTCCCGAGGGCCTTAGTGATTTCCCGATGACCTAATGATCCAGAACCACGATCCATTTGATCCAACAGCCTTTTCCCCCACCTCCTTTCTTTTCCCTCAGAAGGATTACGAATAAACACACAGGCATTCCCCCACTCTTTCCCTGCTTTTACTACTCATTCTTTCTATGAGCAACCACACTGTGATTTGGTTGCCTTTCCAGAGCCCATTCCCCATGTTTTAACAACTGTTGATCTGGGGATCCACAGTCCTTCTCAGTCCAGATGGCCAGGGTGGGGGAACTAAGGCTGAATCCAGAACCCTGGTCTAAGCCAATCAGTGCAATCACTTCCCCTCATTCAAAGCCTTTGATTCAGGGGCTAGACGTGACCAA
This sequence comes from Choloepus didactylus, assembly GCF_015220235.1. Taxonomy (NCBI): domain Eukaryota; kingdom Metazoa; phylum Chordata; class Mammalia; order Pilosa; family Megalonychidae; genus Choloepus; species Choloepus didactylus. The sequence goes on along the minus strand of NC_051313.1, from coordinate 19,552,871 downwards.
CCTGGATCCAGTCAAGTGAATCAGTGGCCCTTTTCAGCTGTGACCAGCACATAAGTTTGCATTTTCCCAATGGACTGTTGGATGGGAGGTACTGCAGCCACCTCACCTCTATACAGAGCATAAGAACAAAGCTTCTGGAGCCTTCCAGAGCCAAGTGGACAGAGCAGAGAGATTGCAGCCCGATAGCATTATGGGAGCTCCTAAATCTAGCTCCACCTGAATTATTAGTCACGAGAGACAATGCATTCCCTTTTGTTGTAACCAGTCTGGGTTGTATTGTCTGCCAATGTGCAACCAAAATGTGTATACATTCAATACGGAAGCTCAGCTCTACTATTTCCTCACACTGTCGCCCTGAGCAAGTTACTAGTCTCTCTAAACTCAGTAAAATGGAGGTGACTCCAATATTAAATGATTATTGTGAGGATTTAAAGATATGTAAACACTGATCACAGAGGCCCTGGCAAGTGCCAGGCACTCGGGAAATGGAGCTTCTATTGTTATTTTTGCAATAGCATTGGGAAAATCTCTCCTTTCCAACCAATATGTGAAGGAACAAATGAACTAACCTTATTAATGCTGACAAGAATAAAAGTAGAACTGGTACAAAAGGCTAGCTCTAAGATTTGGAGTAAAATTACAAAAAGTAACAAGTCAGAACCTTAAGATTCAAGCTCTTGAAGATGTAGGAAAGTATCTTTTAGAGTTTCTTCATCTCTAAGTTCTCTTTCAACATTGATTTTTCTCCAATTAAACCTCTTTCTTTAAACACCAGTGGCTAAAATATGTAAGCATGGAAATCATAATGATTTGTAGTCATTTAATTCAATGGTATTTTTTGCACTTCAGACAATACAGGTTAAGCAAACTTTATAGTATGAAGAATATAGAGAAATCTGCTTTATAACACCCCAAACTCCAGATCCCAATATCACAATATGACCAGCTACTATAGGTTAATATTAATTTATAATTCTTATTTTTCAATAGTCTCTGCCATAACCATGTCATTTTTGCAGTGCTTTCTAAATCACTAGTGAGTGGTAAAAACAAATACAGCCATCGTGATTTAATCAGAGACTTCACTGTTGAAATGCCAGCCAAAGTAGATACATTTAGAATAGAAAATGGATAACAAAAAACACTTACAGGCTCATTAATAAGAAGGCAATTAGGTCTTCTGGGAAAATTCATTTTCTAAAAGAATGCTAAAGCAAGCTATAAAACGCAAGTAAAATTGTGTTTTGACATGAATAGTGTACACTGTCTATTACATCATAATTTTTCTCTTGAGAAAACTGACAAGAATCTGTTCTTAAATCTAAGCACAAAAGATAGTAAAAAGAACACTAGTGATATTTAATGCATTCTACCTACTAACTCCCATTCATTAAATCTGACTGTCCTATAAATGAGCTCCTTATTACAAAGATCCTTAAATTACATTTAGAAGAAAAAGGGAATTATGAAGCAAGAACTGCCGCTAGTAATGTCAGAGGGAATACTATTTCCTGTATCAACATAATATTAGGCTAAGTAAAAATGATTTGCATATCATGCTTGGTTCCTTAGACAGGATGTTTACTTTTAAATGTTCTTACACAAAAACATTTATAATGAACACTATTTAGCCTAATTTGTATCCCTATTATGAAAATATTTCTTTCAAAAGTGTCCAAGTGTTTCTTAAAAAAAAAAAAAAAAAAACTGTACGGCATTGTTCTTTTGATGTGTCTGGGCTGTTAAACTATAATCAAGTAAATACTGAAAATAAATATATTTCCAGGGAAATCTGTTCCATGCTGTAATTCTACTTTCACAATTCTCTCACAATTCTGCAGTAAAGTACATGTGGCAAATCTTTTCATGAGCATTCTTTGTCCTAGAGCAGTGTTTGTCAAAATTAAATGGTTCAAGCAAATCACCTGGGGTTATTATTAAAATGCAGATTGATTCAATAGGTCTGTGGGGTAGGACCTGACAGACTGCCATTTTCAACAAGTTCCCAGGTGATGCTGATGCTGCTGGTCCATGGTTCACAATTTAAGTAGCAAATTCCTAGGGCACCAAGCAATTGGGGAATGTTATGACCATGAAGCAAATCCGCTGTTAACCCCTGGGTGGGCAGTAAGGACCCTTGAAAGGCTTCTCTCTTAAAAATGCCGAATGATCTAGGACAAATCACATCTCTAAGACGAATCATGTCAAGGAGATTTAGCCATCCTGTCACTTAAGCAACCACTCGGTCACCCCCACGGCCCAACAAAGATTCGGGGAATTTCTGTGGCTGGACAGCTGCTGCCTTGGGCAGGGTTTGGGGAACTGGCCTATTTGCAGCTAGTTAAGCAGCAGGTTGTATTGGGAAGCTCTGTATAAATAGACCCCCATCTAGAGGAAGACCTATTTTCTCAGTGAAAGTATGGTATTATATAGTAAAATAAAATGCAGTATATACATATATGTCATTTATTTTCCATCTCACTTTCTCCATCCATGAAACAGAGGAAATAATTATTCATTTTCAATAGTCTTTCCCAAGAACATATGAGAGGGGTTTGATCACATCACTAGCTACCCTTCTTTCTAATCTTAATACTTTGGATTTAGTTCAGTTACTGTACCAATACATATATACACATATCTGTATACCTATGCACGTACATATACATGCACATTTACATCCATCGGCTTCCTCAACAAAAGGCAAACAATAACTCAACCAGACAATATTTTATTTGGATTTTTTCCACCTGAGCTCCTAGAATGACACCTGTAGAGGAATTCAGCACTGTCCGATTCATTTTTATTAACAGAGCTCTAGAATTAGATATAATGGAAACATGGATTATTGCATTCAGGACTATTCAATTTGCTTCTACAACAATTGTAAGTGACCAAATACATCACTTGTGGTTTTCATGAATTATCAACATGTGGGAAAACGGCAAAGTACCACAACAGCCTCATGGTGATCCTTACATCCCAGGCCCACTGGTTTTCCAGAATCTCAGCAATCTGAAAAACCTCAGACGGTTTTTATTACTAAAATATTAACTACAAATCAAAATAATTCCCTTAATTCTGGTCAAGAATACAAAAGGAAAATAAACATACCTTCCACAACATAATCTTCATGGAACTAATAAAATCTTCTGTGTTTCTTTAGGTTTTATGTTGCTTTAAGAATATATGTCATAAAACACATCTCCACTGAGATGGATGTGAAGTTTCTGTAATATCAACCTCTAGAGTTCACAAAAATGTCAAATATTTGAACACTGAAAAATTTTTTGAAGTTTTCCAAAGTATACTGTATGTAAGTTATCTCAGTTATCTAAAAAAAATCAGGTACTGCAGCACTCAAATTTTTCAGCATGATTTACAAAAAGGAACTTAAAGGCTCATCCATTCGGAGGTATATAAGCACAAACAAACATTTGGTGACATTAAAAGATTATTTAATGGATATGAAAATTTGTGGGATTTTTTTTTGCTTTTAATTAAAAAGAAAATTAGTCTGAATGATGTCTTCTCCACTTGTTTTGTTGTCAAATACCATTCTAAGAATATAATAAATTGATAGAGTACCATTATTCAGTAACTCTGACAAAGTGTGAGTTTTGATGAAAAACAAGTCATGTTCAAAAACAATTACAACCTTTTTTAGGCAAAGAGTAACGCCATTTGATAAAGGAAACAGACGAGAGATGTGATCAAAGGGTAAAGTCTGGGAAGAAAACACAGAGGGAAATTTTTAAATCCACAGAATAAGTAATGGATGTGTTTGGACAAAGGCGAAGGCTGATACCAATAAACAAGTCAAAATCGGATTTTTTTTCCTCTTCAGAAAATTAAGTAAAAGATCAAACACACACACACACACACAAACACACACACACACACCAGAATTCAAGTGTTTTTGTTTTGTCTTTTAGAACAATCTGTAAACTCTCTTGATGTTTCCTGCTCTAAATCTTCCAGCATTTCTGTCCCTGCTCTCCCTGAAGAGCAAGTAGGGGAAATGGGAACAGCGTGAAGAGGGTTGCCATGCCTCTGGCCAGCAGCTCCATATTTAACAAGTTTTACACTGTGCATCTTCAACACAACCTAGAGCAGGCCTAGGTCACTGGTCCTCAAGAGTCTTACTAGGCAACAGCACAGTTTCTCTGGATGGGATCATCTCATACGAATTAACTATATGTTGAAAGGCCATAAAAAAACATGTTAAAACCATCATTGTCAGAAATATGAGATTTGGCGGGAGGACTGGCATTAGCACTGGGTACCAGTTGCATCACATTTTCTTTTTTTGAGAACGTGTCCTGCACCAAAAGATATTTGGTGAAAGGAAAAAGGCTGTCATTTTGTGTATATGTGTACAGGGCTTTGTTGTTGTTAGAGAGGAGTAGGAGGGAGTGTGGGAGAGGGGTGGAGTGGCAGAGGGGTTGATTTATTTTTCAAATTTACATTTATGAACACAAAGAGAAAAGCTGTCAGCAGCACAAACACCAAAGCCCAAATATCAGCCAGACCTGCCTCTTCCCGTCTGGGTAGGCCAGACACAAGACGACATCTCACAAGCCAGGAAAATCAACAGAGTCACATGTAAGGGGACTAGGGAGAGAAAAACCAGTTCTGGGAAATCTCCAGTTACATAACATTACTAGTGATTAGAAATTTGGGGTTTTAATGAATCAAGGAACTGAGGGATACTGGCCAATCAAAACCAGAAAACTAAAAGGCAAACTCTAAAGCAATCTGGCTCCAATGTATTTTCCTCATAGGAAATAAGTATAAGAGAAATTAATGTGCACACAGAGGCAGCAAGGCAGCCATGTGTAAAGTGGCACTATTTAGATGAGCTCCAAGGACCTAAAAGATCCCAGTGAGTGCACAATTACAGTGTGACATGCCAGGAACTCTATCCATGACAGGAGGATTTTGAGCTGCATTTCAAGGCTCACATCACACTAAAGAGACAATAGTCCCTCTCTAGGTCACTGACAAGACTGCATCTAAAAAACTGCACAATTTTCTCCACACTGAGATGAAAAAGCTGAACCAACAGTTGAACAAACAGCCCAAGAAATTGACTACAAACATATTGCTTCTCTAGTTAAAATATTGGGAATGTTCACAGGGACCCTCTCACTGCTTTTCAATGCATCTTCAATACCACCTGGAGCAGACGTAGGTCATGATTCACACAAGATGAGTAATTTAAAAAATAAAGAGGATAGCTCCCCACACTGTACTGATAAAATTACAATCTGGCCAATTCAGGGCACTTATATTTAATAATGATTAAAAAGAATGTGTGACCAAGTGGAAAAATAAAACAAACAAAAAAGCCAACCTGAACCGCCTGTACTCACTCACCAGGGAGGGTGCAGTAAAGAGCTAAAGCTAAGGCACTTCAGCTACCTTCAAGTAGAATGATTACACCCCAGAGAGCTGCATAAAACTCTACAGTTTACAGGGCCTGTTCTCATAAATTCCTTCATTTGATCCTCATAATGGCCATGTGGAAAGGCTGGGACAGATATTACTATCCCTGCTTTACAGATGAGAAAGTTGAGTTTCCTAGTCCCTTCATTGGTGACTGGTTTTGTCAGTCATCTGAATCCTAGTGCAGAAAACTTTCTAACACTATGATACTTCCCAGCTATGCTAAATAGCAAGAAAGGATAGCTACAAAACCCACTGAATAAACCTTAGCACATCTTTGTGTTTCTATGTGTCAGTGTCCCTAGATATAACATGTGTCATTTTAAGTGGGAGATTAAACGGAAAGAATATAAACATAAGTTGAGATTTATAGAAAGTTCTGGCTTGAAAGAAGCTCAGGCAACCTTTTCATATTTTAACTCCACAAGCTAAGGGAAAAAAGCAGAATGATGAAAATACTCTTAAATTTGTTTCAAGTAACACAGGATAGGATAGGACATCTCAAAAATCCAATAATCCTCAGTCTTTCAAAATTTGCTTCTGAAGCATACCACATGAGGAATCACATGAGGATTTTTGAAAGTGGTAAACTGAACTTACTGGGTGTGACTTACAAGACACATTTCATGGGATATTTCTAAACTCTGTACATATATTTGTTTTAGATTTTCAAAGCATGTTTATTTAAATTTCTCAGTAGAAATGAAAGCTCATCATCTAAAGAACAATATAAGAAAAACAGCAACAAGGAATACACCTCCAGTCTCTAAATCTATGTCTTTTCAACAAGCCTGATTGCCATAGGATTTGGTAACAGTAGAATACCAAACAGTTTTCGACAGCCAACAAAAGAGAAATGGTTACAAAGCAAACTTTTAATTTCTGGAGAAGGGCAGATCTGCAATCTGACTTTAAACTCAGGTAGTAAAAGGCATTCATTTCTGGGTATATATGTAAACCCTGAATGGCAAAATCTGAGACACAGTCCAGTGAGAATTGCATTTATTAGGACTACTCATTTTTTTAATTAAATATAACATAAAGTCTACTGTTAGGCTTTTGTCACTAAAGAAAACCCAGGCATATTTAGTTAATTACTTAGAATGGAGTCTAAGAACACAATTGTTCATTAGAGATATCTGAACTCCAGTGATCGGAAAAGCTCATCTGCACATTCTACTGGAGGAAATTTTATATTTACTTGTTGATTAAGGAGTAAATAACACCTGAAAAGAGAAAAGGAAGAATTTCTTTCCTGCTGAAAATATATCCATCAGCTGTTGAAGCTAATAGTTGCAACTCTCGAATACATCTAAGTTTAATCATGCAACTGGTCGAGTACAAACTTTCAATTAAACTACAAAAGCAAAGGCTCTCTGTGCAGAGACAAACACTGTGCAGAAATCAATACTCACTCCAACCCGCCTGCATGTAATGACATGTCAAGCACGGTTCCAACATTAAAGGGCATTATATGTCAAACGCAGGCAGTAATGTTCAATCCGGAGGGAATTAAATTAAGCCATTGGGTCATTCATTGCATATAGCAGTAGCCATCTGCATACATCACCTAAATACATAGCCTTTCCTCGGCACCCTGCATTTCATAATCACTGCCTGAAAGCACAACACACGCGGCCACCTGAATCTGTTTACCTAACTCCTTTTACAGAGTTCCAAAGGCGACGGGGGATGCAGGTTGGGGGCGGAAGGAAAAGAAACTGTTGGTCTAAAACAACAATTTGGGTTTATTTGCAGGAAACCGGGCAGCCACAACAAGGAAAATTGGGAAGTACAAAGTAAGTTCCTTCTCCACGGCCTCAGCCAGGAGCGCGACGGTCGCTTTCCTGGTCTTCTCCATCCACCCTCCGCCACTTCTGCGCCTCCATCTGCACTGCGAACCCAGGCAGCAGATGCGCTCAGCCACCACCGAGCTGGGTGAGTTGCCAGAAAAGTTGTCAGGACCAGCGGGAGGCAGACAAGCACCGGGAACCCGCTCCCCAGCGTCCACCTGGTGAAACTTCAGAGCCCCCAGAGGAGAGAACGAAAGAAGCAGCCAGCCTACGGGAAGGATAACAAAGCTGGAAGGGAACACAGGACCGACGGGAGAGATGCGGTTCGCAGGGCTTTAACTTAAACCCAAAGGGTTCCTACGCGAGACCACACCACATCCCTTCTTTTGGGTTCTCCAGGCGGGCAGCAGTCGTTTGCAGCCCCCAGCCCCCAGGCCGGCTCCGGGAGTCCCGGGCCACTTCGCGGTGGCCTTGCCGGGTGAGCGGGCTTCCACTCCCGGGTCAAGCTTTCCCGACCCGGCGCCCAGACGCCTTGGCGCGGTTCCTTCGAATCACATTTCCAGATACCGTACAGGCTCCGCCAAGCACACACACGGAACACGCTCCGGGCAAAGCCATAACCCACAGACAAGTCCAGAAGCAACCCAGCGTCGGAGGAGGAGAAGAGGCTGGGGGAGGGATGGGGAAGTAGTTAGACAATAGTCAGGGGAGGTTATTCCTGGGACAAAATCCGAGGTCAGTCCCTGCGAGTGTCCACATTTCTGACAATGGCTTCCCGGGTAATTTTTTGAACACTCGAGTGGGAACCAGCAGCAATCCCGCACCACGAACAAGAGAGTAGCCGTCTCCAGAGTCGCAACTACTTTTTTTTTCTTTCTCTCTTCCCCACAAACCCAGAGCCGGCTGCGCTGGGCTCCGAGGCCACCAGTTTCCCGGGAAAAGCACGGTCTCCACTCGCTGGCATACAGCGCTGCCAGCCCGCGCCCCCGGCGAGCCTCACGAGGAACAATGGGTCGCGGAGCTGAAAGTTACCTGCGCCAAGTGGCGCTCAGCCCGGTGCTCCGGATCCCACCTGGACCAAACTCGGAGAACAGCTCTCCCTCTACCCTGTACCCCCCGGGCCGCAGAAGCTTTCCCCAAATCGCTGCCCCCGGCCGTTGCACGGAGCCGGCTTCACCCCTCGCGATCCCCGAGCCGGGACATTGGTCGGGGTTCCGGACGCGCCCCCACCACCACCACCCCGGTCACTCACCTGCGGACAACTGGCCTTGGGCAAACGCCAGAAGAGGCCATGGGGAGAGGAGGCAAAGCGCCACAAAAGCAGGCAGCACCGCCGCCGCCGTATCCATGTCGAGTTTGGGAGAAGTTTCAAGCAGCTTTGCAAAGAGCTGCCGGGGGGATCGCAGCGAAATCCACGAGTGCGGGTGGCGGCCGGGCCGCGCGGGCCGAGGGCGGGCAGGCGACAGGAGCCTGCCGCACTTTGCCTTCCTTCGCTGATGCCAAACTACCTCGGGGGCGAGAGCGGGGCCTGCGTCGCCGGTCGGCCGCGGCTGCAGCTCTCCATGCTCGGTGGAGGCTGCTGGGGTTCGTCCAGAGTTACTTTGCTCAGGGAGGGACGGGGGCGGAGCCGGGGTGACGTCGCCCGGCGGGCTCGGGGCGCTTCGGAGGAATGCGAGCTCGGGCGCGCCGCCTCCTGCCGGAGAGATGCGCGCCAGCCGGACGCGCGCCCCGAGCCCCGCGCGCCCGCCGCCTTTGTTCGCCGCCGCGCCCGCCGCCTTTGTTCGCCGCCCGCCGCCGCTCGCGGGAGCGAGTGGGAGGCATCAGAAATCTGAGTTAGAGGGGAGGTAATTTGGTGACCGGTTTGGCCAGGCCACAGAAGACAAGCGCAGAATCCCCCGCCGCCCAGGGAGAGGCGGCCTGGGGCTGTTTCCCCACGGTCGGGATCCCACCCGAGCGGTGGCGGGTGGAAAGAAGCGGGCGTAGGCGCACCCTAGGGAATCACCCAACCCCCATTGAAAACTTACACTTCCTTCTTCATGAAATAGGGAGTCAGAACCCACCCCCACAGAAAACTTATTATTCCTTATTCATATAATAAATAGAACTTGAACCAAAATAAACGTTCGGTAACTTTCCAGTGTGAACAGCTGGCTTGTCTCCTTTCTGGTTTATTTGTCATTTGCCGAATATTTGAATTCATTCCCTGCTTCACTGAACTTTCTGAAACCTTTCAGCCTTTTTCCACTCCTCCCTTCACCTAAGAACTGAATCAGGGCTTATTGTCCTTCCCTTTAATATCGGTCTGTGGAGTTGGAAAGATTAACTTTTTCAAATATGAATATAATATATAATAGCTCTTTAAGCCCTAAGTATTTAACAAAAGGAATTTACACCGACAATGAAAACAGCAACGAATGATTCATCTGCAAGGAGAATAATGCTATATTATGACAGAAAAGTATTTTACAGTTTGCTACTTGTTCGGCAGCTTGAAGTGGTTTCACCATATGCCATCTTCACTTGCTTCTGTGATGAGACTATATAGTGCATACTTTATTCTTTTTTGTAAATTATCAGATAAAATAGGCATGATCACAATTCAATAAACATTATAACAATTTTATTCAGAATTCTGATCTCATGTATCCTATTCCTAGAGCAAAATGTTTTGTTGATTGACAGCTGTCAGTTACTCAGACATCTTATCTTTAGCCTTGGTGAATCAAGACTGTGTGAATTCAATTTAATATAACATTGACATAATTTACCAAGCCACATAGTGTTCTTTTTTTCAAATTACATATATGCTATTCATGACCATGTTTATAACAGAACCTGAAAATAAACATACACGTGTGTATATACACACACACACATGCAAACTATATATGTGTGTGTATATATATGTATATATATGTGTATGTATATATATATAGTGTGTGTGTGTATAATTAAGAGGGAAAAGACTTTTTAAAAATTTGGTAAGAATAACACTTGATTAAACTGAATTCAGTCTTATAGCTGGCTCATTAGCATACCGACTAGCCCTGAACTTGACAGTTCAGTTCAGCATAGTTCAGTTCATTTTTCCTCAGGGTGCAATGTCGTTTTTGTTTTTTGTTTCATTTTGTTTTTAATTCATTAACCTATATCTGTTAGCACATCATCACCGTTTCTATTTCTTTGATTGAGGCACTCTCCTAGAACCCAGGTAACAAAAACCTGAAGGGCATACATTTTCCTTTTGCAGAATTTAGCAGAACTTGGTAAAATTTAGAAGCAATTTACCCAAGGAAAACAAACAACCTACCATCCATATACAAATTCTTCTGTTCTTCTGCTCCTTAAAAAAGACAAAGGAAGTATATGACTTGATGCGGGTGTCTGAGCTTGTACCTCGACTTGCCAGGCCTGGGCCAGGGGACCTGATCACCCCCTGGGGAGGGTAGTAGGTACGGGCGTGAGTGCCCTCTGCAGCCCCCCCGAGCCTGGGGAGCGAGGTCAAGGCAGCTCCCTTTTCCTCACCCAAAATGCCACTGGCAGGGGAGGCTTGCCGGAGGAAACCGCCTTTCTCCCAACTGCCCTTTCCCCACTTCCTTATCTTACCCACTCACTCCCTGGTGCCAAGGCCACTCCTGCCACCGCCAGCACGCATGCACCGTGGCCAGAACAACCCCCGCCCCGCTGCAACGGCTCCGGCGTTCTCTCAGAACCAATCCTAGCCCCTATCCCTTCAGTATTGCCATTTAAGGCTGCTTCACCTCCTTTCCAGCCCTGCCCTTCTTACCAGCCTATATAACCTGTAATCACCCCTGAATAAATCTCTTTGGCGCATACTCCTACTGGATGAAGAGTGTCTTGTCCCTATCGCCGCCCTCCATACCTTGCACGCCTCCCGCTGAGGACCCCGGCCACGTCCTCCGCCTCGCCCTTGCCTCCGGGAAAGAGCCCCCGCCGCCGGTACCCCTTAAGCAGCCCCGAGAGCTGAGGGCTCAGCTACCGGCCGCCTCTCCCCCTAGAAGCAGTAACCGCGACCGCAACTGGTGCCCCGTGTGAGGAAACGTCTCCACACAACAGTTTGGCAGGTCGCCCGCTCGCCCGGACGCCTCTCCAGCTTCCCGTTTCCTCGCCTGCAAGGTAGGGCCGCCTCTCCTTCGCCGCTTCTGGAGCCGTGGGAGGTTCACTGCTCCGAAGCCGCTCCTCCCTTCCCCCACACTCTCTTCATCCAGTAGGAACTCCTCCCTTCCCCCACGCTCTCTTCGTCCTTTTGTATGCGCACTTCTATAACCCCCGTTCCTCCTAACACTCTCCCTCTTCCCCTCCATTACTTTGCTGTAGTTCTTTGTATTTTTATTTCTTCATTTGGTGCCGTGTGCCTCTTTGCAACCGCCCCCCCTGACTGCTCCCGTTGCCAAAGGGCACTGCTTTCTGCTCTCGCCGTCTCCTTCGGCCTCAAGGCCACAGTTTATCTCATTCTCTCTGCTCGGTAAACAACTCCTCCTCCTCCTCCCTGCCAGCCAGGTCGGCCCGGCTCGGGAGCAATCCCCCCTCCTCCCCCCTCAGCTATGGGTAATCGTATATCTACATGTCAGGCACCTCAAGTTCGTGCTCTAGCGGGTCTCCTAGACACGCATCGCTGTAAAGTGTCTGTCCGGCAGCTGCAGGTGTACTGGGACCTCCTGCTGCCCTTTAACCCATGGCTCACCACTTGCCATCTTTGGGACCCTGTTACTTATGATCGTCTTATTGATCGAGTCACTAATGCCATGGAACATGAGAGCAAGCGCTTCCCTCCCGGCTTGCTCCCCACCTTGATAACCATCCGCTCCTGCCTTCAAGGCTCCCTCCCCCCTGATCGAGGCCCCATTAAATCCAAGCGATGACATCAGCCCTAAGCTGGGCCGGAAACCGCATATGCTTTACCCCGCCCTTCCACAGGGCGGAGCTAGTCCGCCATCTTATGCCTTGGGCCCCACCCTTTCACAGGGCGGGGCTAATCCACCATCTTGTGTCTTAGCCACGCCCACCGCGCCGCCATCTTGCGACGCTTGGGGCCTCCCACTTCCGCTTCCCCCTTCGGCAAGCACCCCCTCGGAGCCGCTACCGGCAGCTGCTGCCGCTCCTTCCACCCTGCCAACTAACAACCCCTGGCTGCCTTCTACACCTCAAGGCAACCCTTGGGGCAACGCTCCCCCTACCCTCACTTCCGCGCCAAGCCCTCTGCAAGCGCGTCCTCCTTTCTCTCGTGCTTTTCGTTGCTTTCCTCTTAACCTTGCCCCCACCCCACAGAAACCGTATGACTGGTATCCCATTGACTCAGATACTATCAAGCAGCTTCGCAGGGCCGTCAAGGAGGATGGGTTAGGTAGCCCATACGCTTCCCAAATACTGCAGGATCTCGGCATGGACTATTGCATCCCCCAAGACTGGGCCTCGCTTGCCCGTTCCATTCTTAACCCCGGTCAGTTTGTTGACTGGCGTGCTCACTTCCAGGCAGAAGCAGCTCAGCAAAGTGAGCAAGACGCAGCCCTTGGAGTCTATCATCCCCCTGAAGCCTATTTGGGCACTGGAGCATTTCTAAATGCATCTGCTTATATTAATGTCCCTGCTACCTTCTGGACTGTCCTCAGAGGCATCGCCTTACGCGCGTTTGCCAATTGCTCTGCCTGTCGGCCTAATAAATTCACCAAGCTCTTCCAGGAGCCGAGTAAGCCTTTCGCCACCTTTGTCTCCAGAGTCGAAGAAACCTGCGCTCAAAAGGTAAGTGATCCCCAGGCCCAATATTACATGTGCCCATCCTCAAATCCTGGAAAATCGTACTGTAATTCCCCCAACGAGTACTACTGTGCATACTGGGGGTGTGAAACATTAGCCACTAATTGAAAGCCTCCTGTTCCTAATCATTACCTTACCTTAAAATGGACCCCTACAAGGTGCAAACTCCCTACTGTTAACTGGCTCGGCCAAAAAAGTGAAAGATCCTGCACACATCTTAATCTTACAGTGCAGCTCCCCACTAATCCCTCCTGGTTACTCGGTCAAACCTGGGGCTTCAGAATCTATTTGGGAGGAGCCAACCCAAGTTCCCTTATTCTAATAAAAAAGGAGGCTATAAGCCAACCATACCAAAATACTGCTTTAAAAACACCCTCTGGCATAGGTCCCAATAAAGTCATTAACCCCCTTTTTCCACAGCCCTCCAGCCGCACTTCAAGTACAAGCAGCGCATCCAGAGGCCGCACCTCAGCTGCAAACAACGCATCGCCAACCCCACCACCCCAGCTTCCTCTGCCCCCTTCTCGTTATTCCTCTCCCCTCCTCAGCCTCATCCAAGCCGCCTTTGCCTCAGTAAACTCCTCCAACCCCAATTTTACCTCATCCTGCTGGCTCTGCCTCTCCACCTCTTCCTCTCTATACGAGCCCGTTGCCTCCAACCTCTCCTTTTCAGAAAGCACAGAAAACAGCCCCTTGGAATGCAATTGGAATACCTCTGCCGTCCCCCTAACCTTTCATTCAGTCTCCTATACGGGAAAGTGCGTCCGCCCTCGCTCCAGTAACTCTCCCGACCTCACTGCCTGTGCCAGCTATTCATCTCCCAGCAGCTCGGCAAAATTTCTCATTCCTCATAACTCCTCCCAATGGCTCTGCTCCTCTACAGGACTTACCCCCTGTCTCAGCACGAATGTCATCAATGAATATAAAGAAACTTGCCTCCTAATTGTCCTTATCCCTAGGGTCTTATACCACAGCGAAGAAGACTTCTTCCTCCGTCTGGAAAAAACTGCGGCTCCTGCCCTTCTGCAAAAGCGAGAGCCCATCACCGTCCTTACAATTGCCTCCCTCCTAGGTCTTGCCGGCACTAGCACCGGAATCGCTGCACTAGCCAGTCAAGGCTCCGCCCTAACTCACCTCAGGGCAGCTGTTGACGAAGACATCCATCACTTACAAAACGCTATTCACCATCTAAAAAATTCTGTCAATTCCCTCTCTGAGGTAGTGCTCCAAAACCGCCGAGGTCTTGACCTTCTCCTCCTCAAAGAAGGAGGCCTCTGCGCCGCCCTAGGAGAAGAGTGCTGTGTTTATGCCAATTCCACAGGTCTCGTCGAGGACAGCCTGAAAAGAGTCCGAGAGGGACTGGAAAAGCGTAAAAAAGATCGTGAAGCCACCAGTTATTGGTCCAGTTTTTTCACTCCCATCCTCCCATACATCCTTCCTTTTCTTGGCCCCTTATTAATAATTATTCTAGCTCTCATCTTAGGACCCTGCCTCATCCGCAAAATTGTCCAGCTTGTAAGAAAACAAACGGATGCCATTTTTTCCTCGTTCGTGCAAATCCAGTATCAGCGACTCGCCACCTCTGACGCCCCCCACTCCAAGATGACAACCAACCCTCCGCGACCTCAACGCCACCGGTCGACTCGCCAACCGCGAAGCCCTTCTCAATCACCTGAACATCGTTCTCACCTCGAGTTCCAGCTTCTCTGAACCCCTGAACTTTAAACCCCTCACCTTCGCCCAGCCCGCTGCAGCGAAGCCATTGTCAAGCGCCCGAACACCACACTAACACTGAGCTCCAGCCTCGCTGAGCCACCGTCAACCCCTTTTTCCCTTCCCTAACCTCCCCCTTCCCTCACCCGTAGTGGGCCTCTCCGGTAAAGCCTCTTCCTCTAATTAGAAAAGAAAGGGGAATTGCGGGTGTCTGAGCTTGTACCTCGACTTGCCAGGCCTGGGCCAGGGGACCTGATCACCCCCTGGGGAGGGTAGTAGGTACGGGCGTGAGTGCCCTCTGCAGCCCCCCCGAGCCTGGGGAGCGAGGTCAAGGCAGCTCCCTTTTCCTCACCCAAAATGCCACTGGCAGGGGAGGCTTGCCGGAGGAAACCGCCTTTCTCCCAACTGCCCTTTCCCCACTTCCTTATCTTACCCACTCACTCCCTGGTGCCAAGGCCACTCCTGCCACCGCCAGTGCGCATGCACCGTGGCCAGAACAACCCCCGCCCCGCTGCAACGGCTCCGGCGTTCTCTCAGAACCAATCCTAGCCCCTATCCCTTCAGTATTGCCATTTAAGGCTGCTTCACCTCCTTTCCAGCCCTGCCCTTCTTACCAGCCTATATAACCTGTAATCACCCCTGAATAAATCTCTTTGGCGCATACTCCTACTGGATGAAGAGTGTCTTGTCCCTATCGCCGCCCTCCATACCTTGCACGCCTCCCGCCGAGGACCCCGGCCACGTCCTCCGCCTCGCCCTCGCCTCCGGGAAAGAGCCCCCGCCGCCGGTACCCCTTAAGCAGCCCCGAGAGCTGAGGGCTCAGCTACTGGCCGCCTCTCCCCCTAGAAGCAGTAACCGCGACCGCAACTTGATAGATTTGTGTATATAAACAAAGAAAAAGCTAGTTTAAAGACAGGCATATAGAGCCAGTTGAAGTTCACCCAAGTGGTAACTTGCCCATTCCTGGGCTCAACAGATAAGAAGATTCATTTCACTTTTTTCTATCATGGAAGTAATAACAACAGATAATGTTTAAAGAGACTTACAATGTACTAGGCACTCTCTCGAGATATACAATGTTTCATAGTCTTATTGAATTCAGACACCGATCCCATGACATTGGCACAATTATTATTGTCATTTGGCAAATGAAGTTACAAGGCTAGAGAGTAAGTAATTTGCCTAATAGCACAGATATGGGTGAGAAGTGGTGAAGTCACAGCTGAAACCCAGAGTCTGACTCTGGAATTTAGGCTACATAGCCTAGAGATAGAAGTGGGCAAAAGGAGAAACAGAAGAGAAGGAAATTCTCAAAGAAGAATCAGCAAACAAGCAAAGATGCTCTCCCAATAAAAAATCAAAGAAATGCAATAAAACTCTTGGACAACTGAATCAGTCCTTTTATCCTGAGTGATAGTAACGAATACTGGCCAGAGTGGTTTGGAATCATTTGAGTAGGGACCATTTGTGTCTTTCACATAGCTAAGTGCCTGGTAAATATAAGGAACTTTCTAGGTTTCTGTTTGTTAGAAAGAATGAATGAATAATTCAGTAGATCAATTAAGGGAAGTATAAATTCGGTATAACTTTTAGAAAAAAATTGACAATGTTCATTAAAAATCACTAAAATGCTAAAATGTCCATAGTCTTTAATCTAGTCTCTATTCTAAGGAAATAATCCAAAATGTAGAAAATGTTATATACAGAAAGATATTTGACATTTACAAAAGGGAAAAGTGGAAATAATGTAAATTTCCAACATTAGGCAGATTCATGAACATTATTAGCTGGAGAGAATATCTCACAACCTCTAGAAATGAAAGTTATGAAAAGAGAGGAAGTTCCAACATGGAAAAATGCTTATGATAAAATGTTTGGCAGAAAATCAGAAGGCAAAAGTATACATCCACTGTGACTTCAACCAAGAAAAACAGAAGACTGAATAAAAAACATAAGTCATAATATTAATAGAAGTAGATGTAGGATAATAAAATTATATGGCTGCCCTTCTCTATTTTCCTAATTCATTTTTGGATATGGTTATATTTCTTTTAAAAGAGGACAGATATGTATTCTGATTACAGATTTACCACATACTAACTCTGAGCACACATTTGGCAAAATGTGTTCCATAGAATCCCAGTTCAAAGGGATTTTAATAAGTGTTATTGGAAAATAAGATCTCAGAATCAAATAAGCTTGGAGAACTCTGGATTAAGCAAAGTAAACAGGTCTCTTCACTATAGAAACTTTCCCATATTTACCAATATGGTATTATGCACAGTAAGTCTTCAGAGAGAGGATAAAATGCACTGTTTCTCAAAGTTTGGGACCACAGAACCCTATAATAGAAAATAGCTCTCAGGATTAGGGTCCTAGGGAACAGAATTTGGGAAGCACTGCCTTGAACAACATCTAAAACTTCTGGATCTTAATGCCCTTTTATAAAAATGAGACTAATTAATTTTACCTCAAATTTTCAGAGGATTAAATGATATAAATATATTTATTTAGTATATATGTTGTTGTAGATATTTAGCTACAGGTATTGATATTTAGCTACAGGTATTGACATGAAAGGGCTGGGATGAGAGTGGTTGCTACCTTGATGTGTTATTTTTCTTCTCTTTTTCCATTTAGGGATGAGGCACACAAACCTGTGCCAAGCAAAAGCAAGATTTTATTTATCAATGACAGATCATTGGTGTACACATAGCATATATTTATATGCAATTAGATAGTATTCTCAGCCCATTAATAATAACTAATTGCTTATATTATGCTTTCCCATTTGTGAAGTATATTCACCCATGTGATCTCAGATGCCATTCTGAATCCAGCTCTCCAACACTGAGGTAGGCAAGGCAGATACTATTACTATCTTCACTTAATGGATGAGACCCAAAGCTTAGAGGAATTAAAAGACTTGCCCAGGATTGTGCAACTGATTAACAGCAGACCTGTAACTCTGACCTGGGCCTTCTCAGTCTGAATCTAATCCACCCACCCCCATCCCAATTCCTATATATGTAATTCCCATCTCCAAATACTTTCATTTGAGTTGTATGACACATCCTCAATGCCAACTCATCAGGCAGGGCCTCTTGGGCTGGTAGGTGGAAATGAGCGTCTATTTTCTCTTTGAAAGGAGAAGAGAGGTGGGGGGGAAAGTACTTCCTTACCGTAAAAAATTCTTGCATGGATACGTGTGTTGTCAGCAGAGCCCCTGGGGAAGGGAGGGGCAGGGAATTTCTGACAATAAAACCTTTGAGCAGGGAAGGAACTTTCAGAAAAAAAAAAAAATGTGTCTGTTATGCCCTTAAAAGCTGCCATTCTGGATCCTGGTCTGATGGATGTTGGACTCTTAGACTGTAGGGCAAAGTGCATTTGCTTCATGGGGTAGCATTGTGGCATGGCCAGTTACCACTTAAAATCTGATACCAGAGCATCCAGGAATGAGTGGAATGGTGATGGTCGCATGCCTGTATCTTTAAGGAAATTATCTTCTCTATATGTTCTTAGGTAATTTGGAGTCAACAGAAAGAAATGCACCATATTCAAAACCAGAGCTATTTTGTGAATCCCTTGAATACTTGAAAATGTCCCTAACTGTGGATTAGTTCAGAAACACTAGTCAAGAAAATGCAAAACTCTAAGGTTTTATCAAGGGAAGAAAAAAAAAATGCAAGCAGTTTGAGAGCTCAGTGTTGCCAATTTGGAAGAGCAATTTGCGTACAGCTGGATATAATTAACAAGCATGGGTCAAAAAAGGAAGCCAATCATAAAAGTGTGAATTGGATTGAGGTGGAGGGATGGGAGAGATAGTCACTTCCAGAACTGGTTATTCTAACTGGAGGAGTCTCTCCCCAATTTCAAAAAGCCTAACCCAATGATTATGTTAATAAAAGTAGAACTCTGAGGGGAAAAAATGCTTAGTCTTTATCGCACATTAGTACATGTTTGGTAGCTTACCTTTTCTGTGACACTAAATGGTGCCTTTTCCACATTTTATACTAGTAAGTAATTTCCATGCCAAAAAAAAAAAAAAAAGGACTTGGTTTTCCTGGTTCACTTACAGGAGAAAATGTATAAAGGACACTAGCTATACAACATCTAATTGAATTCTTTGTAAATTATTTGGTCCAAATGGACAAATTATCCTGAGGTATTTTTTGTTTGCTATTTTAGTAAATACCAGGAAAAAAGGATAACAAATCTAATTAAAGACATCATGCATTCAACAATAAATTTTGCAGGGTTAAGAGCTCATATGCAAAATTGCAGCCTGGGGTGAATTAACCCTGCTGAATGAGATTTTCTCTAACGATTATAATCTTTCCTTCTGAAGGGAATTTAGGGGGGTAACTTACATATGGAATTCTGTGGATCTTGCTATCTTTCTTCTCTGCTTATTCTACTCTTGAGACAGAATGGAACAGAAGTCTCAACACAAAATGTGATGCTTCCAAAGCTCTAGAGATTTTTCTAATCCTCCACATGTTCACCAACAAAACCCTCCCTTTACGCTCTTGGTGCTGCCACAGCATTCATAACCGGGGGAAGTCTGACAAGAAAATGAGTCATTAAAACCTACACACAAACATAGGGGCTTATTTCCGTTCTGAAGTGCTCTTTAACCAAAGCATTTTATTTATTTATTTTATTAAGCATTTATTAAGTATACAACACAGTGCTAGTTACTCTATAGGGGATATAGGAGAATTAGTAATTTACATTTGAGTTTAAGATACAAAAAAAAAAAAAGACACAACAAACTCTTCAGGATATAAGGAAGAAGAAGATGAAAATAAAGAACATAATACCTAAATTTGAAGGAATAGAAAGCAAGGTATTCATCATGGTGGAATGTAGTTGGAGGGAAATGCTTTTGAAGGAAGGCCAGTTCTGAGCTGGATTTTCAAGAAAGTTATGGTTGCAAGTAGCAGACGAAAAGGTATAACCAAAGGCTTGAGGTTTAAATTCCTTTTTGGAGCTTGAAATTCCTACTTGAGCAGATATTCTGTGACCCATCTTGCTCTTGATAATTAACCAATATACATCTTTCATTGCCTGCTGGCATCTGTCTGAGTTGGTCAAAATCTAGTTTTATTTCTGTTTTTGCACTGTTACTACATACATTAACCATTTAAGAAATATAAACTTTTATTTTAGTAACATGAACTTTAGAGAAGCTTGGAAGACAAGAAATAATATTAGCTAACATTCTTCTAAACACAAAGTGCTGGGACTTTCCATGGTGTGGCAGACAGAATAATATCCTGGACCTGATCCCTGGAACCCATGAATAGGTTAACTTACGTCACAAAAGGTACTTCGCAGATGTGATTGAACCAAGATCTTGAGACAGAGAGACTCTCCTGGATTATATGGGTGAGGCCAATGTAATCACCAGGTCTTGAAGGAGGCAGTAAAGCTAGACTCAAAGAGAGAAGATAAAAGAATGGAAGAGGAAGTCATAGAGGAGGGAAGAAAAAAACTACACTGCTGTCTTTGAAGAATGAGTGGTGGGGGCCATGAACCAAGGAACGCGGGCAGCTTCTAGAAGCCAGAAAAGCCCCTGCAGCACTAGAAGTAACACAGCCATTATGACATATTCATTTTAGCCCAGTGAAACCTGTTTTAGACTTTTGATCTTTTGACCAGAACTGCAATATAATAAATTTGTGTTGTTTTAAACAACTAAGTTTGTGGTAATTTGTTACAGCAGAAATAAGGAGGCTAATACACATGGGTTACCTCAAATGATTCTTAAACAGCTCAGTAAAGTAAATATTATTATTTTACCCATTTTAATGGTGAGAAGGCTGATGTCCAAAGAGGGTAAGCAATTTGCCTAGTAAGTGGTGGAGTTAAAATCCAGGCACTGTGACTCCAGAGTCTGCAGTCTTAAGAAATATGCTGTTTCAAAACAGCCATTTTAAAAAGCTGGGATATATTGAATTATCACATTGTGACAGCAAATATATAAAAATTTTCAATTTTTTTCTTGTGTATACACAGTTAATAGAATTCTTAATATTCTCTTATAGCTTCTTTGCTATAAATTCTGACAATCACATTCCAGTCTGTTACAATCATATTATTTAATCAGAGGAGCACATAAAATCAGTAAACAGCTGTGATGGTTAGGTTCATGTGTCAGCTTGGCTGGGTTATGGTGCCCAATTGTTTGGTAAAGCAAGCACTGGCCTAATTGTTACTGTGAGGATATTTCATGGACTTAAATCATCATTAAGTTGATTGCATCTATGGCTGATTACATCCACAATCAGTTGAGGAGATTGCCTTCAAGCAATGAGAGACATTCCACCTAATCACTTGAAGGCTTTAAAAGGAGAAGTGATGATTTCAGCAGTCAGGAGAGAGAATATTCATTTCTACTTCAGCCAGCCAGCTTCTCCTGGGGAATTCATTGAAAACCTTCATTGCAGTTCCCAACTTGCAGCCTGCCCTATGGACTTGTGCATCTCCACAGCTGCATGAGCCAATTTTATAAATGTATTACAGGTACCTCCTGCTGGTTCTATTTCCCTAGAGAACCCTGACTAATATTACAGCTTTTGTCTTGTAATTATCATGATGATTAAATATCATTTTTATTTGGTATATTTCACATCACAACTATCATTATGGTTATTTCTATAGATTGTAAACTATTGAAGGGGTCGAGACTATATTTTCTCTATGTTCTAAAGACCCACACCTCATGACATCTTATCCATTTCTTTGCATCTTTTATATATGTCCATTGGTCATTAATGTTGGGAACATTTCTTCCTTAAGAACCAAACTTTTGTTCAATCAGTACATTGGCTGACACTGTTCTTTTGTGCCCTTGAAATCAAGGATTGTGTGTTGTTAATCACTGTATCCATGTAATGATAAAAAGTGACCACTGCATATTTGTTCAATTAATCATAGTTGAGTGAATGAATGAATGAATGTTTATGGAGGAAGAAGGTGTAGAAAGCTGAGATAATGAAAGAACACCTGAAAAGAGAGTCTAACAATAATAGAACAGAGTAGGGAAATCTAGGCTCCTATGGCTATTTGAAAAAATTTAAATTATCATTCTGGTGCAAGATACTGAAATTCATTTTTACTTTATTCTTTTTCTAATACTTTTCAAGTTTATAACTACAATATTGATCAAGAAGGCATACTGATCAGTTTATTTATTTTTGTATTCTTCCTGCTGCCTAATGAAATATTTTCTGTGCATAAGAGTTAAATGGATGTTAACGTCACATATTTATACAAAGATATTGAAGGCTTATATTTACAACTCATGTGATACTCAGATTTCAGTTATCACTGCAATGAAAACTGAGCTCTAAATTCAAGGCACTAACGACTGTACCCTAAAACAGTCTACAACAGTTCAGGTAGCCTTAGCTCTCAGAGTGTTTGGTATTGTCCCCTTCCTCGATAGCTTCAAGAGAGGAAAACTGAGTTCATAGCTCCTCTTCACAATGTCATCTTTCATTTGTAAAGTGCCTTAATAAATAAATCAGAATCATATTCATGGCCCAGAGTCAGGTCATTGGTTATACCCAAATGCAACCCACTCCTGGATTGTAAAGAAATTCTGTGATTCAGATCCGAAGGTATGGTTTCTTAAGGAAGAAAGCTGACACCTGACTTGGTAAGCAACGAGATCCATCACAGAGCTATTTTGTCCAGCAGTAATACAGCTGCTGAGCAGTTTACTAAGAAACCCAAGGAGCAGATTACTTCGCTGTGCAATAAATTGAAAAGTTGGCCCTAACTCCTTCAATGCATATTGAAATACCAGACTCGGCAAAGTCTCAACAATAATCACAGAAAACACTAGTGAGTTTGAAACTAAGTGTAATGATTGGTCTGCCATCACCATGTCATTTTTCTTCCTCTGAACCCTTAACCTCCATTCTCCCCACTCCAGCCCACCCCATCTCTTTTCTTCCCCCAACACACACGCCTCACACTAATCAATACTTTACAAATATGACAACTGCTGTTTGCATCTTTCCTTGCTTCCCTGCTTCTCCTTTCCTTCCTATATATAATGCTCAGTACTAGCCATGGAGGGGTACAGAGATAGAGCACAGGATCTCATACCTCCAAGAGCATAAGGTACCATCCAATGGTGAGTACGGGGGACGGGGAGAATGACATCTGAAAACCAAATCAGGAATAAAGGCAAAAATGATGGGCACAATTGAGGTACAAACAATCTGCCATGAAAACTCAGAGGAAGGAGCAATTAACATCTGTCATTTTCTAGCAAGGATAAGTGACAAATATCTTCACTTTGCTTATTCTCCTCCCATCTGTCTCTCTCACTTCTAATGGGGACAATTTGGGATCTGGGTTGTCAGTAACTGTTACTGAAATGTGAAACTGGAGGATGAAATTTATTCTGATCTCAACCACAGAAGATGTAGTATTTAATGAGCAGTTTAGTGACTAAATACCTACAAGGACCAACTATTCTAGGTCCCTGTTACCAGTTACTGTTTTAGAAACCCCAATAGCAGCTCTTTTCAGTCCATGTTTTCTCTTCTCTAACTTCCCAGGATTTCCCCGTGTTTTACTTTTGCTACCTTATTACTTCCACATACCACGCTATTCCAGTTGCCTTACACTTCCAGTATAGACCAGTCTACATACCAGGGCAATCTGGTTGGTATGAATTAAGAGGCACACTCCAGAGTCACTTTGTCTAAAATGCCACCATTTTATGTGTCCAACCAATGATCCAAATGAAATATCCCTGTGAGGATAGAGAAGAAAGTCTATCAGTTTGAATTGTTTCATCATATCATTTTTCTCTAAACATGTAACAGAGAAGAAGCATTATTCATTTAGCATCCTATTGTATGTTAAGTTATTACAAAAATGAGTGAGACTTGTCCGACTTATATGCCAGTTGGGGAAAGAAACACAGCTGTCAATCTAATAATAAGTGATAATTGTATGACAGAACCAGTGATGTTGTCTTGGGAACTGGGTATAGACTTCAGTGAGACAATAAAAACTGAGCTAAGTCTTACAGTATAAGTTGGAGTTCACCAGCGCTAGGGAAGGAGGAAAATCAAAGAACTGCATATTTGAAAACTTTGAAATGGGAAGGGTTTTGGTGACGTATGGAGTAGAGACTTCAAGCAGCCAGGAATAGCATAAGACATTGTGGGTTGGGGAGGAGAGGTAAATTCAGAACTTGTAGGAAAATGCCAAAAGAGAGAAAGGAACATGTGAGGATTATAAAATAGTCTGTGACTATTTTAAACATTTGCCACTGAGAGCTTGTTTTAAGAAGGGAAGAAACAGCACAGTTGGAATCAGGTAATTTAGAAGGGATTGGAATATGAATAATGGAACTGCAAGTGCAAGGATGGTCAAATTTTGTTTTAATCAAATTTTCTCCCTATTGCCTAGTGTCTGCAATGGCTGTCACAAATAAGCACATGGAAAAGCACAAGAGTTCTAGTTCTGCCACCACCTACCTGTGTGCAAGTCCCCTAAGTTCCCAGGAATCCATTTCTTCATTTTCACACGAGAGCCTGGCAAAAGCTGATCCTTCAGATCTCTTTTAGTTCTAAAGCCTATAATTATTTTTTATACTTGGAAGAATTGTACTGTGGATAACACTATTTAAATAGAACTAATCTCCTCCCACTAGGAACATAAATATTACAAGAACATTAGCATCAGAGAACTTTGGAAAGCACCACAGAAGATTTTATTATTTTAAATATTAAAAATAACTTTTTTCTTCATTACAAAAATATTACATGTTTATTACAGAAAAATTAGAGAGAAGAATTGTAAAACATCACAATTCCTACCCATCCAGATACAACTGTGGTTAACAATTGGTACATAACCTTACTAAGAATACCATTATTTCATGTAAGATTTTGTTAAATTAATGATGAATCATTCTCTACTAGGAGAAAAAAAAAACTGTTTGCTTCTTCTAGAGCAGAGAGATTTTCACACAAATAACTATTAAGCATTTCTTGGAGTTCAACACTCTCCCTAGAAAGTCAACCAACATACATTAGGTAAAAACCAATAGAATTACTCAATTGTCTTCCCTGGGATTTCAGATTAACGTTCCCTTAAAGCCCTTTCAAAGAACACCCTCAGACATTAATACAAGATGTGATTTAGGAGGCACATATCACAGGTAAGGCACCAAAGTACTTTCTATGTGTTATCTTTAAACCCCGTGACACTCCTCTAGAGCAGGTATTTTGATCCTACTTTTACAGATAAGTAAATTTAATTGACTTGCCTACAGCCACATTGCAAACAAACTGCTGAGCCAAGACTTGAACCTAAATCTGCATGGGACCAAATCCCATGTTCTTATCATTATATCAGCATTCCCAAACTGTTTTCCAAATAATACTAGCATCCAGTGAGATAATAAGAGGACTCCATGAAAACAAACAAAAGGGCTTGATTGTCAACTATGTTTGGGAAACATCACACTGCAGGAAAGAAATATATTTCACTCAATTTAATGTATAGTTCCTTAATCTTATCTAACATGGAAAATTCCTCTTAAAAAAGGAAGCCTTTTTTTTTTTTTTTGAAGGGCACATATTAACATAATATGGTCACTATACTCTGTACATACCAGCTGGGAGGTGTAGCCTTATGCCACTCTGCCTGTCTCCACCCCAGTGTGGTCTATAGCCATTGGTCTGTAGGTCACCATTGCTCACCTCAGGATACTCCATCACTGTCCATCACAAGGGTTTAGTGCATTGACCCAAAACTTCTATCTTTGAGTCTCACTTGATCTTAGGGAGGTCTTAAAATTGACAAACTATGACCATAAATTTTAGTTGTCTCATAAAAGAGTGGATAGTCACCTGGACCAGGAAACTCAAAGTAAATAACATCAATGGTGGCAAGACTTTTCAATATCAAAGAGCTGGAGAAGAAAGGCTTTAAATCTCATCTTGGCATTTGATAAACATGTTTTCCACGGACAGACCTTCAGGCATTTCACGCTAGAGGCAAAGGGGAGCAACAACGGGCAAGAAACGCCAGGAACCTTTCACAGAGCTAAGTTCTTTCCTATCCGCTACTATTTAAATAACCACTGCCCTCTGGGAACATTTCGCCTAAGTTCAGATAACTCAACTAACAGAGCATAAATATACCAAAAAAAAATCAAGAATCATTATTTTCTTTATATTCTCAACTGCAAACAGAGACTAATTTATCTTGAAGTTATGGAAGATTAAGCCATAGGCCCCTTGCATGGTCCCCTTCCAAAGCCCTGGAAGGCCCTAGCGATGTGTTCATATGATCATATGCTTTTTGTAAAATTTGTAAAAAAAAGATATTGTACCTGCAATTCAATAAGACATTGTCTCTTTCCTCTTCAATGTCCCCTGTCCCATATTTTGCCCTGTTGAGTGGCATTGGACTAGCAGTAGGATTTATCAGTATTCAGTTAATAAAATGTTAGGAATAAAATTAGATAATTAGATTTGTCTAATGAGTTGGTTCTCAACTGGTATTGCCATGCCCTCCCCACTGGGAGAGATGTTTGGTGATGTCTGAGACATTTTTGGAGGTGGGGTGGGGGGTGCTATTGGCATCACAAGATTCCCCACACCACCACACAAAGATTTATCCAGCTTGCAATGCCAGTAGTGCCCAGGTGAGATGTCCTGGCTTAGTTGAATAAATTTTCATGGTTTGCAAACACTTTCATGTACAGTTATTCCTAGTTGTCCTGGCATAGAAATATCTTCCAGGAATATTCTGTGCTGACTGACCCAGTATTGTGAAGGTTATAGGACCATTTTAGATCGCTATATGAATTTGTGCTATAGTATTTGGCATTAGAAGTATATAGGTGGTGGAGAAACAGCAAAGTTTGAAATTTATGGACAAATAGCCAGAAGCTAGTCTGAGATAGTCCTCCCCATATCAGACACACAAATTTAAGGGTAGGATGTCTAGTCAAAACAAGTCCTTTTCTATTGGGAACATGATAAGGAAGCATGCTGACTAATAAATGCATCACAATTTTTTCTCTCTTTTGATGGGATTATGCAAAATGAAATTTATGGAACTCTCATGAGTGTAGGGTATAAACTATAGCAGTAGTAAGAACACCATGTATGTATGTTTTTAAAGTCACATGTGACATTACCAGCCATGAATCGTGAAGCTGAAAGAAATCTTTCCAAACAATGATTAATTAAAACATATTCTAATCTGTGTGAAAGCACAGACTGAATGTACCAATTTGTATATATTATGTCCCCCAGAAAAAGCCATGTTCTTTGATGCAATCTTGTGGGGGCAGATATATTAGTGTTGATTAGATTGGGATTCTTTGATTGAATGTTTCCATGGAGATGTGACTCAATCAACTGTGAGTGAAATGTTTGATTGGATAATTTCCGAGGAGGTGTTACCCTGCCCATTTACGGTGGGTGTTAATTGGATCACTGGAGTCCTATAAAGGATTCATAGACAGAAGGACATCAGAGCAGCTGTGTGACATTTTGAAGAGCAACTGAGGGTGACATTTTGAAGAGGAGCTGCAGCTAAGAGAGGACAAAATGCCCCAAGAGCAACATTTTGGAGAATGGCATTTTGAAACACAACCTGGGAGCAAGCAGATGCCAGCCATGTGCCTTCCTAGCTAACAGAGGTTTTACGGACACCATTGGCCATCCTCCAGTGAAGGTACCCTATTGTTGATGCCTTACCTTGGACACTTTATGGCCTTCAGACTGTAACTTTGTAACCAAATAAACCCACTTTATAAAAGCCAATCCATTTCTGGTGTTTTGCATCCTGGCAGCATTAGCAAACTGGAACACTGAATTATCTTTTCATTCCATCTATTGAGATACTATAGATATTGTTTTCATATAAAGACACGATCAAAGGTATGCAACCAAAAATGCTGGGGGCTACGAGAAACATGATAGCAATATATTAGGTGGTTAATAAAAATGTTATTTATTTTATTTTTGTGACAATATTTTGTCAGTTTCTAAAATGTATAATAGTTTGTAATTTCTTTTACATTTTAAACATTCACTTTTGAACCTAACTTTGCATTTGTAATATTAATTTCCTTTTCTTAAGGCGAGTCTGCAAAGGTGTATAAACTTCAGACTACACAAAACCTAGATCCTCCCCCATATGCACTTTTATTTTGAAATAAAATATTGAATTGTTATCTCTTTTATTTCTTTAAAAACAGCATTTGCTTCCTGCTCATACTCAGTTCAGATAGCAGTCCCACTGAGAAGTCCATTTTTTTTCCTCTTCTGCTCTGTCTTTCTAGAACTGAAATATTCTCTTCCATTTCCTTTACTTAATGGAAAATGAAAATTCAAGGGGAAAAAAAATCCTATTACCTCTGTGAAACCTGCTGCCCTAAAGTCACAAAAATAATTTATGAATTCTAGTCATGCTTGCATTCCTTGCCACACCAATAAAGTTTATTGGAATTGGAATTGGAATTTAAAAGCTTAAACCAAAAGAACCAATCCAGGAGTGAGAAAAAACAAATATATGTAGGCTTTACCCAAATAAGAACTTTACCTTACCACCAGCCAGACTGTAATGCAAGTTAGCAAAAAAAATAAGTCTTTTAACTTTTAAGCCAAGCTAACATGTTAACATTGAGGAAGATTTTCATTTTTATCTAATTATGTTGTGATCTAAGTCTTGTCATTCCTTTTACAGAATGGTGGTTCAAGAAAAATTGATCTTGTTGCCTCATGGTTCAGGGTTCTAGGGCTTTAGGATTTAGAGAGAACAAGATAAAAAATATCTATGGTAGCTAAAATTACTAGTCAGGGTGAACATTATAAAAATGTAAGTAAAAATGAATTTAAAAGTGATATGAGTACATTGAATTGGTTGAAACGTAAAATCCCACAGAGAAGTATTTGTGGAGTGCTGCCGGAAATCTACATTAAAGTACATTATTTCATGCAGAGAGAAATCTTACTAAAATTATAAAGTACTCCTGTGACAAAAAGGAAAGAACAACCCACAGCTTTAAAGCAGCCGTCAGGGTTAACAGCGCACATCTCAAAATAAATCTCTCACACTTTCAGAGGAAAAACTCCTGCTAATGAAAGGTCTCCAAACATCTGGGCACTACTTGAAGATGCTTGAATGTTCTGGCCAAAGAGACAAAAATGTAGGTTGCAATAGTGCATAATTTTATTTCAGAGACGTTGCTACTTTCATTCAGTCTTACAGTGTCCCAGTCTGATAGGCAGATACAAAGATGACAGGCCATAGATTGCAGACGAGGGAATGTTTAAGCTAAAAACAATTAATAGGCTGGACATGTGGGAATAATAGCAGAAGTTAAGTGTCTGATTCAACTTTGTACACTCTACTTTGTGTGCCTCTGGAGTCATGAGACCAGAATTGTTTTCAGAAACTCCTAGGGACAATCTGTATACTTTGATTTTTTTGCTGGAGAATTAAGTTGGGTATTCTACGAAGCACCTGCCAGAAAGGAAACTATCTCCATGGCCCTACAGACTTAATCTTTTACAAAGTAAGAGAAAAATGAAGTAGTTTGGTATAAAGGCATGTCCACTGAACTATAGGAAAAGGCTGCATGACCGTGACCTGGGACAATCTCTTAACCTTATCTGTAAAATGTATAATAGGACACATATGAGGGTGTTGGGTTGAAGATTAAATACGAATAATGCATGTGAAATGACTTCACAGGGTTCCTGGAACAGAGAGTAGTTACCTTGTTTTTTTTTTTGTTATTGCTGTTGTTGATTTAATAGTTATCCTTCTCTTTCATTATCTAACCCTTAGTACTTAGATGATCATGTTTAAGAGAAAGCTGTTTGTCTACTATATTTTCAAATTAACATTTTTTTTTTCTTGAAATTTCAGGGAAAGGGTGTTAAAATGAGGAGAAAGATTTACTCATTATCATTAGATCATTCCAGGAATAACATTAGGATTCTCAGCTGAGTAGTGGAGGCTGGGGATGAGATGTACTAATAATATCTTACCTTTTTAAGAACTCATACTACATTGTATACTCAAAATTTCTTTTCTATTTATTGAATAAGTCCAACTAGTCTGAATAAAACTCAGTTTTTTAAACAATATTACATATGAAAACCAAGCTGAAGTTAAGTCAAGTAAAACTGTATTTTAAAAAACACATAATTTGAGTGGGAAGCTTAAGTTAACAATTTCTACCAACACACATCAAAATAGCTAATACACTTTCAACAGAATGAAATATATGGGGATTTCTGTAGTTTATTAGCAAGTTCCTGATCGAATAGTAATCAGAAGGAACTCAATCTCAATATCTAAAGTTTTAGACCTAAAAGATTTCACTATAATATTGTTATCTAGAATGTTGTCTTACATCGACCCTAAAAACAACATCATAATGTGGCTCCAATGTAATAGGAATGTAATATACTATCTTAAATAGGATATAGCATACTATCTTTTAGTTTGTGAAAATGACATTGGAAAGTCAACTGCATTAGTTATCTAACGCTGTGTAAAAAGTTAACAGAAATTTAGCATATGTATTATCTTGCAGATTTTGTAGGTCAGGTGTCCACACACAGGTTAGCTGGCCCCTCTGCTCTGGTTTTCACCAGTCCGAAATCAAGGAATTGGCCAAGATTGTGGCCTTCATCTTAGACTCAGGGTCTTCTCCTAAGACCACAGGTTGCTGGCAGAATTCAGTTGCTTGAAGTGGTAGAACCCTCAGCAACTAGAGGGAGCTCACCGTTACCTGCCTGGTGGTGGTAGGAGTGTTGCTATCTGTCTTCTGTCTTCGACTTCTAGATCCCCTTCTTAGAGCTCATCTGATTAGGTCAAGGCCTCCCTTTGATGAACTGAACTAATTAGAGAACTTAATTGCGCTTACAAAAATTCCCTTCCCTCTTGCCAAAACGTGTAACTTATTCATTAGAGTAATATCCCTTCATAACTACACATTTTGCCCACACTCAAATGGAAGGATTATACAAGGTTGGGTCATTAGGGGTCATCTTACAATTCTGCCTACTACACCACTGTCAGTTTGCCAGGCTGCAAGCCAAATAGGTTGGCTTAAATAAAGAGAACCCATGTTCTCTCTCTCTCTCTTTTTTTTTTCCCCTCATTCTCCTTCAGATATTAACAAGGCCAGCTGTTATTTGATTATAATTGATTGTTAGTCTAATAGGTATGCACAGTAGTTATGCATAAAGCATTGGTTTCATGAATCCACAGTCATTTCCATGTTTTTCAGAAACTACATAGCCATTCTGTAAAAACTCTGGAAAAACAAAATTGAGATAAAATAGTAGAAATCTGCCAGCCATATTTTCATATTATGAGCACTGTGAAAGTTAATAAGAATCTATTCTTTAAACAGAATAGATTCTTATGTATGCATATACTTTTTTAAATGTGTGCATATATATATATATTTTCTTTTTCATATCTTAGCCAGTCCTCTCCAGTATTATGCAGTTTTCTTTTCTTTGCAGCATGCTGAGATTACCTGTCCACAATGCCTTATCTGCAAATCTGAAATCCAAAATATTCTGAAACAAAAGATTTTTTGAAACTCATTTGATGGCAAAACCTGACCTTGCCAAACACTAGGTTAGTTGTGATCTCTATTTTACACACTTAGCAAGTTCATACATTTCCCTGCAAAAAGTCATGTCTTTAATTACATACCTTCACAGATCCCACTGCTGATTATGTAATATATGATCTGTGTATCACATTGCTATTCGAAAATTCTAAAAATTCTTACTGGCCCCATAGATTTTAGGAAGAGATTGTAGAACTGGATTTCCTTCAGAATTGCTCTTGTCTCAACTTTTTTCCTTTACTTCTATTTTTAAAAATTAATAAACTTGGATTACATTAAAGGTCAGCTATGTTTAGGAATTGATCAGGGGTTAATAATTCAGAGCCTCTTTTATGAACTGTTAAAAGTGAAAGTGAGGTTATTTATGTTAGAGAAGAGGAGAGAATGCTAGATGGCAGAAAGAGTCCTCCTTTGAAAACAAAAAAGGTGTGATTTCTTATGTGGAGGAAAAAAATATGCTAAATTCTAGATAAATTTATTTAATTGTAGGACTTTCATTTTATCAACTCATCTAAAGCAACAGATGTCTGGCACTGTGTATTAACTAGTAAGAATCCAATGATTTTTCTACCATAATCCAGCTGTTTTCAATGTCTTGATAGATGGCCCTTAGTGCTCTGCCACCCTGCTCTGTGAATCATGTAATTGT
Organism: Choloepus didactylus; assembly: GCF_015220235.1. NCBI lineage: Eukaryota > Metazoa > Chordata > Mammalia > Pilosa > Megalonychidae > Choloepus > Choloepus didactylus. The sequence continues at coordinate 19,520,836 of NC_051313.1, read as the reverse complement.
TTACTGTCGTGGTCCATTTAACTCCCATTTAGTACCATATCTCATACATACTCTGAGTATTTATATTTCCTCTGATAAAAAAAATTATGTTTTCTATATAGGATTTCAGAAGACAGATTAAGAAATTAGTGCAATAAGGTAAATTTTTTTTGTCTACGTTAAATATCTCCTCCCTTCCTTTCTTCCTTCCTCCCACTGTCCCTCTCTCCCTCCCTCCTTTCCTTCCTTCCTTCCTTCCTTCCTTCCTTCCTTTCTTCCTTCCTTTCTTCCTTCCTTCCTTCATGAGTATTATCTCTAAGGAATTTTGATGCATGTGGGAACTTCTTTTGAAATATAATCTTTTCTTTTGCCAAATGGAAGCTAAACTTATATAAATATTGCCCAACTTAGAATAATTGTAATGGACTTATTGGTCTCTATTATGAAAATGCTATTACATAGCACTTGATCAAGTGATTATATAAGTTCATGAATTAAGCAAACATAAATCATATGTTAATGACATTTGTCCTAGATAGAAAAATAGGAATCTGGAAGTAAAATTCTCCAACTTGGTAAAATTTCCAGAAGAAGGATAAAAATATCATACAATAAACAGCACACTTTTATAGTGTACATTTTGAAATATGTATACACCCGTGAAAACATCAACGTAATGAAGATAATGAACATATCCATCATCCCCAAAAGTTTCTTTGTGAACCTTTATCCTCCCTTGTTTCCACTTCTCCTGGCTCCTCCACCTTGTGTCCTCAGGCAACATTGATCTGGCTTCTGTCACTATAGATTAGTTTGCATTTTCTAGAATTTTATATAAATGGCATCATATAGTGTGTACTCTTTTTTTTTTTTTTTTTTTTTTTTGACTACTTTCTTTCACTCAGTATGATTATTTTGAGATCTATCCATGCTGGTAGGTACATTAATAGTTTATTTTTTAATGCTATGTAACATTCCATTGTATAGACATGCCACAATTTCTTTGTCCATTCACTTCTTCATAATTGAATGAATTTGGGTTTATTCCAGTGTTTAATACTACAGATAAAGCAACTGTGAACATTTTTGTGTAAGTTGTTGTTTAGACATATACTCTGATTATTCTTGAGTGAATACTTTGAAGTGAAATGGTTAGATTATCTGGTTGGTGCCTATTGAACTTTTCCAGAGAATGCCAAACTGTTTTTCAAAGCAGTCACACCATGTTACATTCCCTTCAGCTGTGTATGAGAGCCCCAGTTGCTCTATCTGCTCTCCAGTATTTGGTTTGCTCAGCCTTTTAATTTTAGACATTTTAGAAGACTTGTAGTTATGTTTCATTATGGTTTTATTTGCATTTTTCTAATAACTAATGATGCTAAGAATCTTTTCATGTGATTATTTTCCATCTGAACATCTATGGTGAAGTGTCTCTTCTGCTCAAACAGACTAATTTTTAGGACAATCTTAGATTTGTAGAAAAATTGAGACGATAGTGCAGAGAGTTCTCGTATAATTTACCTTTAATTTCCCCTAATATTTTACATTAGTTTGGTACATTTGTAGCAATTAAAGAACCAATACTGATATATTATCATTAACTAAAATCCATACTTTATTCAGATTTCCTTAGTTTTAACCTAATGGCCTATTTCTGTTCCAAGAGTCCATTCAGGAAAACTTATTACATTTAGTTATCATGTTGCCTTAAGTTCCTCTTAGTTGTGACAGTTTCTCAGATTTTCCTTGTTTTTGATAGCCTTAACAATTTTAAGGAAGACAGTCAGTTATTTTAGGGGATGCCCTTCTACTGAAATTTGCTAGTAATTTTCTCATGGTTAGACTGGGACTATTGGTTTGGGGAGGAAGATCACAGAGATAAAATACCTTTTTTATAATATCATACTAAGTATATATACTGTCAACATGATTTATAACTGTTGATTTAAACTTGATCATTTGATTGGGGTAGTGTTTGCCAAGTTTCCCCACTGTTGAAGTTGCTCGTGCCTCACTCTTTTCAATACTGTACCCTTTGGAAGGAAGTCACTAGAGCAGCCCACACTTAAGGACTGAGGAGTTATGCTCACCCTCCCTGAGGATGGAGCAGCTACAGAAATTATTTGGAATTCTACTGCATGGGGAAAATGTCTCTTTTTCCCCATTTATTTATTTATTCCTATCAATATGACTAATTCATGGGAATTTATTTTATCCTTTGAGTTATAATCTAGTATTTCTTTTGTTGTTGTTGCTGCTGCCGCTGCTCAAATTGTTCCAGCTTTAACCTTTTGGAGCTCTTTCAGTTGGTTCCTGTGATCTTTTGGGAAACCTCCATCAATGTAGGGATTTTTTTGTTTTTTGTTTTTTGTACTTTCTTCTTTTCTTGCATGTAAAATGCTCTTTATGTTGGATTTGTCACACATTACCTCATTATATTTTGTGTGCCCATAACATAGAAATATGATTATTTCTTCTTCAATTGTATTCAAAGTCTTGTAAGACATAAAACCAGAGTTAAATACCAAGAATACAATAATAACGGCATTTGTACCTACTACAGTTACCTTGATCCGATATGTTCGTATCTTCATAGTGGTTCAAGCTACTATCTACTCTCCTTTTCTTAAAACCTGAAGAACTCCTTTTGGCATTTCTTGTAGGGTAGGACTATGGTGATGAACTCCCTCATTTTTTGTCATCTGGCGACATCTTAAACTCTCTCATATTTTTGAAGGACAGTTTTGCTATTATAAATACATAGTGTATAAATATAAATTATATAGTTTTGCTATATATTTGTATTTAGAATACTTGGCTGGCAATTTTTCTCTTTCAGGACTTTAAATATGCTGTACCACTGCCTTCCCACCCTTATGATTTTTTGTTTGTGTTTTTTGTTTCTTTTTTTTACTTTTAATGCTTCTTCATTTGTCAATAAAAAAGCAAGTTACACCAGATTTATCTCAATTGTATTTTTGTACTCCCCAGTTTATTTTGAAAACAACCTTTTCTGATACATATCCAAATGAATTTGAAATTACAGTTATCTCAAAGTACACAGAAATTACCTATATTCTCCTATAAATGAAACACTGATGAATGAACACCTAACATTATTTAAGGACTTCAACATAACAGAATTCTCTTTTTTCCAGCTTTTTAAACTCTTTTTTTCCCCCATCTAAGCCCTTATGTAACTTGACAATTGGGTTATATGTGCATACAAAACAGACACATTTGTCAAGGGAGCATGAGATGAAACAGCATACAGTGTCCTTTCTGGATATAATTAAATTTTCAGAGGCAAGGTGGTCCAAATGGGAGCAAAAAAAAAAAAAAAAAACTTCCTCATGAAATAAACTTTATCAACAAAAATTAAGAATAATAGCTAAAGATTTATTCCATAAATCATTCTCTTTCCTGTCCTTCTAACATAAAAGTGTGCATGCTGAGTAGGTGTAAATCAAAATATTTCCAATCAAGATTGTGGACTCCTATGACTAGGGTTATCTAATTCAATAAAAGGCCCTGGGTTAAAAAGAGAGGTAGTATAGGTGAATAAAGAACATTTGTTCCTCAAGTTATACATATCAACTTAATAAAGAGGTAGATTATATGAAAGTCTTAGTGGGCCTGGATATTGACTTGGGCCAGCAAGCGAAGTTTCAATTACTTTTTTTCTGTTAATATTTCTTTTTGTCCTTAAGGAAAACCTTCTTTTTAATGGGAGCATAATGTTTCATATTCAATGTAAAATTATCTCTACTTCTGGACATTAAGATTGCACTCAAATTTTTGCTATTATAGAGAATCATGTATTAAACATCCCTATCTTTGGTTTTTATTTCTGATAAATTTTTTAGGCCATATTTTAAAGAGTGAAATTAAGTAGTCAAAGGCGGTGGACATTTTTAAGCCTCATGTACCGTAACTGGCTGTGTATGAAAATGCCTGCATCCTTATACCCTTACCAACATTTATTCATTATCATTCATAATAATTAATGATTCAGTTTCACCTGATAGACTCACAAAAGGGTAACTTGTTTTATTGCTATATATGTGTGTTTTTTTAATCAGCCATGTTTATTGGAAGTTATAGTACTATTTTGAATTGTCTGTAAGGTGGGGAGTCAGGGGTTTTAGTGATTTTCTTATTGATTTGCAAGATATATTTAATATATTAAGGACAACAATCCTTTGTTATAGTGATTGCAAATACTTTTCTTACTCTTTCTTTTGTCCTTCAAATTTTATGATTTCTTGTTATGTAAAAAGTGAAAATTATAAACTAATCAAAATTGTTGATCTGTTTCTTTCATTGCTTTAATGCTTAGAATGTCCAGCCCCACCTACTATCAGTTAAAGGTTTACCTATAGTTCCTTCTAGTTTATACAAGGCTTCATTTATTCTTATACTGAACTCTTTTTTTTATTTTTTTAGTTTTTATTGAGATTGTTCACATACCATACAGCTAACCAAAGATCCAAAGTGTACAATCAATTGCCCATGGTACCATCATACAGCTGTGCATGCATCACCACAATTAATTTTTTTTCAATTTTTAGAACATTCTCATTACTCCAGAAAAGAAATAAAGACAAAAAAGGAAACTCCAATCCTCCCATACCCCTAACCAACCCCCCTCCATTATCAAGTCATAGTTTTGGTATGGTGCATTTGTTACTGTTGATGAAAGAATGTTAAAATACTACTAACTGTAGTATATAGTTTGCAATAAGTATATATTTTTTTCCTATATGCTCCTCTATTATTAACTTCTAGTTATAGTGTCATACATTTGTTCTAGTTCCTGAGAGGGATTTCTAATATTTGTACAATTAATCATGGACACTGTCCACCACAAGATTCACTGTTTTATACATTCCCGTCTTTTAACCTCCAATTTTCCTTCTGGTGACATATGTGACTCTGAGCTTACCCTTTCCACTGCATTCACACACCATTCAGCACTGTTAGTTATTGTCACAATGTGCTACCATCACCTCTGTCCATTTCTAAATGTTTAAGTTCACCCTAGGTTGAACATTCTGCTCATAATAAGAAACCACTCCCCATTCTTTAGCCATTATTTAGTATCTCTCTCTATATATAGATATACCAATCTATATCCTGGTAACATATTTCATGTCTGTGAGTTTACATATTATAATTAGTTCATATCAGTAAGACCATGCAATATTAGTCCTTATGTGTCTGTCTTATTTCACTCAATACAGTGCCCTCAAGGTTTCTTCATCAACCTATTTTTTTTTAAAGATGATTTTGTTCACACACCATACATTCAATCCTAAGTAAACAATCATTGGTTCCCTGTATAGTCAAGTATTTATGTATTCAGCACCATCACCACTATCTATATAAGGACATTTCCATTTCTTCCACAAAGAAGAAGGAAGAGACAAAGAAGGTAGAAAGACAAAAGAAAAAGAAGAAAGAAAGAGAAAAAAATGACAGTTAGAAGGCAATAAAAGGAAAGATAGCATTAAACTAAAGTAGAATAAAGAGTCAGACACCATCACCAGTGCCAGGAGTCCCATATCCTTCCCCTGTCCAACCCCCCCGCCCCGTCCCATACACATTCAGCTTTGGTATATTGCCTTTGTTATATCAAAGGAAGCATAATACAATGTTTCTGCTAATTGTAGTCTCTAGTTTGCATTGATTGTATTTTCCCCCCAGTCCCACCATATGTTTAACACCTCGCAAAGTTAACATTCATTTGTTCTACCTCATGTAAAAACATATTTGTACCTCTTATTACAATTGTTGAATACCCTAGGTTTCACTGAATTATACAGTCCCAGTCTTTATCTTTTCATCTTTTGTTCTGGTGTCCCACATGCTCCTAACCTTCCTCTTTCAACCACACTCACAGTCATCTTTGTTCAGTGTACTTACATTGCTGTTCTACTATCTCCCAAAATTGTTTTCCAAACCTCTCACTCCTGTCTTTTCCTTTCTGTCTGCAGTGCTTCCTTTAGTGTTTCCTGTACAGTAGGTATCTTGTTCACAAACCCTGCCATTGTCTGTTTGTCAGAGAATATTTTAAGCTCTCCCTCATATTTGAAGGACAGTTTTGCCAGATATAGGATTTTTGGTTGGTGGTTTTCCTTTTTCAGTATCTTAAATATATCATCCCACTTCCTTCTTGCCTCCATGGTTTCTATTGAGAAATCCACACATAATCATATCAAGCTTCCTTTGCATGTGATGGATTGCTTTTCTCTTGCTTGCTGCTTTCAGATTCTCTCTTTATCTTTGATATTTGACAATCTGATTATTAAGTGCCTTGGCGTAGGCCTGTTCAGATCTATTCTGTTTGGGGTATGCTGTACTTCTTGGATCCGTAATTTTATGTCTTTCATAAATGATGGGAAATTTTAATTGACTATTTCCTCTATTATTGCTTCTGCCCCCTTTCCCTTCTTTTCTCCTTGTGGGATACCAATGACATGTACATTCCTGCAATTCACTTTATCCTTAAGTTCCCAGAGATGTTGCTCATATTTTTCCATTTTTTTCTTTATCTGTTCGTTAGTGTGTAAGCTTTCAGGTATCTTGTTCTCCAGTTCCTGAGTGTTTTCTTCTGCCTCTTGAGATCTGCTGTTGTATGTTTCCATCGTGTCTTTCATCTCTTGTGTTGTGCCTTTCATTTTCATAGATTCTGCCAGTTGGCTTTTCAAACTTTCGATTTCTTCCTTATGTACGCCCAGTGTTTTCATTATATGCTTCATCTCTTTTGCCATATCTTCCCTAAACTTTTTGAATTGATTTAGTATTAGTAGTTTCAATTCCTGTATTTCAGTTGAAGTGTAAGTTTGTTCCTTTGACTGGGCCATAACTTCGTTTTTCTTAGTGTAGGTTGTAGTTTTCTGTTGTCTAGGCATCTGATTTCCTAGGTTTCCCCAATGTGGTTTTCCCAGACCAGAACAGGCTCAGGTCTTGGATGGATACAATAGTATCCAGTTTCTCTGAGGGTGTCTTAGAAGATTGGTACACCCTGTGAGGCCTCAAGTCACTGTGCTTCTCTGCTCAGCCAGAGGCACCTGTCAGCCTATAGCTCCAGACTGGTGTAAGGAGGTGTGGCCCATGGCTGTTTTCTCCCAGGCTCTGGGGTCTGGTTCTGAATGGAAGGCGGATAGTAGAGCTTGGCACCACCTTCTTCCTCTCAGGGAAATACACCCTCAAGGGCGAGGTCATTTACATTTGAATAGACCCTCTGCCTGTGCTATCTCCACCCTTGTCTGGTCAGAGTGCTGGGAACTGAAAAATGACTGAGGCTTTCTCCACTGAGCCAAAAAAAGGGACAGAAAACTCCCTTCAGAGCCAGTCCTCAGTGACCCTCTGGCTCTCCAAGGTCAGTTGTCACCAAAACCCTCTGTCTGCTTGTTGGGAATTCGGATCTTGTATTGAGCAGTCCATGTTTGTTAATTAAACCCCCAACTGGAGCTCAGCTGAGCTATATTCACTTGCTCAGAGAGTGCTGCTGTCTAGCACCACAAGGCTTTGCAGTTTGGGCTGTGGGGGGAGGGGGCTCCTGGCTTGGATCCACAGTTTTTACTTATAGATTTCATGCTGCTATCTCGGTGTTCCTCCCAATTCAGGTTGGTGTATGATAAGTGGACAGTCACATTTGTCCCCCCGCAGTTGTTCAAGATTATTTACTAGTTGTTCCTGGTTGTTTATTAGTTGTTCCAGGGGGACAAACTAGCCTTCCATCTCCTAATTACTTTTAAGATCATAAATAAGCATATTAGAATGGTAGCCATCACTGGATTAGTACTTTAAGGTTAAACAATGAAAAGAAATGATTTTTATCAAACTTCATATTTTGTGGTTCTATTTTGTTTGTTCCACTATTTTTGTAATTGTGGCAAGATAAGAGGTCCAATTTGTTTAAGAACATTTAATGTACCAAATAAGTTGTCTGAATCAAAGATATTTATTAATTCTTCTTCAAACACATTGATTTCTATCTACAAATTATTTTTTAAGACAAAAACAGTAAGTCAATGGAAAAAAAGTTGTGGCTTTGAGCTATGAAACATTACACTTTTAACGCACTGACTTGACTGAAAAAACTAGACTATCACTGTAAAGATGTTAATCACTGTTGGCCTTCAGCAGTGAATGGATGCAGCTTTTCTGTGACTTCTCCAAGAATGCCATGCAGCACCTAACACACTGCTGGTGCACTGTCTCAAAGTCAGAGTCATTCCCATAATAGGGATCTTCAATAATAAGTTTTTTGTGTGCGGATAGTAACTCCCAAGTATTTCAATTTTCGCTTCGTAGTATTTAACGTCACTACCTTTTCTTTTCAAATCTCTAAGAGTGCTTTCATCCATACATAGTATGTAATCAAATGTGCCAAAATCTTCTTTGGTAACCTGCTGGGCAACATGATTCATAGGAATATCATGCTTCTTCATGCAGTTTTGCTCTTGATAATCTCATGAGTGGATGTTGCAGCACTGTCTGTCCTCCAACTATCTAAAATATTTTGATCAATTGCAAGCTTTCTGAAAACTGCTTCTGCCATGGGAGATCGACAAATGTTACCCAAACATACAAATAGTGCTGACTTGGGTGGCTGTGCTGCCATCTTCTCAGGAGCAAAGAGAAGCAGAGTGAGACATAATGACCTGGCCAGACTATACCCCCATGGTTTTTGATGAGAAATTGGAACTTAAGCTTTTTGAGGATCCCTTGTATGTGTGAATTGTTTCTCTCTTGCTGCTTTCAGATCTCTCTCCTCATCTTTGACACTCAATGCTTATGACATGTCTTCAGGTAGGTTTGTTTCGGTTTATCCTGTTTAGAGGTCCCTGGGCTTCTTGAATGTGTATATTCATATCCTTTTTCAATTTGGGGGAGTTTTTGACCATTATTTCTTCAAATAGTCTTTCTTCCCCTTTCTCTTTCTCTACTCCTTCTGGGACTTGCACAGGGCCTGTTTTGGTGTACTTCATGTTGTCTCACAGGATGCTTACACTCTGCTTACCCTTTTACACTTTTTCAATTTTTTCTGATCTCTTCAGACCAAATGATTTCAATTGTGCTGTCTTCTAGTTCATGGATTTTTTCTTCTCCCTGTTCAAATTTTCTGTTGAACACCTCTAGTGTATTTTTAGTCTCTGTTATTGTGTTTTCCATCTCCAGAAGATCTCTTTGCTTCTTTTTAAAAATTTCTAGTTCTTCCTTTTGTTCAGGCCTCATCTTCTTGATCTCCTTTAGTTCTATATCCACGTTTCTTTTAGCTCATTGAACTCATCTTGGGCAGTGGGTTTATTATCTTTGATTAGTTATTCCAATGTCTGTGCTTCCTCTGTTGTTTTTATTTTGTTCCTTTGAATGGACCATTTGTTCCCCTTTCTTTTTATGCCTAATGATCTTTTGTTGAAGTCTAGGCATTTGATTATTTTGATGTGATAATTCTAATAGTCTCTCTATTATTGAAGATTTTAGTGTGGATTTGCTGTGTTGAGGCTCCTCTTCAGTGTTTAGCCCAGTTCATACTGAACCTATAGAACAGCTCCTGGTTAACAATTTGGTTCTTCTCAGGCTCTCTGAGTCTGCATCTTGTCAGGCTGTGCACAATAACTTCAAGAATTCCCAAGTGTCTGCAACTGTTTCCCTTCCGAGAAAGGAGTTCCTTTTCCCAGCTTCTCCTCCTGGATCCCTGGGCTGTGTTCTTTGTTTCTGATAGTTTTTCCTTCTCAGAAACTGAGGTCAGCTCAGCTACACTCCTGGGCTCTGGTCTGCCTTTTCACTCCAGCTTTCAGTACTGGGTCTGCTTGCAGTTCCATGGCTCAGCCCCCTCTTTCTATGCCCCTTTTCTATCCCTGATAATTTCCAGGTTAGGGGACAAACACCCTTGCCCTGAGTCCATCTTCCACACAGCTAGTTGGGATTGAGGTTCAAAGACACCCAATATTTTTGTTTAGGTTCAACAGTAATCAGACTCTAGGAACCAAACTTGAATGTGCAAGGGCTGTTGAGCCACCACCTTGGGTTGATCAGGTCCTTTGGACATGCACTAGATTGTGCCCATGAGTTCTGTTAAACTGCCATGTTGTATAATTCTCCACATATATGGGAGAAGGACCTGGATTGGTAATTTTGTCCTATCACTGCCTACCATTTTTAGTGTTTTTTTTCTTGATTCAGCATTCATTGAGTTGTTGCCTAGTCTCATTTGTTTTCCAGAGTTTTGAGAAAATTGATTCTGCCCTTTACTTTTGCTTTATCTATGGATAGACATCCACTAGCTAGACCTCCACCATCCTGATGACATTACTCCTTCCACTTTTATTACTTATTAGGCTTTAGGCAATTTGTACAAATATTCTTCCTCAACTTTTGTGTTAAATAATACCAATAATACTCTGTAGGGCTACATATGGGTTAGTTGTTATTATTGATATTTTTATTTTAATGGGCATATTAAAGATATCCATTATATTACAAAGAAATCGCAGTTTTGGGAGCTCTATTGGAAAAATGAACAACCAAACCAAAAAAGCGATAAGAACTGAAATAGCAAATTAAGAAGGAAGAAATACAAATAAATGAAAATTAAAAATGCCTCATGTCGTTAACAAGCAAAAAAATGTATGTTTGTGAATGGAGATATTTTTCAGCTCTCTTCAAGAAAACAATTTTAAATGACTGTAAATATCCAAGATTGAAGAACGCTTCAGGAAAGAGGCATTCACATACACTACCATCGAGAGTGCAAACTGTCAAATTATATGTTTTGTTCTCTGTGTTAAATGTTGGAGACGTTCCTTAAATGTGTCTGGATTCACAGCTCATTGCTGGTGTTTCTTGGAGACTGGCAAAGAGAAAGAGTTGGTGGTAAATTGGGGGGAAGGGGTTAACACCGTTTAAACTTTAGTTTTCACTTTATCCACTTGTTTTTTTCAATTCAATACTTTGTATCCCTGATTAAACCTCGGGTTTCCTGCTGGGGTGGAGTAGGTGATATGAGGGTCAGCAGGCTGCAAGGCACAACTTGGCCAGCACTAGTACCGGGAATCTCTGTGCCTCAAGCCCTTCCAGGACTCCGAATGGTGACTCAGCTGGATACTTTTTAATATTGCCCTTTGCAGGCACTTAGATTTCATCTCCCTTTTTCTCTGCCAATCTGATTACCACTCCTCCATCTGATTTCGTCTTCCATAAATTTGTTCACATCTCTCACCTGCTGTTGTCTTCTCTCAAATTCTCTGTCCTTGGGGGTTTATACTTTTATTAATGTTACTTTCCAAGATTTTCATTTCTAGAGGTAGAAGTAAACATTAGAGTTCAATCTGCCATGCTTAAATGAAACCTGTTTCTTAAAATTATCATAAGAAACATAATTTAATTTTAAAATAAAATGAAAAATGAACATTGAATTTGACAAACAAAGCCACCATCTTCTCTATTTTTTTTATGATTGTGTACTTAAGCATGATTCAAACACAGTGTATATTGTTTTATGATGTCTACAACGTATATTTTCAACAGAACTCTCTTAAATATGATATTTTTGCAGTTCCCTTTCCATTTTTAGATTGAGGTTTGGTTCTTAATTTGCTGGAGAGTTGTTTATGTGTAATGTAGGGCCCCTGTGTGTAGGGTGGCTAGAGAGGATTTGTACATCCAAGACTTGTTAGCAACTTGAGAAGGAAATCTCCGGGGATAGATTCAGGGAATATTAGTCTAATTTGTGTTTTTTAAATTGCAAGCTGTGGGGAATTTATTAAAGAATCTATTTAACAGCATTAGAAATTTAAAGAAGCCAAACACTACAGGCAGTTCTAGGAAAATGTTAATTGGAATAATTTTTTAAAGTTTCTTTACCTTCCATAGGACAGATTTGATTTGTTGTCTTGGGTCAACTTTCACTCATGTTTCCTACAAAATTTGAAACTAGAGATAAAGTCTAACTGGTGTCATTTGATGTGTAAATACCTCCTTTATGCATTTATTTGACAGTTTATACCGCCTCATGGACTATAATGCAGTGCTCTCAACAAGAAGTTATATCTTTTCTGCTCTATAATTGTTTCCATTTCCATTAAAAAGAGAAAGACACAAATAATAGATAGAATGAAAGCATGCAATCTATGTTATGTCAGTAAATCCTTGATCTCTATTAAAACCCCACCTAAACTTGCAATTCCCTTGGCAGAGCACATAGGAAGGCCTCCCCAGCTGCTGTTTTGGCTGATGAGATGCCAAACATCTTCACAAATACGTCCCCCCCAAAAAAAAAAAAAAGAAAGAAAGAAAAAGAAAAAAAGAAAAAAATGGGATAGGAATGCAATTACAGGAATTTTGCTCTTTAAAGCAGTGGTTCAGGAAAGTTGAGTGATTAATACTTACAAGATCATCCCACAAGGATGATTTTAAATTATGTTCATTAGCAATAAAAGAATTTTATCTGATTTTTAAATACTGGTTTATGCCTAATCAGTGATGTATGGAATGTCCATCACCTGCCACTCAAAACTGTGACACTTCATTGTGTCATGATTTTTTCATTTTAAAAAAATCTTTCAAATGTTAAGCTTTGAACATTCTTTTCATTTACCTGGAATCCAATTTATTTTTATACTCATGAGCTATACTCTGAATATCTGTTATACTAAATGAATATAGAGGCACTCAATATGCAAATATTGCTTATTTTCATGCATATTTTGTTTTATGCATAATAACGTGACAAAGTAGTAGCATCTTGTCGTAAATACAATCTTTATAGTCTGAGTAAAAATTTCACTGATTTCCTTTCCAGTTTTTAAGTTTCCTTAACAACAACAAAAAAACAATACCCCAATGCTTTCCATTACTCCTGCTTTTCCCACTATCCCCCTTCAAAGACCTTGCTCCTTATATAAAGGTGCTGGTTTGGAAGAACATTCATATTTGTGAACATAGTATTGCCATTAATAATATGTCTTTAATAAGATCAGAACATCATTAAAAATTTCTAATTTCAAACTTGAGATTTCAGAAATATTTGTTGTTTGGTTATTCCTATATTCTCTTGGAGTTTACAATGAGGATTATATCTTGTTAATGTTATGGCACAGCAAATTGAAATCTTTGGTGACAACAAAAAAGCGAAACAAAATAATATTTTCCATTAACTCTTCTTTTGTTCCCTCTTGCCCTTCTTCTCTCTCTTTCTTCTTCTTTTTTCACAATAGTAAACACAGCAAATTGAGTTCAGGGCCATTTGAGATTGGAAGATATTTCTTATTCATCACTTTCTAAGTTAGATTACACATCTGTTCTTTAAAGCATCAAATTGTTGCAAACGTGGGTAGGAAAAATAAAACTGCCTTTGAGGCTGGGTGAGATACATTTTTAGTGTTCTTGAATATAGGTGTAAATTGAAATGGAATAAAACAAGCAAGAGCAAACAGGGTATGAATTAAAAACACTTTGGTTTTGTTCTTTCATTTCCTTTGCTACAGAGTACAATCAATACTTTACAACAGGGTTAATACTCTCTCTTCAAACATGCTATTATTCTTTCACAAGAGCACAATAACTTTATTAGCTATGCCGTCTGCAATCTTTCCAAAGTGACAAGACTATGTGGGTGTGCAGATCACAAGCAATTCTTGGTGCCCTCTGTTGGAGTATTTTCAGTGTACACCAACAATTGTGGCAAGAACCATACAGCTGCAGGTAATTTTAATGGTGGAAGTTCTAATTATAATTAGTAATTAACTAAAACAAAAAACAGAGGTTTACTCTTTCTGGTTAGTAGTTATTGAATATTCAGATCCAACATCTGCAGTCTATTCAAGCAAAGACTGAGTTGCATTATTTTGTTTCAAAGCAGTCCTAGTTTTATTTCATTACAGGGGTAATACATCAATTCATAACTGGTTATTTTAGCCTAGTTCAATGCTACTTTTTGTAAGTAAAATTCATATGTAAGTCTCTTTGTTTCTAAAAATGTATTAAAAACAAGAGCAAAAATATTATTTGAGCAACATATAAGATTTCATTATTAAAATTAGTGTTTCAACATATGGTTGTATGAATGAAAGCTGAAGACTCTCTGTTTTCCTATTATCTCCATCACCACCAAAAAGGTTAATATAAAGAGCATCATAATTATAAAAATTAAAGTCAAGTAATGTAAACTAAACATCTACAGTATATACATACATATATAAAACATTGCCTTAGACAGTTTATCACTGTCATTTCAATTGGGAAATAATGGAAAGGTATCCACCAGCCAAATGAAATTACTGCTAATCAAGTAAATTCTGTTCTACAATAAGGTCCTAACAGCCATACATCACTCTCTTTGACTGGAAGTGCAGACAGTGCCAAGAGAACAGTTAGTAGGAGAGGAAGACATAGCATACATTTTTTTTTGTACACAATTACAGAGGACAATTACACAAACCCAACTGATGAAGCCAATAAGCTGTTCTACAATGATAGGGCACATTCTGACTTTCCTAAAATACTGAGATTCTGAAAAGGGAAAATGTAATATGTCTGTTACCACCCTATCACATACTTAATACAGTGAGGTTGTCTTTCAAATAATTTTTTTTAGTAATTATCAAAGTGGAGAATCATCAAATGTAAAACAGACCGATGAGTGGTAGTTTCAAATAATTTTAGGGCTGGAAGTCTTAGTACCAATCTCAGTAGATTATTACCCTGTTTGTCCTCTTTTCCTGGCCCTTGCTCTTCTATGTTTTGGTCCTGGCTTACTATTTGCAAATAGTAAGAATCCTGTAATATGGAGACAGCAAACCGTACATGATCCAGAGAGGATAATGTTGTAGACTGAGAGAATAGAGGAAGGAGACAGAAACAGAACTTTAACAGATGGACTGGACACAAAATAATTGAAAGATGGCACATTAGATCAAGTAGAGGAAATAAACATTGGGAAGGAAGCAGGAGAAAGAAAGCATCAGATACAGACAATGCCCTGAAAAGACAAGGGAAAATGGAACAATATTAGAAACAGAAAACAAAGAAACCCTCAACTTCAACTGCATTTGAGAACAATATTTCAACATGCTATATGGAATTATACCTCTACAAGTATCTTTATAAAGTGATGATTTAATTTAAAACAACTATTAAATAATAATGTAAATGTGTGGTTTACTTCTGATCAAATATGTTATTGGAGAGGTTTATAATGGACTTGTCAGATCTACAAATGAGAATAGATGTGTAGAGGAAACAACATTATTATTAAATTAGTGTTCTATTTGCTCTTCAAATAGCCTCAGGGCTAAGTTCACTGTTTTCTTTCCCTTTTGATATCTTTCATAAGAGCCTCTGTAATATTAATTAGTGTTTATAAAATAATTATTTTTGCAGAATACGATACATATAAAACATTATGAGAGTTTTGTGTATGGTTCATGTATGTTTGTGCATGATGACATCTGCTAATAAGCAATACAACATATTTTTTTTCAGAAAGCCTTATCTGCTCAAATAATGTTCACACTCAGTCACTTCTATGGGGAGAATAAGTTCATCTGCTGCTGTGAACGCATTAAGAGGCAACAAGTGAGCAAGAAGAGAGTAGTGTGGAAGAAACAAATTTTACAATTCATGAAAATCAGCTGTCAGTAAGTTATTAACAAAATATAAATATTATTACGAGTCTATTCCATCCGTTTGCTTTTCTATTATATTATTATTCCAATTATTTTCCATCTCCTACACTTTGACTTTTACCTTAGCCCTCACAATCAGTTTCCAAAGGGTTCTTAGCCTGCAAAATGTATATTCTCCCCACTCACAATTATCTCTGCTACCTCACCCCTTTCCTTTAGCCATTTTCTCTCCTTTCTGTTTCCTAGAGAACTGTGCATCATGTCAAGCTTCTCCCCATTATTTCTAGTACTATAAAAGCAAGGGTTGGGGTGAGGGATAAGGTATGCTAAATTTAATTCAAATCTCCCTAATTTCCTTAGACCACGGAGATATTAAATACCCCTTGAGGGGCAGAGCATAAGTGTTTGTGTGTATACATGTGTGTGATGTGTGCGTATGTGTATATAAAGTAGTTTGTGTGTGTGTGTGTGTGTGTGTGTGTGTATTTACAGAATCCATGTGAAGAAAAAAAAAAGATGGGAATCTAAGAGCCTACTGGGAGGCTTTTGACATTTCTCACTCCTCCCAGTCACTTCTTCGAATTGGATGCCATTCTCTAATCCCCTAAAAGGATTGTACAGCGTTTTTCAGTTTAAGTATAAAAACATATTGAGTTATCATCAGCTAACATTTTAACAGAAATTATACTTAAGGATGGCTCCAAAAGCAGGAGGATAAAGAGATGGATCCCTAAGAAAGCAGAGAAACTGGGGGGGGTTAGAAGCCTGAAGGAGTGGAGTGAGGTGGGGGGAGGGACGGACAAACTGACTATCATTCTGATGACCTTGCCAACCCAGTGTTGAATGTCATATTGCCCAAACCTTCTTTGTTCCAATTTCTTTAATATTCAATATTTATTGAGCATGCTAATTCTCAAATCTTTCTATAAATCAGATTTAATAATTTATAGTTTCTGTATGTTAAATTTGAGAGCAGAGGCAGTTTCCCCTGTTCAATGTCTTCCCGGGAACTTTTGCTCTGATCCTGTTGAGAACAGGTATCTGTTTATTCTGCCTTCAGATGCATCAAACAAATTTGCTAATTGGAAGTAAAATATGAAAAATTTATCATAACTACTTGTATCTTCCTTTTTGGGTTTGACCATAGTTTGAGATCCCTTTTCTAAAAGATTTCTGATTTCTTTTTCCAAGTTCAGTTATGTCTACAGCACAATCCTCGATTATGTTGCTTCACTTGGTAACTTTCCCACATCTTTGGTTACTTTTTTTCATCTCACTATTTTTTATACTTCATTTTTTCTCTTCATCACTAAACTCATGTTGTTTGTATCCATTCCATAAAATGTTCAAAGTCACCCCCAATTAATGACCAGGTCTCTTTTCTCAAGCATTCTATGATCTCCTTCTCTTCAATTTCATGCTCTTCCTTTTTCTCCCCTAATCCATCTAATCACTCACTCTCCAAATGATTTTATTCTCTCATAAACTGCTGAGTTTGTTCAATTCACTTCTATATTATATAAGGGTATTTTTTATACCTACGATCCTTTGTAACTCCTTTGCCACACATCCAAAGCTTTCCTCTCAATGTACATATTGCTGGTTTTGTTAATTAATGATATGTATGAGTGTGTGTTTTTAAAACACAATCAAAGAACCTAAGATGGCGGCTAGGTGAGACAGGGCAAAAAAACACCTCCATGAAAAATACTAGATAAAAGCCAGAAAGTGACCCAGAACACCAGTTTCAGGGATGCACCAGCTGGACAAGTTCTGCTAAAACCACAGGGACCATGCACTTGGTGAAACCAGGAGTCTGTATTCTGAAAAGAGTGAGTAAGCTGGCTGAAAGTCCCACAGCCGTGCTGTGGTGTGGGGAAACAGGGGGTTGGCGTTTGCAGACAGACTAGTTCTTCTTAAAAAAAAAATTCAAAAAAACCCAGGCATGGCTGCAGTTACAACGCTGAGAACCGTGCAGTGAAACATGGCAGGAGCATTCTGTGCCAACGTTTTGGTTTCTGGTATGGAGGATAGACCGCTGCTGATTCCGTCAGGTTTGGGGGGCAGAGGGGAGAGCCAGAGGGAGAAAGAAACCACGCTGCTTGCAGCCGGCTCCCCGGCGGACAGGAGACACTCCTCCCCCGGGCCGTACCCACAGCCCAGAGCTGCACCAGGAAACCCAGTGTGACAGGGAGTGTATCCCACGTCACCATGCACACACCACAATATCGGCCGTGGACAGTGGCCTTGGGTGCATACACAGCTAGTTGTCCCGGAGCTGGGAAGGCGGAGCTGTGTAAAAGGGGGGGGGGGTTGAGATGCCCCATTCAGCCATCTTTGCATCAGGCTGGGAATGCCCCTGCACAACCCGGCGGCCAGGGGCTTTCCTTGAAGGACAGCGCCCACTTGTGACATAACACAGCCTTCCCTCAGCAGAGGTCCTGGAAGATCACAGCTAAGAAGGGGGGCTCTCTCGGAAAACCCAGGTATGCTACATCAATGCTGACGACTTGTGGGTCAGTGGCAGAGAAAATCTGAGGCAAAACTGAAATGAAGGCTTAGACTCTTACAACAGCCTTGAATCTCTGGGAACACCTGGGAGGTTTGATTATTAAAGCTGCCCTGCCTCCCTAGCCACCCAGACACATGCCACACAAGTTGTATTTTTCACAACCTGAAAGAACCCTATCAAGCAAAGTAAATGCCAAGAGGCCAAAAACAACAGAAAATCTTAAAGCATATGATAAAACCAGACAATGTAGAGAACCCAATCCCAAACACCCAAATCAAAATATCAGAAGAGACACAGTACTTGGCACAATTAATCAAACGACCACAATCAAAGAACGAGAGCATGGCACAGGATATAGAGGACATGAAGAAGAACATGGCACAGGATATAAAGGACATAAAGAAGACCCTAGAAGAGCAAAAAGAAGAAATAGCAAGAGTAAATAAAAAAATAGAAGATCTTGTGGAAATAAAAGAAACTGTTGGCCAAATTAAAGACTCTGGATACACATAATACAAGATTAGAGGAAGGTGAACAACGACTCAGAGTCCTAGAGGACCACAGAACAGAAATGAAAGAACAAAAGAAAGAATGGGGAAAAAAATAAAAAAAATTGAAATGGATCTCAGGGATACAATAGATAAAATAAAACGTCCAAATTTAAGACTCATTGGTGTCCCAGAAGGGGAAGAGAAGGATAAAGGTCTAGAAAGAGTATTCAAAGAAATTGTTGGGGGAAACTTCCCAAACCTTCTACACAATATAAATACACAAAGCATAAATGCCCAGCAAACTCCAAATAGAATAAATCCAAATAAACCCACTCCAACACATATTCTGATCAGACTGTCAAATACTGAAGAGAAGAAGCAAGTTCTGAAAGCAGCAAGAGAAGAGCAATTCACCACATACAAAGGAAACAACATAAGACTAAGTCGTGACTACTCAGTAGCCACCATGGAGGTGAGAAGGCAGTGGCATGACATATTTAAAATTCTGAGAGAGAAAAATTTCCAACCAAGAATACTTTATCCAGCAAAACTCTCCTTCAAATTTGAGGGAGAGCTTAAATTTTTCACAGACAAACAAATGCTGAGAGATTTTGCCAATAAAAGACCTGCCCTACTTCAGATACTAAAGGGAGCCCTACCGACAGAGAAACAAAGAAAGGAGAGAGAGATATAGAGAATTTTAACAGACATGTATAGAACCTTACATCCCAAATCAGCAGGACACACATTTTTCTCTAGTGATCACAGATCTTTCTCCAGAATAAACCGTATGCTGGGACATAAAACAAGCCTCAATAGATTAAAAAAAAAAAAAAAACAGAACAAAAAACAATTGAATATATTTAAAGCACATTCTCTGACCACAATGGAATACAAATAGAAGTCAATAATTTTTGATTAGTAACTCCACTATTTACTTCCTACATGATATAAAATACACAAACTCTAACAACAAATCAGTGGTTTTGGACTCAATGTAAAATATGTAATTTTTGACAAAAACTACATAAAGGTGGGGGAATGGAGGAGTATAGCAACATAATTTACGTGTCCTATTGAAGTGAAGTTGGTATCAAAGCAAAACAAGATTGTTATGGATTTAAGAGTTTAAATTTAAGCCCCACAGTAAACGCAAAGAAATTATCAGAGAATATGACCACAGAGATGAAAAGTAGAATATGGGTTATGAGAAGTGGGGGAGGGGGCAATGGGGAGTTAAGAAATGAGTGTAGGGTTGCTGTTTGAGGTGAAGGGAAATTTCTAGTAATGGTAGGTGGGAAGGTGATTGCATTACAACATTCTAAATGTGATTAATCCCACTAATGGAATGGTAGGGAGGGGGTGGAATGGGAAGATTTAGGCTGTATATATGTTTCCACAATGAAAAAAAAAAGTCTAAATAGATGACAATTGAATGCCAAGGATGATCCTGGATGGGATCTGAGGATAGAGGACAGGAGGCTCAAAGGGACACAGTTGAGACATAAGGGAAAAAAAAGAAGGAAATATAGAATGTAAGCTTTGTATCAATGTTGAATTTCTTGAACTTCTTAGCTGTACTTAATGGGATTGCATAAAAGAATGTTCTTGTTCATGGGAATTGTATATGTGAATTATAATGTTTGTTCAAGGATGTGTGCAGCTAGCTCTCATATGTTCAGAAGACAGAGCAATTGATGATGGATGATAGGGAGGGAGGGAGGGAGGGAAAGAAAGAAATGGTGGTGTCACTGGATGTTAAAGTTGGTGGATTGGGGTATCAGTTGAGGGGGGTCAGGGTATGCTGGAGTTCTGTGTATGGGGTTTGTATTGTTTTTGCAACTGTTCCTACAACTTTGAATTTATTTCAAAATAAAATTTAAAAAAAATTAATAAATCTGCCTCTACAAAAAACAAAACAAAACAAAACAAAACAAAAACACAATCAGACC
This sequence comes from Choloepus didactylus, assembly GCF_015220235.1. Lineage (NCBI taxonomy): Eukaryota > Metazoa > Chordata > Mammalia > Pilosa > Megalonychidae > Choloepus > Choloepus didactylus. The sequence goes on along the minus strand of NC_051313.1, from coordinate 19,500,264 downwards.
AAAGAGAACTTGCAAAATCTACAAAATCTAGTGTAAAATTAGGAATACAATTCAAAATGTTTACAAAAATACAATATGCTCATTCAATCATAGCTAACACCAGAAAGACCCATTGTGGGGAATTAAAGAGCTTGATTGTGTGAATGAGCTGAAGCTTTGCAGATTTATAAAAATTCAATAGATATTTATTGAAATTTTGTTATATACCTGAGAACTCACCTATGTAAAATGAAAAACAGAGATGTGTTTGAGAAACTATGCATACTTTGCAGGAACTAGCAGTTTAAATGCTTTATCTTTGCACTTCTTGGATTAAAAACAATTGTTGCCTCAATCAGGGATTATCTGGGCTTTAGACTTCATCTTCTGGCCACAATATTATACTATTTCACATGTCCTGCTAATCTTATATGTTCTGTTCTTACCATTCCACTATTATCCTTTGGTTTGTGTCTTTTTCAACAATTGACTAAATAATTATTTTAGCCACTGTTTTGGGTTGAATTGAGTTTCCCAAAAAGGTATGTTTACGCCCTAATCCCTGGTGCCCTGAATGTGACCTTATTTGAAATAGGGTCCTCAAACACTCTACGAGATTAGTTAAGATGAAACCAAACTGGATGAGGGTGGGCCATGATCCAATCTGACTGGTGTCCTTATAAGAAGAGGAAATGCAGACACACAGACATCTGGGAGGAGGTCACGTGAAGACAGGTAGAGAATCGAGTGAGACATCTACAAGGTAAGAAATGCCAAGGATTGCTGGCAAACACCAGAAGATAAAAGAGGCAAGGAAGGATTCTCCTTTATAGGTTTCAAAAGGAGCATGGCCTTGCTGACACCTTCATTTGGGATGTCTTTCCTTCAGAACTGTGAGACAATAATTTTCTGTTGCTTTAAGCTACCTGGTTGGTGGTACTATATTAGAGCAGCCCCAGGAGACAAAGACAGCTGTGGTTTTCATTTGTTCATTTGTTTTGACTTCCTGCTTTCTATGTTTCTCTCTCTCTCTCTCTGTCCACCCATCCATATGTCTACCGATCTATCCAAGAAATATTTATTGTCTACTCTTTGCCATGTTCTTGACTCATCTCTGGTGATTCCATAATATGGTGCCCCCCTGAAGGCACTTACATCCTATTAGGCTAGTTGATTGAAACTTGAACTCCACTTCTTTACAAACCTTAATCATTTTTCAATGTATTTTAAGATAAAGCCCAAATTCATCCGGTCTTGCAAGACATTTCACATTATGGCACAATATATTATTATTTGGGGAGAGGGGCAGGATCCAGGGGTGAATAATATCCTGCAATGTGTAAGACAGTTCTACCTAAAAAAGAAGTGTCCAATATCTTGCATGACTTTGAAATGCCCATAAGATATTCATATAGACAAGAACCTTTTATAGTTATCTGAACCCAAAGCCAAAGTCAGCTTTTCATAATGAAAAAAAAGCTTGTACTTTATTTACATGTTGGCATGGTTTTATTTAATTTATTTTTTAATTTTTAAAATTTTTTTAACTTTATCAAAAAATTAAAAAACAACCCCCCCAACATTTCAAACAAAACCAAAACAAAGGAATAAGAAAAAACAAATAACCTAACATAAGTACATTGCTTCCAATATGTTCTTACCATACCCCAAGAAAATAAACAAACCATAACCAAAAAAAGGAATAAGAAAAACAAATAACCTAAAATAACTACATTTCTGCGACCTTGTTCCTAACATATCCCCTAGAGATGAACAAACCATAGTCATTCCTGAGCATTACCGTAACATTAAGTTTACCCCCCTTAACTTTTCTGTTCTTATTAGATTATTGTTGCCCTTTCACTATTTGTTGTCTATCACTAGGTCTCCTACATTCTACAATATAAACCATTTATTTTACATTTTTCACAGTGTTCACATCAGTAGTAACATGCAATATCTCTCTTTTTGTGCCTGGCTTATTTCGCTCAGCATTATGTCTTCAAGGTTCATCCATGTTGTCATATGTTTCATGACCTCGTTCCTTCTTACTGCCACATAGTATTCCATCATGTGTATATATCACATTTTGTTTCTCCACTCATCTGTTGAAGGACATTTGAGTTGTTTCCATCTCTTGGCAATTGCAAATAATGCTGCTTTTAACATAGATGTGCAAATATCTGTTCATGTCACTGCTTTCAGATATTTTGGATATATACCGAGAAGTGGAATTGCTGGATCGAAGGGTAGCTCTATGTCTAGATTTCTAAGGAACTGCCAGACTGTCTTCCAGAGTGACCGTACCATTATATAGTCCCCTTAACAATGAATAAGAGTTCTGATTTCTCAATATCCTCTCCAGCACTTGTAGTTTCTTGTTTGTTTAATGGCAGCCAATCTAATTGGTGTGAGATGATATCTCATTGTGGTTTTAATTTGCATCTCCCTAATAGCTAATGAAGATGAATATTTTTTCATGTGTTTTTTGGCCATTTGTATTTCCTCTTCAGAGAAATGTCTCTTCATATCTTTTGCCCATTTTATAATTGGGCTGTTTGTACTACTGTTGTTGAGTTGAAGGATTTCTTTATATATTCAAGATATCAGTCTTTTGTCAGATTTATGGCTCCCAGATATATTTTCTCATTGAGTTGGCTGCCTCTTCATCTTTTTGACAAATATCTTTGAGGTACAGAAGCTTTTAAGTTTGAGGAGTTCCCATTTATCTATTTTTTCTTTTGTTGCTTGTGCTTTGGGTATAAGGTCTAATAAGTGACCTCCTAATACAAGGTCTTGAAGATGTTTCCCTACATTATCTTCTAGGAGTTTTATGGTACTGTCTCTTATATTGAGGTCTTTAATCCATTTTGAGTTAATTTTTGTGTAGGGTGTGAGGTAGGGGCCCTCTTTCATTCTTTTGGATATGGATATCCAGCTCTCCCAGCCCCATTTGTTGAATAGACTGTTATGTCCTAGTTCAGTGGTTGTATTTGTGGGGGGGGCTTATCAAAGATCAGTCAAATGTAGATCTGGGGGTTTGTCTCCGAATTCTCAATTTGATTCCATTGATCAATATGTCTATCTTTGTGCTAATACTATGATGTTTTGACTACTGTGGCTTTATAATAAGCTTCAAAGTCAGGGAGTGTAAGTCCTCCCACTTTCTTTTTAGAATTTTTTAGCAATTCAAGACATCTTTCCCTTCCAAATAAATTTGATAACTAGGTTTTCCAAGTCTGCAAAGTAGGTTGTTGGAATTTTGATATGAATTGCATTGAATCTGTAGATGAGTTTGGGTAGAATTGATATCTTGATGACATTTAGCCTTCCTATCCATGAACACAGAATATTTTTCCATCTTTTTAGGTCCCCTTCTATTCCTTTTAGTAAAGTTATGTAGTTTTCTATGTATAGGTCTTTTTCATCATTGGTTAAATTTATTCCTAGGTACTTGATTTTTTTTAGTTGCTGTTGAGATTGGAATCTTTTTCTTGAGTGTCTCTTAAGGTAGTTCATTTCTGGCGTATGGGAACATTACTGACTTATGTGCATTAATCTTGTATCCTGCTACTTTGCTAACTTTGTTTATTAGCTCAAGTAGCTGTTGTCAATTTCTCAAGGTTTTCCAGAAATAAGATCATATCCTCTGCAAATAATGACAGTTTTACTTCTTCCTTTCCAATCTGGATGCCTTTTATTTCTTTGCCTTGCCAGATTGCTCTGGCTAGCACTTCTAACATAATGTTGAATAACAGTGGTGACAGTGGGCATCCTTGTCTCATTCCTGATCTTGGAAGGAAGGCTTTCAGTCTCTCACCATTGAGTACTATGCTGGCTGTGGGTTTTTTTTATATATTCCCTTTATCATATTGAGGAAGTTTACTTCATTTCCTACCTTTTGAGGTGTTTTTATCAAAAAAGGATGCTGGATTTTTTTGAATGTTTTTCAGCATCTATTGAGATGATCATTTGATTTTTCCCTTTTGATTTGTTAATGTGTTGCATTACATTGATTGATTTTCTTATGTTGAACCATCCTTGCATACCTGGAATGAACTCCACTTGGTCATGGTGTATGATTTTCTTAATGTGCCTTTGGATTTGATTTGCAAGTATTTTGTTGAGAAATTTTGCATCTATATTCATGAGAGAGATTGGCCTGTAGATTTCCTTTCTTGTAGTATCTTTACCTTGTTTTGGTATTAGATTGATGTTAGCTTCATAAAATGAGTTAGGTAGTGATCCATTTTCTTCAGTGTTTTGAAAGAATTTAAGTAAGATTCATGTCAGTTTTTTTTGGAAAGTTTGGTAGAATTCCCCTGTGAAGCCATCTGGCCATGGGCATTTATTTGTGGGAAGCTTTTCGACGACTGATTAGATCTCTTTGCTTGTGATTGGTTTGTTGAGGTCTTTTATTTCTTCTCTGGTCAGTCTAGGTTGTTCATGTGTTTCCAGGATTTGTCCTTTTCCTCTACATTATCTAGTTTGTTGGTATACAGTTGTTCATAATATCCTCTTATAATTTTTTAAATTTCTTTGGGATCTGCAGTAATGTTGGCTCACTCATTTATTATTTTGTTTATTTGGGTCTTTTCTCTTTTTGATTTTGTCAGTTTAGCTACGGGCTTGTCAATCTTGTTGATCTTCTCAAAGAACCAACTTACCAACTTTGGTTTTGTTTATTCTCTCTATTGCTTCTTTGTTCTCCATGTCATTTATTTCTGCTTTAATCCTTGTTATTTCTTTTCTTCTATGAGGTTTAGGATTAGTGTGATGTTCATTTTCCAGCTCCTTCAGTTCCATTAGTTCTTTGATTTTAGCTCTTTCTTCCTGTATATTTATGCATTTAGAGCTATAAATTTCCCCCTAAATACCACCTTCACTGCATCCCGAAAGATTTGATATGTTGTGGTCTCATTTTCATTCATCTCTATATAGTTAGCAATTTCTCTTGCTATTTCTTCTTTAACCCACTGATTCTTTGGGAGTGTGTTGATTAACCTCCAGATATTTGTGAATGCTCTAAATCCTTGATGATTATTGACTTCTAGTTGTATTCCACTGTGATCAGAAAATGTGCTTTGAATAATTTCAATCTTCTTAAATTTATTGAGACTAGTTTTATGCCCCAGCATATAATCTATTCTGGAGAAAGTTCCATGAGCACTAGAGAAGAATGTGTAGCCTGGTGTATTAGTTAGGGATCTCTAGGGAAACAGAATCAAGAGATATCTATAAATATAAGATTTTATAAAAGTGTCTCATGTAACTATGGGTATGCATGAGTCCAAATTCTGTATGCAGGTAGCAAACTGGCAACTCCAATGAAGATGTTCGATGAACTCCTCAGGCAGTGAACTGGCAACTTTGATGATTGTATTAGATGAACTCCTCAGGAAACAAACTGGCAGCTTCAATGAACTCCTCAAAGTTAGCCAAAAGAAGAAGTGAAGGTCCTCTATCTGTCTTGCTTAAAAGTCTTCAACTGATTGCATTAATCCAGCTGATTGAGTTCTCTCACTGTGGAAAGCACAATGTTCATTGTTGTAATCCATTACAGCTGCAGCCAATTGACTGAAGATTTAATAAACCAGCCCTCTGGTTCATTAATCAGCCACACAAGTCTTTGCAGTAATGGTTAGGCCAGTGCTTGCTTGACCAGACACCTGGACACCATCACCTGGCCAAGTTGACACATGAACCTAACCATCACACCTGATGATTTGGGATGTAATGTTCTATATATGTCTGTTAATTCAAATTCATTAATCAGATTGTTTAGGTTTTCAATTTCCCTATTGGTCCTCTGTCTGGTTGAACTATATCTAGGAGAAAGTGATATAGTGATGTCTTCCACAATTATTGTGGAAACATCTATTTCTTCCTTCCGTTTTGCCAATGTTTGTATCATGTATTTTGGGTCAGCCTGATTGGGTGCATACTCATTTATGATAGTTATTTCTTCTTGTTGAATTATCCCTTTTATTAGTATATAATGACATTCTTTGTCTCTTATAACATCCTTGTAGTTATAGTCTATTTTATCTGAGATTAATATTGCTACTTCTGCTTTCTTTTGGCTGTAGCTTGCATGGAATACTTTTTTCCATCCTTTCACTTTCAATTTCTTTGGGTCTCTGGGCCTAAGATGGGTCTCTTGTAAGCAACATATTGATGGTTCATATTTTTAAATCCATTTTGCCAGCCTATATCTTCTAATTGGGGAGTTTAATCCATTCACTTTTTTTTATCTTCATTTTATTGAGATATATTCACATACCACGCAGTCATACAAAACAAAGCGTACATTCGATTGTTCACAGTACCATTACATAGTTGTACATTCATCACCTAAATCAATCCCTGACACCTTCATTACCACACACACAAAAATAACAAGAATAATAATTAAAGTGAAAAAGAGCAATTGAAGTAAAAAAGAACACTGGGTACCTTTGTCTGCTTGTTTGTTTGTTTCCTTCCCCTATTTTTCTAATCATCCATCCATAAACTAGACAAAGTGGAGTGTGGTCCTTATGGCTTTCTCAATCCCATTGTCACCCCTCATAAGCTACATTTTTATACAACTGTCTTCGAGATTCATGGGTTCTGGGTTGTAGTTTGATAGTTTCAGGTATCCACCACCAGCTACCCCAATTCTTCAGAACCTAAAAAGGGTTGTCTAAGTTGTGCATAAGAGTGCCCACCAGAGTGACCTCTCAGCTCCTTTTGGAATCTCTCTGCCACTGAAGCTTATTTCATTTCCTTTCACATCCCCCTTTTGGTCAAGAAGATGTTCTCCATCCCACGATGCCGGGTCTACATTCCTCCCCGGGAGTCATATTCCACGTTGCCAGGGAGACTCACTCCCCTGGGTGTCTGATCCCATGTAGGGGGGAGGGCAGTGATTTAACCTTTCAAGTTGGCTTAGCTAGAGAGACAGGGCCACATCTGAGCAACAAAGAGGCATTTAGGAGGAGGTTCTTAGGCACAATTATAGGGAGGCCTAGCCTCTCCTTTACAGCAACCATCTTCCCAAGGGGAAAACCTATGGTAGAGGGCTCAGCCCATCAAACCACCAGTCTCCTATGTCTGTGGTCATGTTAGCAACCATCAAGGTGGGGTAGGCCAATACCCCTGCATTCTCCACAGGCTCCTCAAGGGGGCAATACATATTTTTTCCTTGTTTTTTTTTTTTTTTTAACTTTTTTCTTTTTTAAATCAACTGTATGAAAAAAAAATTAAAAAAAAAAAAACATACAATAAAAGAACATTTCAAAGAGACCATAACAAGGGAGTAAGAAAAAGACAACTAACCTAAGATAACTGCTTTACTTCCAACCTGTTCCTACTTTACCCTAAGAAAGTTACCTAATATAGCAACATTTCTGTGAACTTGTTCCTACTATATCCATCAGAAATTAACAGACCATAGTCATTCCTGGGCATCCCCAGAACATTAAATAGCTTATCTGTTCTTCTTGGATTATTGTTCCCCCTTCCTTAATTGCTCTCTATCACTAGTTCCCCTACATTCTACATTATAAACCATTTGTTTTACATTTTTCAAAGTTCACATTAGTGGTAGCATATAATAATATTTCTCTTTTTGTGCCTGGCTTATTTCGCTCAGCATTATGTCTTCAAGGTTCATCCATGTTGTCATATGTTTCACGAGATCGTTCCTTCTTACTGCCGCGTAGTATTCCATCGTGTGTATATACCACATTTTATGTATCCACTCATCTGTTGAAGGACATTTGGGTTGTTTCCATTTCTTGGCAATTGTGAATAATGCTGCTATGAACATTGGCATGCAGATATCTGTTCGTGTCACTGCTTTCCAATCTTCCGGGTATATACCGAGAAGTGCAATCGCTGGATCGAATGGTAACTCTATATCTAGTTTTCTAAGGAACTGCCAGACTGACTTCCAGAGTGGCTGAACCATTATACAGCCCCACCAACAATGAATAAGAGTTCCAATTTCTCCACATCTCCTCCAGCATTTGTATTTTCCTGTTTGTTTAATGGCAGCCACTCTAATCAGTGTTAGATGGTATCTCATTGTGTTCTTAATTTGCATCTCTCTAATAGCTAGTGAAGCTGAACATTTTCTTATGTGTTTCTTGGCCATTTGTATTTCCTCTTCAGAGAACTGTCTTTTCATATCTTTTGCCCATTTTATAATTGGGCTGTCTGTACTATTGTCATTGAGTTGTAGGATTTCTTTATATATGCAAGATATCAGTCTTTTGTCGGATACATGGTTTCCAAAAATTTTTTCCCATTGAGTTGGCTGCCTCTTTACCTTTTTGAGAAATTCCTTTGAGGTGTAGAAACTTCTAAGCTTGAGGAGTTCCCATTTATCTATTTTTTCTTTTGTTGCTTGTGCTTTGGGTGTAAAGTCTAGGAAGTGGCTGCCTAATACAAGGTCTTGAAGATGTTTTCCTACATTATCTTCTAGGAGTTTTATGGTACTTTCTTTTATATTAAGATCTTTCATCCATTTTGAGTTAATTTTTGTGTAGGGTGTGAGGTAGGGGTCCTCTTTCATTCTTTTGGATATGGATATCCAACTCTCCCAGCCCCATTTTTTGAAAAGACCATTATGACTCAGTTCAGTGACTTCGGGGGCCTTATCAAAGATCAGTCGGCCATAGATCTGAGGGTCTATCTCTGAATTCTCAATTCGATTCCATTGATCTATATGTCTATCTTTGTGCCAGTACCATGCTGTTTGACAACTGTGGCCTTATAATAAGCTTCAAAGTCAGGGAGCGTAAGTCCTTCCACTTGGTTTTTCTTTTTTAGAGTGTCTTTAGCTATTCAAGGCATCTTCCCTTTCCAAATAAATTTGATAACTAGCTTTTCCAAGTCTGCAAAGTAGGTTGTTGGAATTTTGATTCGGATTGCATTGAGTCTGCAGATGAGTTTGGGTAGAATTGACATCTTAATGACATTTAGCCTTCCTATCCATGAACATGGAATATTTTTCCATCTTTTAAGGTCCCCTTCTATTTCTTTTAGTGGAGTTATGTAGTTTTCTTTGTATAGGTCTTTTACATCTTTGGTTAAGTTGATTCCTAGGTACTTGATTTTTTTAGTTGCTATTGAAAATGGTATCTTTTTCTTGAGTGTCTCTTCAGTTTGTTCATTTCTAGCATATAGAAACATTACTGACTTATGTGCATTAATCTTTTATCCCGGTACTTTGCTAAATTTGTTTATTAGCTCTAGTAGCTGTATCGTCGATTTCTCAGGGTTTTCCAGATTTAAGATCATATCATCTGCAAACAATGACAGTTTTACTTCTTCTTTTCCAATTTGGATGCCTTTTATTTCTTTGTCTTACCGGATTGCCCTGGCTAGCACTTCCAGCACAATGTTGAATAACAGTGGTGACAGCGGGCATCCTTGTCTTGTTCCTGATCTTAGAGGGAAGGCTTTCAGTCTCTCACCATTGAGTACTATGCTGGCTGTGGGTTTTTCATATATGCTCTTTATCATATTGAGGAAGTTTCCTTCAATTCCTACCTTTTGAAGTGTTTTTATCAAAAACAGATGTTGGATTTTGTCAAATGCTTTTTCAGCATCTATTGAGAGGATCATTTGATTTTTCCCTTTCGAATTTTTAATGTGTTGTAATACATTGATTGATTTTCTTATGTTGAACCATCCTTGCATGCCTGGAATGAACCCCACTTGGTCATGGTGTATGATTTTTTTAATGTGTCTTTGGAATCGATCTGCAAGTATTTTGTTGAGGATTTTTGCATCTATATTCATTAGGGCGATTGGCCGGTAGTTTTCCTTTTTTGTAACATCTTTGCCTGGTTTTGGTATTAGATTGATGTTAGCTTCATAAAATGAGTTAGGTAGTGTTCCATTTTCTTCAATGTTTTGAAAGAGTTTGAGTAAGAGTGGTGTCAGTTCTTTCTGGAAAGTTTGGTAGAATTCTCCTGTGAAGCCATCTGGCCCTGGGCATTTATTTGTGGGAAGATTTTTGATGACTGATTGGATCTCTTTGCTTGTGATGGGTTGGTTGAGGTCTTCTATTTCTTCTCTTGTCAGTCTAGGTTGTTCATATGTTTCCAGAAAATTGTCCATTTCCTCTACATTATCCAGTTTGTTGCCATACAGTAGTTCATAATATCCTCTTATAATTTTTTTTAATTTCTTCAGGATCTGCAGTTATGTCACCTTTTTCATTCATTATTTTGTTTATATGGGTCTTCTCTCTTTTTGATTTTGTCAGTCTAGCTAGGGGCTTGTCAATCTTGTTGATCTTCTCAAAGAACCAACTTTTGGTGTTATTTATCCTCTCTATTGTTTTTTTGTTCTCTATGTCATTTATTTCTGCTTTAATCCTTGTTATTTCTTTTCTTCTACTTGGTTTAGGATTGGTTTGCTGTTCATTTTCTAGCTTCTTCAGTTGATCCATTAGTTCTTTGATTTTGGCTCTTTCTTCCTTTTTAATATATGCGTTTAGTGCTATAAATTTCCCCCTCAGCACTGCTTTTGCTGCATCCCATAGGTTTTGGTATGCTGTGTTCTCATTTTCATTCGTCTCTATATATTTAGCAATTTCTCTTGCTATTTCTTCTTTAACCCACTGATTGTTTAGGAGTGTGTTGTTTAACCTCCAGGTATTTGTGAATTTTCTAAGTCTCTGATGGTTATTGACTTCTAATTGTATTCCATTGTGGTCAGAGAATGTGCTTTGAATAATTTCAATCTTTTTAAATTTATTGAGGCTTGTTTTATGTCCCAGCATATGATCTATTCTGGAGAAAGTTCCATGAGCACTAGAAAAGTATGTGTATCCTGGTGATTTGGGATGTAATGTCCTGTATATGTCTGTTAAATCTAATTCATTTATCAGATTGTTTAGGTTTTCAATTTCCTTATTGGTCTTCTGTCTGGTTGATCTATCTATAGGAGAGAGTGATGTGTTGAAGTCTCCCACAATTATTGTGGAAACATCAATTGCTTCCTTTAGTTTTGCCAGTGTTTCTCTCATGTATTTTGTGGCACCTTGATTGGGTGCATAGACATTTACGATTGTTATTTCTTCTTGCTGAATTCCCCCTTTTATTAGTATGTAGTGGCCTTCTTTGTCTCTCAAAACATCCCTGCATTTAAAGTCTATTTTATCTGAGATTAATATTGCTACACCTGCTTTCTTTTGGCTGTAGCTTGCATGAAATATTTTTTTCCATCCTTTCACTTTCAATTTCTTTGTGTCCCTGTGTCTAAGATGAGTCTCTTGTATGCAACATATTGATGGTTCATTTTTTTTTGATCCATTCTGCAAATCTATATCTTTTAATTGAGGAGTTTAATCCATTTACATTCAGCATTATAACCGTGAGGTCATTTCTTGAATCAGCCATCTTATCCTTTGGTTTATGTTTGTCATATATATTTTTCCCCTCTGTCTATTAATATCCTTTATTGTACCCATACCGAATCTCTTTAGTACTGAACCTTTCTCCAAGTCTCTCTGTCCTTTCTTTGTTTCTCTGTCAGTAGGGCTCCCTTTAGTATCTCCAGTAGGGCAGGTCTCTTGTTAGCAAATTCTCTCAGCATTTGTTTGTCTGTGAAAAATTTAAGCTCCCCCTCAAATTTGAAGGAGAACTTTGCTGGATAAAGTATTCTTGGTTGGAAATTTTTCTCACTCAGAATTTTAAATATATCATGCCACTGCCTTCTCGCCTTCATGGTGGCTGCTGAGTAGTCACTACTTAGTTTTATGCTGTTTCCTTTGTATGTGGTGAATTGCTTTTCTCTTGCTGCTTTCAGAACTTGCTCCTTCTCTTCTGTGTTTGACAGTGTGATCAGAATATGTCTCAGAGTGGGTTTATTTGGATTTATTCTGTTTGGAGTTCGCTGAGCATTTATGATTTGTGTATTTATGTTGTTTAGAAGATTTGGGAAGTTTTCCCCAACAATTTCTTTGAATACTCTTCCTAGACCTTTACCCTTTTCTTCCCCTTCTGGAACAACAATGAGTCTTATATTCGGACGTTTTATATTATCTATCATATCCCTGAGGTCCGTTTCGATTTTTTCAATTTTTTTCCGCATTCTTTCTTTTATGCTTTCATTTTCTATTCTGTCATCTTCCAGGTCACTGATTCTTTGTTCAACTTGCTCTAGTCTTGTACTATGAGTGTCCAGAATCTTTTTAATTTGGTCAACAGTTTCTTTAATTTCCATAAGATCATCTAGTTTTTTATTTAGTCTTGCAATGTCTTCTTTATGCTCTTCTAGGGTCTTCTTGATATCTTTTGTATCCCGTACTATGGTCTCATTGTTCATCTTTAGTTCTTTGAGTAGCTGCTCTAGGTGCTGTGTCTCTTCTGGTCTTTTGATTTGGGTGCTTGGGCTTGGGTTATCCATATCGTCTGGTTTTTTCATATGCTTTATAATTTTCTGTTGTTTTTGGCCTCTTGACATTTGCTGAACTTGATAGGGTTCTTTTAGGATTTGTAGACCAATTGAAGTCCTTATCTCTAATTTATCAGATCTACAGCTTCGTGGAGTACACTTTCTCTAACTAACCAGCAGGTGACGTCCACGAGCCACCTGTTCTCCACAAGCCAGTTCTCCCCTGCTTTGCCTTTGTGGTGAGTGGGGGAGTGAGTCTTGTGGGGTCCAATTGGTGTACCAAGCTTGCCTGTGTAGTTGGTGTTGCCCACCCTGAATATGGGGCGTGTTTCTGGGCAGTCAGGGAGGGGGGTGGCTCTAACAATCAAATCTCCCTGGTGATCCTGGAGTTTTAAAGCTGCTGCAATATTCTAATCCTTCAGTTCAGTCCTGCCACAGTTTGTCTCTGCCACTGACAGACAAGTTCTTGGTATTGGCGTATGGCTCCTGAGACTTGCAAGTGGGTCTCTCTTCCAGGCCGTGCACCCCCTGGTCCTCTGTTCAGGGATGACTGTGCTATGGCACAGGTGAGTGCTGTCCCCCCAGGGTGGTTCTGGGCTGCTGGGCTGTGTAGGGATGCTCCCAGTCTGCTGAAATGATGGCTGAATGGGGCTTTGTTAATTCACACTGCTCCACCTTCCTAACTCTGGGACAATCAGCTGAGGTTGCAGGGAAGGCTAATGTCCACGCCCAGTTTTGTGGTGTGTGCCTGTTATTTGAAGCACTTCTGTCACACTGGGTTGTCTGGGGCAGCTCTGGGGTATGGGGCTGGCGATGGGCAGGAGTGTTTCCTGTCCACCAGGATGATGGCTGTGAGCGGACACCCCCCTTTTCTTGGGAAGTTGTGGTGTTTAGTAAAATTTCTCAGCCACTGGATTATTGCCTTTTGTCTCAGAGCTCTCTTAGTTCTGCTCTTGTCTTGACCTGCCCAAATTGCAAGTCTTTGAAGCTTTCTGTATTGGGCTTCTTAGAGTAATTGTTTTAGAAAAAGAAAAAAGGATTAAAAAAAAAAGCGGGGGGCCCTCCTAACTGATCTAATGGGTTATTGAAATGCTAAGAGACAAAGCAATTAGGGCCATTAAGGAAAGGTCCATAGGGCAGAGAGATCAGTGTTTCTTCGGGATTTGCATATGATCCTCAGGGCCTGAGCTCTGCCCTTCCCCTTTCTATGTTCATCAGAACTCCAAAAATCCTCCACTTTTATTTTGGAGTTTTTCATGCTATTTTTTTCTATGTCTGTCTCCTCTCTGCTGGGCTGGCTGCTCTCAGATTCTCTGGTGTCTGGTCTCAGTCTATCTATGGTTAGAGTTTAGATCAGTAGAATGAGTTTCCAATAAGGGCTGCCACTGCAGTTCTCCCTTCTCCTTCCTGGCGCTGACAGCCCCTCGTCCCACAGGACTGAGCCTGGCAGGGAGAGGTGCAGGTCCCCTGGCCACAAAAACTTACAGATTTCGCTGATCTCAGCAGTTCCACGTCTTCATGAGTGTTGTATGAAGTATGCCCAAAGTCAGATTGCTCTGTAGTGTCCAGTCCATGCAGTTCCTGGCTTTCTACCTTCTTTCCTGGAGGAGTAACTAAAACATACAGCTCACCAGGCTGCCATCTTGCCCCGCCTCCTCCATTCACTTTTTATGTTATTACTGTGAAGGCATTTGTTGAATCAGCCATCCTATCTTTTGAATTTTATTTGTCAGATATATTTTTGCCTCTCTCTCTTTATTTCCTTTAATGTACCCTTACTAGAGCTCTTTAGTTCTGAACCCTTCTCCATATCTCTCTCTCCTTTCTTTTTTCATCTGACAGTAGGGCTTCCTTTAGTATCTCTTGTAGAGCAGGTCTCTTGTTAGGAAATTATCTCAGCATTTGTTTGTCTGTGAAGATTTTAAGCTCTCCCTCAAATTTGAACAAGAGCTTTGCTGGATAAAAAATTCTTGGTTGGGAATGTTTCTCTTTCAGAATTTTAAATATGTCATACCACTGCCTTCTTGCCTCCATGGTGGCTGCTGAGTAGTCACTACTTAGTCTTATGTTATTTCCCTTGTATGTGGTGAATTTCTTCTCTCTTGCTGCTTTCAGAGCTTGCTTCCTCTCTCTTTAGCACTTGACAATCTGACAAGGGTTTATTTGGATTTATTCTGTTTGGAGTTTGTTGGGCATCTATGATTTGCTTATTTATGTTGTTTAGAAGGGCTGGGACATTTTCCCCAACAATTTCTTTGAATATTGTTGCTAGACCTTTACCCTTTTCTTCCCTTCTGGAACACCAATGAGTCTTATATTTGTGTGCTTCATGTTGTCTATCATATTCCTGAGATCCATTTCAAATTTTCTGATTTTTTTCTCCATTCATTCTTATGTGCTTTCACTCTCCAGAACATTTTCTTCAAGTTTGTCTACTCATTTTTTGATTTCATGTGATCTGCTGCTATATGTTTCCCAGATCTTTTAAATTTGATCAACAGTTTCTTTTATTCCATAAGCTCATCTATTTTTTTTTATTTACCCTTGCAAATTCTTCTTTATGCTCTTCTAGGTCTTCTTCATGTCCTTTATATCCTGAGCCATGGCCTTCTTGTTTCGGATTACTTCTTTGATTAATTGCTCCAAGTACTGTGTCTCCTCTGGTTTTTTGATTTTGTTGTTTGGGTTATCCATATCTTCTGGTTTCTTCACATGCTTTAAATTTTTCTGTTGTTTTTGGCCTGTTGCCATTTGCTTACCTTGATAAGGTTATTTAGGAAATGCAGGCTTACTTGAAAAATTATCTATAATTTGTCAGAGCTACAGCTTGGTGGAGTGCACTTTCCCTGACTTACCAGCAGTTGGCACCCCTGAGCCACCTAATATCCTGAAGCCAGTTCCCCCAACTTCATCTATGTGGGGAGTGGGGGTCCAAACCTTGTGGAGGTCCAATCAGTGCACCAAATTTACATGTGCAATGGGGAATTGCCAGCCCTGAGGATGCAGTTTGTGCCCTGAGCAGTTAGGCAGGGAGGACGGCTTTAAGACCCAGAACTCCTGGCCTTTCCTGGAGTTCTAAAGCTGTTGTATGAGTCTAACCCTTCAGCTCAGAGTCCCCACGGTGTCTCTCTGCCATGGGCCCAAATGTCCCTGGACTGGTATAAGGCCTTTTGGGAACTCCATGTGGGACCCTGCCTCCAAGCCATGCACTCTGCATGCCTCCATGGAGGAAGACTGTGCAATGTCACAGGCAAGTGGAATCCCTAAGGGAAGCTCTCAACTGCAGCGCTGCACAGGGATGTCTTCCAGCCCATTGAAAAGATGCCTATACGGGGTGTGGTAACTTTCCGCTTCTGTGTACCTCTACCTGCTGTGGAGGACCACTTCCTGTTCCTGGACAATTAGCTGCTGGTGCATGAAAGGCTATCATCCACAACAGATACTGAGCTGGGTGCTGGGGTGTGGAAGGCACTTGCCAACACACTTGACTGTGCAGCTCTCATTGCCAGATCTATAGCTGCCCTCAGGGTTTTTAAAATAACCTGTCTTCAAACATTGCCCCCAGGTTTCTCCCCACAACCCAGCTGCCGTTTCCCCAGCAGCCTCACTCACTCAATTCTGAATGGAGACTCAAGATTTCACCAAGTGCACAGTCACTGTGGATGTAGCAGAACTTGTCCAGCCAGTTCAACCCTGGGACTGGTATTCTGGAGCACTTTCTATCTTTTATCTAGTGTTTTTCATGGAGAAGTATTTTGCTCTGTCTCTCCTAATCCACCATCTTGGATCCTCCTCTGGCATGGTTTTAATATGCATTGATTTGGATACTACTTTAACCCTGATGCTGAAGCACTCCAACTACTAGCTCCCTCTGTGGTGTTCAACTTTAAGGCAACAGCAGGAAAATAAAGAGCTCTGTTAGATAACCCTGGGGCAAACTCTTCTGTTGTCTCTCTGCAATGAGTTGGTGTGTGTCTGTATGAGTGTGTGTGTGTGTGTGCGTGTGTGCACCTGTGTATGTGAAGGTGGTTCTAGACTGGGATAGAACACAGTTCAACAGGGCAGGGAGAGGATAAAATAGAAAGAGTACAGCTGGAACTCTGCTCTTGCTTGTGCCAACCCCACGATCTTGGGAAGAACAGTGCCTGCTCAAACTCCACTCAGAATGCTGATTCAGGTATCTTCAGGGGTAAATTCTGGGCAGCAAAGCAGCTCTTTACTTCTGAGTTGTTGAGAAAAATAGGTGGAGATGATCTGACCTCAGGCCCTTGTGTCTCCTTCCCTCATTCTTCTGATTCCGGGAGCAGAGGTATTCAACCCTGGAGGCACTTTAAAAAGCACTAATTCCTGGGACCCACTCAAACTGTTTCTGGTTTAATTAGTTTTGGGTGTGGTCTAGAGATTCTAACACAGTTCTCCCTGAAACCTAGGGCTAGGGAGTTATGATCTAAGGATTATCTCTTCCATATGCTGCTTCTTCCTGGGGTGGTGAAGAGTATAAGATCTGAGGTTTTCTGGGGTGAGGGTTAGCTGATTTTCCTGGAATCTGGGGCTCTTCATTTTAGAAGTCATCACCCCCACCCCCATACACTCACACACACCCACACCCTCTGATTCACTGGGCTGACACTGCCATACTGCCTGACAGCACAGCTGATACTCCTAGAGCAGTGGTTCCCAAGATATGTTGCACATTGGAGTCATCTGAGGATCTTTAAACAATATCATGCCTGGCTTCTATGGATGGGACCTGGGCTTTGGGATTTTAAAAAACTCTCCAGATGATTCTAATGGGTAGCAAAATGTGGGAGCTCCTGCTGAAGGAAAAGGGCTCACAGAGCAAAATAACAGGATATTTGAGGAGTATGACCATTTCAAAGGGGAAACAGTATCTTGGATTACCGACACAAATAGAAGCAGAAATATTAAGAAGAAATAATGGCTAATTTTTTTTCCAAATTTGATGAAAACTATAAATCCCAGACCAAAAAAGGAAATGAACCCCAAGCACAAGAAACATGAAGGAAACTATAACCAGGCACATCATAATCAATTTGCTCAAAACAAGTGACGAAGAGAAAATCTTAAAAGCAGTCAGAGATAAAGGTCAAAATAAAGATTTTGCAGACTTGTGAAAGCTGAAAGAATTTATAATCCACAGCCTCACACAGTAAGAAACCTTAAAGGAAGTCCTTCAGGCAGAAGGAAAATGATATAAGTTGGAAATAGCAATCTACCCAAAAGAATGAAGAGAACCAGAAATGGTAGCTATGTAGGTATCTATTATAGATTTGTTTTCTTCTCATTCAAACTTCTGTAAAAGATAATTGACAGTTTAAACAAAAATCAAAACAATGTATCTTATAACATATTTATAACATATGCAGAAATAAAATATATGACAACAATTGCAAAAGGGAGGGGAAGGGACAAATGGAAAAATAAAAGCATAAGATTATTATCCTGTAGATGAAGTGGTGTAATATCACATGAAGGTAGACTATAATAAGATTAAAAAGAGGCACAGAAAACAACCATTAATAGGGGAGGCGGGGCAAGATGGCAGACTGGTGAGCTGTATGTTTTAGTTACTCCTCCAGGAAAGTAGGTAAAAAGCCAGGAACTGCGTGGACTGGACACCACAGAGCAATCTGTCTTTGGGCATACTTCATACAACACTCATGAAAACGTGGAACTGCTGAGATCAGCGAAATCTGTAAGTTTTTGCGGCCAGGGGACCCGTGCCCCTCCCTGCCAGGCTCAGTCCCGGGGGAGGAGGGGCTGTCAGCTCCGGGAAGGAGAAGGGAGAATTGCAGTGGCTGCTCTTATCGGAAACTCATTCTACTGATTCAAACTCCAACCATAGATAGACTGAGACCAGACACCAGAGACTCTGAGAGCAGCCAGCCCAGCAGAGAGGAGACAGGCATAGAAAAAAAACAACACGAAAAACTCCAAAATAAAAGCAGAGGATTTTTGGAGTTCTGGTGAACACAGAAAGGGGAAGGGTGGAGATCAGGCCTTGAGGCGCATATGCAAATCCCGAAGCAAAGCTGATCTCTCTGCCCTGTGCACCTTTCCTTAATGGCCCTGGTTGCTTTGTCTATTAGCATTTCAATAACCCGTTAGATCTCTGAGGAGGGCCGCTTTTTTTTTTTTTTTTTTTAAATCCTTTTTGCTTTTTCTAAAACAATTACTCTAAGAAGCTCAATACAGAAAGCTTCAAAGAATTGAAATTTGGGCACGTCAAGTCAAGAGCAGAACTAAGAGAGCTCTGAGACAAAAGGCAATAATCCAGTGGCTGAGAAAATTCACTAAACAACACAACTTCCCAAGAAAAGGGGGGTGTCCGCTCACAGCCACCATCCTGGTGGACAGGAAACACTCCTGCCCATCGCCAGCCCCATAGCCCAGAGCTGCCCCAGACAACCCAGTGTGACGGAAGTGCTTCAAATAACAGGCACACACCACAAAACTGGGCGTGGACATTAGCCTTCCCTGCAACCTCAGCTGAATGTCCCAGAGCTGGGAAGGGGGAGCAGTGTGAATTAACAGAGCCCCATTCAGCCATCATTTGAGCAGACTGGGAGCCTCCCAACACAGCCCAGCAGCCCAGAACTGCCCTGGGGGGACGGCACTCACCTGTGACATAGCACAGTCATCCCTCAACAGAGGACCCAGGGTGCACAGCCTGGAAGAGGGGCCCACTTGCAAGTCTCAGGAGCCATACGCCAATACCAAAGACTTGTGGGTCAGTGGCAGAGACAAACTGTGGCAGGACTGAACTGAAGGATTAGACTATTGCAGCAGCTTTAAAACTCTAGGATCATCAGGGAGATTTGATTGTTAGGGCCACCCCCCCCTCCCCGACTGCCCAGAAACACGCCCCACATACAGGGCAGGCAACACCAACTACACACGCAAGCTTGGTACACCAATTGGGCCCCACAAGACTCGCTCCCCCACTCACCAAAAAGGCTAAGCAGGGGAGATCTGGCTTGTAGAGAACAGGTGGCTCGTGGACGCCACCTGCTGGTTAGTTAGAGAAAGTGTACTCCACGAAGCTGTAGATCTGATAAATTAGAGATAAGGACTTCAACTGGTCTACAAACCCTAAAAGAACCCTATCAAGTTCAGCAAATGCCACGAGGCCAAAAACAACAGAAAATTATAAAGCATATGAAAAAACCAGACGATATGGATAACCCAAGCCAAAGCACCCAAATCAAAAGACCAGAAGAGACACAGCACCTAGAGCAGCTATTCAAAGAACTAAAGATGAACAATGAGACCCTAGTACGGGATATGAAGGAAATCAAGAAGACCTTAGAAGACCATAAAGAAGACATTGCAAGACTAAATAAAAAAATGGATGATCTTATGGAAATTAAAGAAACTGTTGACCAAATTAAAAAGATTCTGGACACTCATAGTACAAGACTAGAGGAAGTTGAACAACGAATCAGTGACCTGGAAGATGACAGAATGGAAAATGAAAGCATAAAAGAAAGAATGGGGAAAAAATTGAAAAACTCGAAATGGTCCTCAGGGATATGATAGATAATATGAAACGTCCGAATATAAGACTCATTGGTGTCCCAGAAGGGGAAGAAAAGGGTAAAGGTCTAGGAAGAGTATTCAAAGAAATTGTTGGGGAAAACTTCCCAAATCTTCTAAACAACATAAATACACAAATCATAAATGCTCAGCGAACTCCAAATAGAATAAATCCAAAAAAACCCACTCCGAGACACATACTGATCACACTGTCAAACATAGAAGAGAAGGAGCAAGTTCTGAAAGTAGCAAGAGAAAAGCAATTCACCACATACAAAGGAAACAGCATAAGACTAAGTAGTGACTACTCAGCAGCCACCATGGAGGCAAGAAGGCAGTGGCACGATATATTTAAAATTCTGAGTGAGAGGAATTTCCAGCCAAGAATACTTTATCCAGCAAAGCTCTCCTTCAAATTTGAGGGAGAGCTTAAATTTTTCACAGACAAAGAAATGCTGAGAGAATTTGCTAACATGAGACCTGCCCTACTGGAGATACTAAAGGGAGCCCTACAGACACAGAAACAAAGACAGGACAGAGAGACCTGGAGAAAGGTTCAGTACTAAAGAGATTCGGTATGGGTACAATAAAGGATATTAATAGAGAGAGGGAAAAATATGGCAAACATAATCCAAAGGATAAGATGGCCATTTCAAGAAATGCCTTCATGGTTTTAACGTTGAATGTAAATGGATTAAACTCCCCAATTAAAAGATATAGATTCGCAGAATGGATCAAAAAAAATGAACCATCAATATGTTGCATACAAGAGACTCATCTTAGACACAGGGACACAAAGAAACTGAAAGTGAAAGGATGGAAAAAAATATTTCATGCAAGCTACAGCCAAAAGAAAGCAGGTGTAGCAATATTAATCTCAGATAAAATAGACTTCAAATGCAGGGATGTTTTGAGAGACAAAGAAGGCCACTACATACTAATAAAAGGGGCAATTCAGCTAGAAGAAATAACAATCGTAAATGTCTGTGCACCCAATCAAGGTGCCACAAAATACATGAGAGAAACATTGGCAAAACTAAAGGAAGCAATTGATGTTTCCACAATAATTGTGGGAGACTTCAACACATCACTCTCTCCTATAGATAGATCAACCAGACAGAAGACCAATAAGGAAATTGAAAACCTAAACAATCTGATAAATGAATTAGATTTAACAGACATATACAGGACATTACATCCCAAATCACCAGGATACACATACTTTTCTAGTGCTCATGGAACTTTCTCCAGAATAGATCATATGCTGGGACATAAAACAAGCCTCAATAAATTTAAAAAGATTGAAATTATTCAAAGCACATTCTCTGACCACAATGGAATACAATTAGAAGTCAATAACCATCAGAGACTTAGAAAATTCACAAATACCTGGTGGTTAAACAACACACTCCTAAACAATCAGTGGGTTAAAGAAGAAATAGCAAGAGAAATTGCTAAATATATAGAGACGAATGAAAATGAGAACACAACATACCAAAACCTATGGGATGCAGCAAAAGCAGTGCTAAGGGGGAAATTTATAGCACTAAACGCATATATTAAAAAGGAAGAAAGAGCCAAAATCAAAGAACTAATGGATCAACTGAAGAAGCTAGAAAATGAACAGCAAACCAATCCTAAACCAAGTACAAGAAAAGAAATCACAAAGATTAAAGCAGAAATAAATGACATAAAGAACAAAAAAACAATAGAAAGGATAAATATCACCAAAAGTTGGTTCTTTGAGAAGATCAACAAGATTGACAAGCCCCTAGCTAGACTGACAAAATCAAAAAGAGAGAAGACCCATATAAACAAAATAATGAATGAAAAAGGTGACATAACTGCAGATCCTGAAGAAATTAAAAAAATTATAAGAGGATATTATGAACAACTGTATGGCAACAAACTGGATAATGTAGAAGAAATGGACAATTTCCTGGAAACATATGAACAACCTAGACTGACCAGAGAAGAAATAGAAGACCTCAACCAACCCATCACAAGCAAAGAGATCCAATCAGTCATCAAAAATCTTCCCACAAATAAATGCCCAGGGCCAGATGGCTTCACAGGGGAATTCTACCAAACTTTCCAGAAAGAACTGACACCAATCTTACTCAAACTCTTTCAAAACATTGAAAAAAATGGAACACTACCTAACTCATTTTATGAAGCTAACATCAATCTAATACCAAAACCAGGCAAAGATGCTACAAAAAAGGAAAACTACCGGCCAGTCTCCCTAATGAATATAGATGCAAAAATCCTCAACAAAATACTTGCAAATCGAATCCAAAGACACATTAAAAAAATCATACACCATGACCAAGTGGGGTTCATTCCAGGCATGCAAGGATGGGTCAACATAAGAAAAACAATCAATGTATTACAACACATTAAAAACTCGAAAGGGAAAAATCAATTGATCATCTCAATAGATGCTGAAAAAGCATTTGACAAAATCCAACATCCCTTTTTGATAAAAACACTTCAAAAGGTAGGAATTGAAGGAAACTTCCTCAACACGATAAAGAGCATATATGAAAAACCCACAGCCAGCATAGTACTCAATGGTGAGAGACTGAAAGCCTTCCCTCTAAGATCAGGAACAAGACAAGGATGCCCGCTGTCACCACTGTTATTCAACATTGTGCTGGAAGTGCTAGCCAGGGCAATCCGGCAAGACAAAGAAATAAAAGGCATCCAAATTGGAAAAGAAGAAGTAAAACTGTCATTGTTTGCAGATGATATGATCTTATATCTAGAAAACCCTGAGAAATCGACGATACAGCTACTAGAGCTAATAAACAAATTTAGCAAAGTAGCGGGATACAAGATTAATGTACATAAGTCAGTAATGTTTCTATATGCTAGAAATGAACAAACTGAAGAGACACTCAAGAAAAAGATACCATTTTCAATAGCAACTAAAAAAATCAAGTACCTAGGAATAAACTTAACCAAAGATGTAAAAGACCTATACAAAGAAAACTACATAACTCTACTAAAAGAAATAGAAGGGGACCTTAAAAGATGGAAAAATATTCCGTGTTCATGGATAGGAAGGCTAAATGTCATTAAGATGTCAATTCTACCCAAACTCATGTACAGATTCAATGCAATCCCAATCAAAATTCCAACAACCTACTTTGCAGATTTGGAAAAGCTAGTTATCAAATTTATTTGGAAAGGGAAGATGCCTCGAATTGCTAAAGACACTCTAAAAAAGAAAAACGAAGTGGGAGGACTTACACTCCCTGACTTTGAAGCTTATTATAAAGCCACAGTTGCCAAAACAGCATGGTACTGGCACAAAGATAGACATATAGATCAATGGAATCGAATTGAGAATTCAGAGATAGACCCTCAGATCTATGGCCGACTGATCTTTGATAAGGCCCCCAAAGTCACCGAACTGAGCCATAATGGTCTTTTCAACAAATGGGGCTGGGAGAGTTGGATATCCATATCCAAAAGAATGAAAGAGGACCCCTACCTCACACCCTACACAAAAATTAACTCAAAATGGACCAAAGATCTTAATATAAAAGAAAGTACCATAAAACTCCTAGAAGATAATGTAGGAAAACATCTTCAAGACCTTGTATTAGGCGGCCACTTCCTAGACTTTACACCCAAAGCACAAGCAACAAAAGAGAAAATAGATAAATGGGAACTCCTCAAGCTTAGAAGTTTCTGCACCTCAAAGGAATTTCTCAAAAAGGTAAAGAGGCAGCCAACTCAATGGGAAAAAATTTTTGGAAACCATGTATCTGACAAAAGACTGATATCTTGCATATACAAAGAAATCCTACAACTCAATGACAATAGTACAGACAGCCCAATTATAAAATGGGCAAAAGATCTGAAAAGACAGTTCTCTGAAGAGGAAATACAAATGGCCAAGAAACACATGAAAAAATGTTCAGCTTCACTAGCTATTAGAGAGATGCAAATTAAGACCACAATGAGATACCATCTAACACCGGTTAGAATGGCTGCCATTAAACAAACAGGAAACTACAAATGCTGGAGGGGATGTGGAGAAATTGGAACTCTTATTCATTGTTGGTGGGACTGTATAATGGTTCAGCCACTCTGGAAGTCAGTCTGGCAGTTCCTTAGAAAACTAGATATAGAGCTACCATTCGATCCAGCGATTGCACTTCTCGGTATATACCCGGAAGATTGGAAAGCAGTGACACGAACAGATATCTGCACGCCAATGTTCATAGCAGCATTATTCACAATTGCCAAGAGATGGAAACAACCCAAATGTCCTTCAACAGATGAGTGGATAAATAAAATGTGGTATATACACACGATGGAATACTACGCGGCAGTAAGAAGGAACGATCTGGTGAAACATATGACAACATGGATGAACCTTGAAGACATAATGCTGAGCGAAATAAGCCAGGCACAAAAGAGAAATATTATATGCTACCACTAATGTGAACTTTGAAAAATGTAAAACAAATGGTTTATAATGTAGAATGTAGGGGAACTAGCAGTAGAGAGCAATTAAGGAAGGGGGAACAGTAATCCAAGAAGAACAGATAAGCTATTTAACGTTCTGGGGATGCCCAGAAATGACTATGGTCTGTTAATTTCTGATGGATGTAGTAGGAACAAGTTCACTGAAATGTTGCTATATTATGTAACTTTCTTGGGGTAAAGTAGGAACATGTTGGAAGTTAAGCAGTTATCTTAGGTTAGTTGTCTTTTTCTTACTCCCTTGTTATGGTCTCTTTGAAATGTTCTTTTATTGTATGTTTGTTTTCTTTTTAACTTTTTTTTTCATACAGTTGATTTAAAAAAGAAGGGAAAGTTAAAAAAAAAAAAAAGAAAAAAGACAAACAAGGAAAAAAAAAAAAAAGATGTAGTGCCCCCTTGAGGAGCCTGTGGAGAATGCAGGGGTATTCGCCTACCCCACCTCCATGGTTGCTAACATGACCACAGACATAGGGGACTGGTGGTTTGATGGGTTGAGCCCTCTACCATAAGTTTTACCCTTGGGAAGACGGTTGCTGCAAAGGAGAGGCTAGGCCTCCCTGTATTTGTGCCTAAGAGTCTCCTCCTGAACGCCTCTTTGTTGCTCAGATGTGGCCCTCTCTTTCTGGCTAAGCCAACTTGAAAGGTGAAATCACTGCCCTCCCCCCTACGTGGGATCAGACACCCAGGGAAGTGAATCTCTCTGGCAACGTGGAATATGACTCCCGGGGAGGAATGTAGACCCGGCATCGTGGGATGGAGAACATCTTCTTGACCAAAAGGGGGATGTGAAAGGAAATGAAATAAGCTTCAGTGGCAGAGAGATTCCAAAACGAGCCGAGAGATCACTCTGGTGGGCACTCTTACGCACACTTTAGACAACCTTTTTTAGGTTCTAAAGAATTGGGGTAGCTGGTGGTGGATACCTGAAACTATTAAACTACAACCCAGAACCCATGAATCTCGAAGACAGTTGTATAAAAATGTAGCTTATGAGGGGTTACAGTGGGATTGGGAATGCCATAAGGACCAAACTCCACTTTGTCTAGTTTATGGATGGATGTGTAGAAAAGTAGGGGAAGCAAACAAACAGACAAAGGTACCCAGTGTTCTTTTTTACTTCAATTGCTCTTTTTCACTCTAATTATTATTCTTGTTATTTTTGTGTGTGTGCTAATGAAGGTGTCAGGGATTGATTTAGGTGATGAATGTACAACTATGTAATGGTACTGTAAACAATCGAAAGTACAATTTGTTTTGTATGACTGCGTGGTATGTCAATATATCTCAGTAAAATGATGATAAAAAAAAAAAAAAAAAAAAAGAGGCACAGCGGAAACATAAGAACATTCAAAGGCTGAAAGAAAAAGAAGGGACAAAACAGCAGGTTTAGGTATGTTACTACCAGATAATATAGACATCAACAATTTCATTAGGAATGGAGAGGATCACTCCATAAAGATAAGGGTTTATTTTTTTTCACTTTAAAAATGTTTCATATTCTTGCCAACCTATATAATTTATTCTTTAATACATTGATAAGAAGTCTGTTGTGCAAAAATCATAATGATTTATATAATTTTGGGTTACCAATTTTTTCCTGAATATAATCAGATATTGTTACCAAAAGATAATTACCATTTCTCAAGGGACTCTTGTTTTATAGTTGGTTTGCTTGTGGGTTTCCCATCTCCCTCCTTTATTCCCTATCACCTATGGAAGGATATACTTCAAGTATCAGAGGAGTAATATATGCCTGATGGGTAGTAGGTTCTCAGGAAACGACATGTGTTTATGCTGACAATGCGTCACTGCTTAGACATTATTCCATGCCATAATGTAGTGAATTATTTTGACTCTAGATATAAAGCTCAGCTCATGTGTGAGGTTATCATATTTTCCTTTTTTTGTCCTTAAGAAAGTCTGTAACTCATCTTGACTTGTTATCTTTCAGTGAAGGCTGTCTCTCTTTCTCTTATCATATGACTGGTCTACTTACTTATTATATTACTTTTTTATTGCTGCTGGAACAATTTGCAATTTAGTGGCTTAAAACCATCAAGACTTTAGTTTTCAATTCCATAGGTTAGATGTCTGACAGTTCTCACTGGGTTAAAATCAAGGTTTCAAAAGGTCAGTGTTCCCTTCTGGAGGCTCTAAGTATGACTTTCTTTGCCTTTTCTAGCTTCTAGAGACTACCAGCATTCCTCGCCTGGTGGCCGCCTTCTGTCTTCAAAGCTAGCAAAGGCAAGTTGTGTCTTCTCACATCAGGTCACTCTGAATTCACCTCTGTCTTCATCTCTCTTTCTCTGCCTCCCCCTTCCACTTTTAATAACCCTTGTGATTACATTGGGTCCACCTAGAAAATCCAGGATTTGTCTCCCTATCTTAAGGTTACCTAACTAGAAGCCTTAATCCTATTTGCAACCCCAATTCCCGTTTGCCATGTGTTCTAGTTTGCTAATGCTGCCACAATGCAAAACACCAGAAATGGATTGGCTTTTATAAAAGGGGGTTTATTTGGATACACAGTTACAGTCTTAAAGCCATAAAGTGTCCAAGGTAACACAGCAATCGGGTACCTTCACTGGAGGATGGCCAGTGGTGTCCAGAAAACCTCTGTTAGCTGGGAAGGCATGTGGCTGGCGTCTGCTCTGGAGTTCTGGTTTCAAAATGGCTTTCTCCCAGGACGTTCCTCTCTAGGCTTCAGCTTCTCTCCAAAATGTCACTCTTAGTTGATCTTGGTGTGTTTGTCCTCTCTTAGCTTCTCTGGAGCAAAAGTCTGCTTTCAAAGGCCATCTCCAAACTGTCTCTGTAAACTGCAGTTGCTCTTTCAGCTCCTGTGCATTCTTCAAAGTGTCCTTCTTGGCTGTAGCAAGCTCGCTCCTTCTGTCTGAGCTTATATAGTGCTCCAGTAAACTCATCAAGGCCCATGCTGAATGGGTGGGGCCAGACCTCCATGGAAACTATCCAATCAGAGTTATCAACCACAGTTGGGTGGGTTGTGTCTCCATGGAAACACTAAAAGAATTACAATCTAATCAACACTGATACGTCTGCCCACACAAGATTACATCAAAGATAAATGGCATTTTGGGGGACATAATATATTCAAACTGGCACACCATGTAAGGTGACATATTCATGTGTTCCAGGGATGGGGATGTGAACATCGTTGGAGGGGTGGGTGTTATTCTGTCTGTCACCAGTTTTCATTCTATTCTCTTTGCCTATTTCTGCTCTTTCATTTCCTATACTGATACAAAATGTGTTCGTATCACCCTACCTGTCACAAATTATATCTTTTTTTAATTTTTTTAAAATTTTTTATTCATCTTATTGAGATATATTCACATACCATGCAGTCATACAAAACAAATCGCACATTTGATTGTTCACAATACCATTACATAGTTGTGCATTTATCCCCCAAATCAATCCCTGATGCCTTCATTACCACACACACAAAAATGACAAGAATAGTAATTAAAGTGAAAAACGGCAATTAAAGTAAAAAAGAACACTGGGTGGCTTTGTTTGTTTTTTTCCTTCCCCCATTTTTCTGCTCATCCATCCATAAACTAGACAAAGGGGAGTGTGGTCCATATGGCTTTCCCAACCACATTGTCACCCCTTGTATGCTACATTTTTATACAATCGTCTTCAAGATTCATGGGTTCTGGGCTGTAGTTTGATAGTTTCAGGTCTACCGCCAGCTACCCCAATTCATTAGAACCTAAAAAGAGTTGTCTATTTTGTGCGTAAGAGTGCCCACCAGAGTGACCTCTTGGCTCCTTTTGGAATCTCTCTGCCACTGAAGCTTATTTCATTTCCTTTCACTTCCCCCTTTTGGTCAAGAAGATGTTCTCCATCCCGTGATGCTGGGTCTACATTCCTCCCCGGGAGTCGTATTCCATGTTGCCAGGGAGATTCACTCCCCTGGGTGTCTGATCCCACATAGGGAGAGGGCAGTGATTTCATCTGCAAGTTGGACAAATTATATCTTATTCAGTTCATGTAGGTCTTGGCATCTGACCAGTTCAATATGTCTTCTGTTGTAGGAGTGCCCAAGCTCTTTAAGTTCTTTTCCATTTATGGCTCTAATATTGTATAGTTGGGCCTGTCCCCCTTCTCCTTCTTGAAGTTTTTGTGTTGGAAGATTGCATTAACTACTTATTTTATTTCAAGATTATAAAGGGAGTGTAACAAAATAACTACAATGAAAAGGGGGTGGGGCACGATAAGGTTGAGAACCACTGTATAGAAGTAGGAAATTGGCTCCTTGGACTATAGGCAGAAACTCTTCAGGGCTAACTGAAGTGCTCCATCCAATAAAAAGTCATACAAACAGCCTCTCTACCCCCAAAAAACTTGTTCAGGCAGATCTAGAGCTGCTTTCAGTGGAAATATGACCTTGGGAGGTTATTTAATTCTTTTAGCTTAACAAGAACCCCTGCTTGCAGATCTGTGACAAAAGCTTGAAATGGAGTTTATCTGATAGAGGTTCTTAAAGTCTCCACTGAGCAATAAAGGAAAATCAAGCAAATTAACTGAACAATGTAAAACAAAAATGGGCTATTTAGAAAAATTTTCTAGATGAAAATTAAAAATCTGTCTTATTTTTCTGATGGCTATTATGTGATAATGTGCACATATTTTCAAGTTAAAATAAAATTTGCAACCTTCTTTGTGAACTTTTTAATTCTGGTTATATGATTCATGATGGAATGCAACACCAAAACATTCCTTAAAGTTACAGTGACAGTTTCCACATAAATATATATTAAAGCAAAAAGTTTTAAGGTCTTTTCTTAATTCTCTGCGGTTTCCAATGGGATAAATCTCCTCCCTGAGGTTACAAATCAAACACAAGACCCCAGCACATTTATTTAGCCTCTTTCATAAAGATAGTAGAGCAACTGGGACTCCTGTTGATGGGGATTGATGGGGTTGAGCACAAAGTCCTGAAAATTCTATCCCTCAGTGTGGTTTTGGCTTAACAACAGGAAATTATTGGCTCATTGTTTTGGGGCTAGAAGAAGTCCAAAATCAAGATATTGGCAAGGCTTGTTTCTCAGGGAGTTTTCTGGTACTGGCTGCTGGCATTCTTTGGGGTTCCTTGGCTTGTATCTATATCTCCTGTTAAGTGATGATGTCCTCTCCTTCCGTCTTGTCTTTTGGTTTCCAGACTCCTGGTTTCTGGCTCCTCTGTGACCTCCTTTGACTGTATATGTATTTCTTCTGTTTGTAAAGGACCCCAATAATACAGATTAAATTCAACCGTGATTCAGTTGGGCCACACCTTAACTAAAAATTGCATCTTCAAAAGGTCCTATTTACAGTGGGTTCACACCCACACTGGAATGTGGATGAAGATTAAGACCACGCCTTTTTGTTGGGGTACAGACCCTACCATGCTCTCTCATGACTGCTTCAAAATTAGTTCCTTCCTGGTCATGCTCCAAAGAAGAAAACAGGGCAGGAACTAGAAAGAGTTGAATAGATATAATTGCTGGAAATCCTATCCTATGTATGTGTCAAGGGAGAAAATAGAATGTTGCCTCCTTCTGTGAGCATGTTTTAAACCTTCTAACCTTCAAATCATCATAAGGTAGATGGTGGGCTTTTGACTCCGAGAAACTGCCAGTCAACAAATCAAATTTCCTCAGCTTCCCTTGAGTACATATCCAATTCCTAGTGAGTGCCTGGATGGGTTCACTCATTCACCTTAACTCCCACCCCCGCCCTTTCCTGGTTTAGACAATAATAATAACATATAACTGTACCGATCTCTTTTGTGCTAGGCATGGTGCTAAGTTCTTTCACGTTATTTAATTTAATCCTTATAGCATCTCTATGTGATTAGAACTATTATCATCATTTTACAGATGATTTTACAGATACAGACATTTATGGAGGTAAGTAACTCTCCCAAGATAATACAGCAAATAATTGGCAAGGCCCATAAAGGTACTTTGTTCTGCTTAACACTGGTTTTGTACTCTTCATTTGTTCATTCATCGTAAATACTGAGCACTTCATCTATGCTGAACAATGTGCTAGGTGCTGAGCATGCAGTGATCAACAAGCCAGGCCAGGTACCTGCCCTCTGGGAGCTTAAATTTTACTGAGTGAAACAGATGAAAGCAAACAAATAGATTAAATCTTCACAGTTTGTTCTGATTTTGAAGAAGAAAGCGCATAAGGAGCCGTGATAGGAAAGAAAAGAATTTCAGATAGACAGTTGAGGCAAGACGAGGGAGCATTTAATCTAAGTCTTAGGGAAGATGAGGTGTGGGGCAGGGAGAGAGTGGAGGGGCAGCAAGTAACATTCAGGACTTTGCACAAGCCAGCATGGTGGAGGATGAATCGCCCATACTTTGGGTACAACTGGAGAAGTCAATGAGGGAATGCACTTTTGGGGAGAAGTCATGGAGACAAAACATTTTTGGGGAGTGCAATTTGGCAATCTCCATCCACATTTTAAATACATTTTAAATTTGCTTGGATGATGCCCATTTCTTTTCTTACAGGTCTAAAAACTTTTTTCTTGCAAATGTAAACTAAACCATACAAAATCAGGCAATTCTTTCTCTCCTATGGGGAGAGAGGATATGGGATCCAGGTTGTTGTTGCTGGGTTTTTTTTTGTTTTGTTTTCTTTATTCTATCCCATCTTTTCTAGCTATAAGTTATAATGCTCTATTTTGGACTTTTTCCCTACTCCACAGGCAGTCACTGATAGAAATCTTTCCTGGAATGGTAACAGGAAAATAAATGCACTGCAAAGCTGTCACACCACATGCTGGGCTGCACTGAAGGTAAGACCGTAACTTTTAAGTGAAAAAAAAAAAAAGTTTATTTTGGTAAAAGAGTCTCTTTCCAGCTTTCCTAACAGATACCAATGGGAAATACCCTCTAGGGAGAAGAGAGTGGCAGGCAGCCCCCCACGTCCCCGAAGGGCATGCCCTTGTCTGGACAGACAGTCCTTGGTGTGCCTCTCAGAGCCTTTATGTAATGTAGTAGTCAGACTGCAGCTGTACTAGCAAAACCTGCTCCGTAGGATGGCACCAGGCGAGATTTTCATTCGTGCTTTTGTTTTCCTGTAAATCACTTTTGAGTCTCTAGTCCTCCAGTCTGGAAGCAGCAGGCATGTAATTTTGGCAGAGCCCTTCACAGCGAGTTTCTAGTTGTTTTATTGTTTATTTAGTGTGTGGGTGTGAGCAGTAATGAGGAGACTGGTGCCATAGGTTAAGACTGGGCAAATTTCCATTTGCAGCTCTGCCAGCTCTCTACGTTCTAGACAAAATGGAGGGTTAAGCCAATTATCCAGGTAATTCAGGCCAAAGGGCACAGAGAAGAGAATTTCGTGCTTTCTGCCCCCACCTCCTGCACCTGCAATGTGCTGCTTCACTCTGGCTTTGAAACCTGAGTTTCTCATGGCCGTAGGTGACTTGTGTCCAGAGAATAGACAATCCAGCTCAGTGGGCTGGGACCTCCCTGTGTGTGGCAGGAAGAAGACGGGAGATTAGGGTGTGTAGATAGAAATGATCTAACTCCTGGTTTTTAAACATACCCTTCATCATCTTGTTTCTTTTCCTTTTGTAAGCTCTTAAATCTCTGGCATAGCTTAGCATGAATACATTTAGTTCCATTCAGATATCTCCAGGTTCAAATCATGTGGTCATTTTAGTTGGGCTGAGACGTATATTCACATGGATTTCATCTCCTCGTTCATTTGTTCATTCATTCATTCGTTCATTTGTTCCTTCCCTCTGTCCCTCCCTCCCTTCTTTCCACATTTATATAATATCCATACTATTCCAGGTACTGTGCTACATATTAGAGACACATAGTCAAACATGGCATAATCCATAGCCTAAGAAACTCACAGTGTAGTTGTTGTGGAAATAGACAAGTGAATAAATAATTACAATGCCCTGTGGATGAATATTTTGATAGAGGTATACACTGGACACTGCTAGAAAATTTTACATGATTATATTACTCACACACACAGAAAATACACAAAACCAAACAAACCAAACCACCAGAAAACTAATTTTAAATAGCAACACTACCCAGAAAGGAAAATCCAGATTATCAACTGAGATGCACATTAATCTGGCTTAATTTTTTTTTAGTTTTACAGTAAATGAATCTGATATAAAATTATTGGCTGTCCAATAAAACAGATGGTCTGTATAGAATAATTTTTATAATTAGAAGTAATATGTCTTTCTCTTTCATTTAATTGTAAAACTCTATGAGAATATGGATCATGTTTATTTCTTCTTTGAAGATTAGCTACCTTTCCTGAAACATAAAAGATACTTAATTAAAATTTTTGGAAGAAAGGCGAATACCACAATTAAAAAAGGTAATGATTCTTTCTTTAAGGGAAGTACTTGTAAGATATACTGCATACTCCTTTGTATTATGAAGGGTAACATTGAATATATTATTTCTTTGAGAACCCAGAGTCATTATTATGAGTAATAATTATTTAATTGAACATTAGGCATACATGCAATTTATGATACAGGACACAGGGCCAAATAAGAATAAATACTAGGAGGCACGTAACATTTTCTTTCTTGAAAAGACCCCCAGATAGCTGCCATCCTTACTTCTGGTTTATTTTTCAGTGGTCTGTTTCGTTTCTCACATATACGGAAGAAAACCAGTGTATTGCTTTGCCCTAAGGGAGATGTAATATAGCTATTGTTTCCTAATGTAAATCATAAATGAAAAAACCTACACAGTCTCCTCTCAAATGATTTTCTTGCCCTCCAGAAAAATTTTCACTCTCACTGCCAGCTTTCAGTAGCATTCAAATCATCTTTTTTTTTTTTCAAGCACTACATATTTTTTTAATTCAATTTTATTGAGATATATTCACAAACCATACAATCATCCATGGTGTACAATCAGTTGTTCACAGTACCGTTATATAGTTGTGCATTCATCACCATAATCAAGTTTTGAACAGTTTCATTACCACAAAAAAAAGAGTAAAAATTAAAGTAAAAACAAGGACACAAAACATCCCATACTCACCATCCATCCCTATAATTCATTTACTTTCTGTCTGCATTTTTCTACTCATCTGTCCATACACTGGATAAAGGGAGTGGGAGCCATAAGGTTTTCACAATCACATGGTTGCACAGTGTAAGCTACATAGTTATATAATTGTTTTCAGGAATCAAGGCTACTGGGTTATAGTTCATCAGTTTCAGGTATTTCCTTCTAGCTATACCAATACACTAAAAACTAAAAATGGATATCCATATAATACATAAGAATAACCTCCAGAATGACCTCTTGACTCCATTTGAAATCTCTCAGTCACTGAAACTTTGTTTCATTTCTCTTACTGCTATTGGTCCAAGAAGGCTTTCTTGATCCCATGATGCCAGGGCCAAGCTCATCCCCATGAGTCATGTCCCATGTTGCCAGAGAGATTTATATTCCCAGGAGTCATGTCCCACATAGTGAAGAGGGCAGTGAGTTTACCTGCTGAGTTGGTGTAGAGAGAGAGAGAGGCCACATCTGAACAACAAAAGAGGATCTCTGGGGGTGACCCTTAGGCACAATTTTAAATAGGCTTAGCCTTTCCTTTGCAGTAACAAACTTCATAAGGGCAAGCACCAAGATCAAGGGCTCGGCCAGTCACTACGTATTAACTTCAATATCTTTTTCTATATTATTTGTATTAAATTTTATTGAACAAATATTTATGGTACATCTACTATGTATTGGCATTTTTCTAGGAGCTGAGGGCATACCTATTAACAAAAGCCCAAGTCCTTGTCTTCCTGGAGCTTATAATCTAGGGCATATAAGAGAAGTGCATCTCTCACTATGTTATGAATTTGTGCTAGTGTAATTGGCAGGGCTCTTGTTTCGAAGTGTATTTCATAATGACAAGAACATCTACTCCTGAGGATATCATAATATTTTACAGCTGACAATGCTCCTTTAGAGAATACAATTTCATTAGAGTTTGCAGTAACTTTTAAGATAAGTAGGGTAGATGTTGTTGTTTTTCATTTTGTTTTTGTTTTGCAATATACAGATGCATAACTTGGGCTTAGACAAAGTAAATTACTTCTCGAAGTCACACAGATGTAGGTAGTAGAGCTGAGGCTTGAATCCAGAATTTTCTAAAATTCCAAAACCACCTCACTGCTTTCTAAATTAGAACATATTTTTACATTCGTTATTTAATTTGTTCCTCACAATGATTTGTGTGGTATATATTGACTTCACTCCAATGTTGTACCCAATGGTGTGGAATTGTTGAGTTACTGGCTCAATGTCATCTAGCTGGTAAAGGGAGAACTGGGAATTCAACCACATTCATTGAAAAAATCAGCTCTGTACACTAAATACCAGACCAATTTTTTTTAATCTCTCTATATTCTTTAAGACAAATAGACTTAAAAAAATTCATCTTTAATACAGTTGAATGTTTGAATGTTTTATGTATTAACTTCCCATGAAATCAATTTTTCTTACAACACCCAGAATAGAGTTTGAATAATGAGGTGACAGTGGAAGGCAGCAAAATTGTAAAACTGCTACATGACACATTCTGCTTTTCAAAGTATCGTCTACAATTTTCCTTATCCTATCATTCAGATGAGGCCTTTTAAAAAGTACATTGCTGTGAGCAGCCACCTTCCGGATTTGGCCTAGTAGACAAGCTGCAGCCTGCCCTTGAGTTCCCCCCGCCCATCGAGTGGTGCCAAGATGGCGCCCACATCCTGCTTCCGGCTTCTGATGTATGTAACCACCCGCTGTATTCACCAATCATGCTTGTGTGCGTGGCGTTAGCCCATTGGATACACGCAAGGTTTATAAGAAAGTTCCCGGGCAAAGCTCGGGGAGACAGCCCACAAGGAGCCGTACCTGACGGCCGCATCGAGGTTGTTCTCCCCCGAGGTGTCTCGCCCCGGGTGGAACCTGTAAAGATGATGATTGCCTAGTCCCATTAAAAGTTTATCTGCTTTACCACCGCGAGTCCTGAGTGATCACAAGTGCTCCGGGTAAGACGTTGTCCGCACCCTCTCTCCCCTTATCTCTCTGGTCCCCATCGCCGGCCGACCGAGGACTCGAGGCGGGGCGGAGAAGCGCCGGACAAGTGGTGGCCCGTACGGGGAACTTCGAACCCGCAACCTCATTTGCGTTCCCCTCGCCCCGACGGAGACGTGCTCCCGGGATCCGTGGTTTGACCTCCGCGACTGATCACCGCGAGAAGGTAAGCACCCCCTTTCCATACGAGGACTAGGGCCCGTGGGCGTTCAGGTAGCCCCGGGGACTCGGAAGAGCTCTCCGAGTGATTACAAGACAGTGCCGGCTGCAAGCATGGGGCAGTCCGGGAGTTCACCCCTACTAACCCCCTTAAAGACCCTTTTGAAACAGTGGGGTATCTCAGTTAAGAGAAGCTCTCTCCAGCGATTTTTTGATGATGTGGCCACTTTTGCCCCCTGGTTTCCTTGTTCTGGCAGCCTTAATCTGCCCTCTTGGATGAAACTTGGTCGTGATATAGACCGAGCGCGCCAAACGGGTGTCTGTTTGGACCCGATTCTAGTCCTTATATGGGAGACTGTTCGTGCAGTACTTGAGTTAGAATCAGCCACAGGCCTAACTATGCCTACCGCCTTGTTGCAGGCGCGACATGCACTCCAAGAGGCTCAGTCTGTTTCATCTGCGGAGGGCTCCCATAAGGGCAAGCCGCCGGAGTCGAGTGCTAGTTCTGATAATTCTGACTCAGAATCTGAAAGTGAGGCAGATGAAGGGCCGGAAGCGCCTCCGCTGATTGACCTAGAGGGGCCTCCTGTCTCACCCACGCGGCCCTCCGCCCCACCAGCAACGGCTGCTGCGCCTCAGAGGATGCACCTGCATCCGGTGGATGGTTTCAGCGGTTCCGTAAAGGGCCCTTATAGAGGGCTCCCTCTGGCGGACATGCCGAGTACATACCCTAACCTTCCCGCGCAATGCCCAGAATCCCCACCCGACTACGCGGACCCTCCGCACCCTTCACCCAATAGGAGGCATTTTTGGAGGTGGAGCCCTTTTACCACATTCAGACCTTTTGGCGTTCTTGGCGGCTACCGACCGCTGCTCAATGAACCCGAACCAGCCTCCGAGATGTTCCCAGTCATTATCAATCAGCAAGCTCGTAATCATGAACCCTATGATTACAAGCTCTTGAAGGAGCTGAGGCAAGCCGTCCATCAGTACGGCCCTAACGCCCCTTACACCCTGAATATGGTTGAAAACCTCTCCGCCCTAAATCATACACCTGCAGATATCCTTCAGCTGGCTCGCTCTTGCTTGCCTCCTGGCAGGTTTATCGATTGGAAGGCGTGGTTTGAGGAGTTAGCTGAGGAACAAGCCGCAAGAAACGCTGTGGCAAGGCACGGCGGGTGGAATGCGGATATGCTTTTAGGGAAAGGTGCTCACGCCCAGAATCAGACAGGATACCCCCAGGAGGTTTATGCCCAAATTTTTCGCTGTTTCATAGGGGCTTGGAAAAAATTGACAGGGGAAGGAGAGGCGCAGGCTTCGCTTAGCGGCATACACCAGGGTCCCACAGAACCTTTTGTAGATTTTGTAGCGAAAATGCAGACTGCGGCTGAGAGGATTTTCTCAGATCCAATGGTTGCAGAAACTGTGGTTAAGCAGATGATTTTTGAGCAATGCAATAAGGAGTGCAAGGTTATCCTGGCACAGAATAAGGGAAAGAGCTTGACAGAGTGGGTTCGGCTTTGCAGGGACGCTGGCAGCCCGTTAACTAATGCGGGGCTGGCTGCTATGTTAGCCAGCTCCTTACAAGTAAACACAAAGGACCCCAGAGCTTTAGAGGTAAAGCCAAAAAGATGCTATGGCTGTGGCCAGTCTGGGCATTTTAAGAGAGACTGCCCCAATAAAGATCAACCGCCTGCCGTTCAGCACCTCCGCGGGCCACGTGCAGTCACTAGGCTGTGTGGCCGCTGCCACAAGGGGCCTCACCGCGCCGAGGACTGTAAGTCAGTCTTCAATGCGCAAGGAGTACGCCTTTCTGGTCGTCCTGAGCAAGATTCAAAAAACGGGCAGGGGGGGTCCACCCTTGCGGTGGGCCCCCAAACACACCAACGGACGATGCGGCCCCCATCCAGACCCGCGCATCTCCCGGATCAGCAGGATTGGACCTCCGTGCCACCTCCGGGCTCGTGCTAACCCCAGCTATGGGAGTCCAATTGGTGGGGACCTCTTTCAGGGGGCCCCTTCCAGTAGGAACCGTGGGGCTTATATTAGGGAGAGCATCCATAGCGTTAAGAGGATTAACAATTGTGCCAGGTGTTGTAGACTCAGATTTCACGGGTAATGTCCAGGTTATGGTGCAGTCTCTGCAGGGCACTCTGGTCATTGCAGAGGGCGATAGGTTGGCACAGCTTCTGCTCTTGCCCAGCCTGCATTCAGTCTTTCCAAGCAAGCCAGGACAGAGGGGGAATAAAAGATTTGGGTCCTCCGGAGAAGTTTTTGAGGGTCTTCAGATGTCCCTAGAGTCTCGACCCATGCTGACTCTTAAAGTACAAGGCCGAGCCTTCCTAGGTCTGTTAGAT
The DNA here is from genome assembly GCF_015220235.1 of Choloepus didactylus. Lineage (NCBI taxonomy): Eukaryota > Metazoa > Chordata > Mammalia > Pilosa > Megalonychidae > Choloepus > Choloepus didactylus. Next base: position 19,462,220 of record NC_051313.1, on the reverse strand, counting down.
ACTGGAGCCGATAGGTCGATTATAAGACAGCAAGATTGGCCCCCCGCTTGGCCAACGAACCAAGCGGAAGACACCATCAGAGGGATCGGCCAAATCTCAGCGCCCATGGTGAGCGCCATTACTCTCCATTGGGAGGATGAGGAAGGGCATCAAGGCAGTTTTCAGCCTTATGTGCTGGCCCTGCCTGTTTCGTTATGGGGAAGAGATATTCTAGCTCAAATGGACGTGACTTTAACCACTGGTTACTCTCCAACTTCTAAACAGTTGCTGAATAGAATGGGATATGTCCCGGGCAGGGGGCTGGGAGCCTCCTTGCAAGGGCGCGTGAAGCCCATTCAGGCTGACTCTAACCCCGGTAGACAAGGCCTGGGTTTTTCCTAGGGGCCACTGAGGGTGCATACCTGCCTACACCTATAAAGTTAACATGGAAAGTTAAGGCTCCAGTCTGGGTACCTCAGTGGCCCTTACCTCAGGAAAAACTTTCAGCATTGCATGCTTTGGTGTCAGATCAGTTGGAGAGGGGGCACATCGTCCCTTCCACGTCACCCTGGAACACCCCTATCTTCGTCATCAAAAAGAAATCAGGTGCGTGGAGGCTTTTACATGATTTGAGGGCCATAAATAGTTGCATGGAGCCTCTAGGACCTGTCCAGATGGGGTTGCCCCTTCTCTCAACTCTGCCGGAGCGGTGGCCTGTTGTTGTCATAGACATTAGAGATTGCTTCTTTTCTATCCCACTTCACCCTGAGGATGCCTCAAAATTTGCTTTAAGACAGACAACGGCCCGGCTTACGTTAGCAAAGCTTTTCAAAAGTTTTGTGATGTTATGGAAGTTAACCTAAAACACGGCATCCCATACAACCCTCAGGGGCAGGGTGTCATCGAGAGAGCGCATAGGACCATTAAAGAACTATTGCAAAAGCAAAAGGAGGGAATAGGTCATGGTCTGTCCCCCAGGGCCCAGTTGTCTGCCGCCCTATTTACATACAATTATTTAAATGAAAACGCATCAACCATGACGCCTGCCCTACAACATACCACCCCAGGTCCTCCGCATAGAGGCCTGGTCCGTTGGAGGGATGTTCTGTCGGGGCAATGGAAAGGTCCTGACCCAGTGCTCAGCTGGGCCAGAGGCTCTGTTTGTGTCTTTCCCCAGGAACCAGGACGCCAACCAGTGTGGGTACCGGAGAGATTGGTGAGAACCGTGCAGTCGCCTGAGAACACCAAAGAACTGCAGCCTGACGGGTCGTTAAACCCCCAACGTGACCTGTTGGATCCAGTCCTCAACTCGCGTGATGAGCGGTCAAATGATGTCGACGGTGTCGACCACTCCCCAGCAGACCGGGAAGAGGGCCAGGAATATTGACCTTTTTTCCCTCCTGGTTCTCTTGGCCTAATCTGACCAACTGGGTTCTTCTTGCTGTGGGGTTATTAGTAGGTTTGATCATTGTTAAGAGTTTGCTGGAGCGTTTGTTTCAAAGACAACAGCAATTACGTGTTACCGCCATGATGGCCATGTCCTCTGCCTGTAACCCTCCTGATAACTATAGTCCCTCTGCCCAGCACCCATCCCAACCACTCGAAGCTGGGCATTCGGGGGTAAGGTTCGCAGCTAAGTATATGAAAAAATCTCGTATATAAACATTCGGTACCAGTGGCCCTAATTTTTGTCTCAGGTGGACCTCTTACGCAGAGTCCTAGTTGTGGCCAGACGGGACCCTTGGCGTTTGCACAGAGGCTCCTAGTGACGCCCTCGGCACTGGCTACCTTCTCCTAATCCTCCTGTCCCCCAGTTGCGAGACTGAGTACTGCAAGGAGGGCCACGTGGTTTCCGGCTCACGGGTTCTCCGGTCTCTATATGAAGTGAGCATTCTGGTCGGTGCCAGAGGTCCCACCTTGGTATGGCCGGGACCTAGTCCAGACTCCCCAAAGCACCAAAAAATACGTTGTGGGCCATCTTGGTCCACGGGAGCACGTTCATCACTGGAGACACTGGGGCATAAAAAACAAAAAAGGGGGAGATGTGAGCAGCCACCTTCCGGATTTGGCCTAGTAGACAAGCTGCAGCCTGCCCTTGAGTTCCCCCCGCCCATCGAGTGGTGCCAAGATGGCGCCCACATCCTGCTTCCGGCTTCTGATGTATGTAACCACCCGCTGTATTCACCAATCATGCTTGTGTGCGTGGCGTTAGCCCATTGGATACACGCAAGGTTTATAAGAAAGTTCCCGGGCAAAGCTCGGGGAGACAGCCCACAAGGAGCCGTACCTGACGGCCGCATCGAGGTTGTTCTCCCCCGAGGTGTCTCGCCCCGGGTGGAACCTGTAAAGATGATGATTGCCTAGTCCCATTAAAAGTTTATCTGCTTTACCACCGCGAGTCCTGAGTGATCACAAGTGCTCCGGGTAAGACGTTGTCCGCACCCTCTCTCCCCTTATCTCTCTGGTCCCCATCGCCGGCCGACCGAGGACTCGAGGCGGGGCGGAGAAGCGCCGGACATATTGCAGGTGCCAAAATAAGATTAAAACAACCAGAAAAACAAAACAAAACAAAACTCCAGCCACTCACCCATTAACACATACCTTGTGAATATAGAGCTAGAAAGGTACATTATTTTTGATGGATTGAATTTCCAATCATGCAGGTTTTATTATACAGAAGACAGCTGAATTGGTAAATGCAAAACCTGTTAAGGTATCTTTTTTCTTCTTAACTTCAGTGGTTTGAGATTATTACTGTTTGGCAAGAACGAAGAAAATGGACCACAATCACTAGGGTTCATGAATAAGTTTTAAAAGTCCATATAATTTTCCTTCAGCTTCATTGTTTGAAGACTTACTCTCCATGGATACACTCAGCCCTTAGGTTTCATATCCCACTGCCAAAAGTAAGAGCTGCTTGTCAGAAGTCAACTGGCCCCAGTGGTACAAAAAGAGCTTCTACCTTCTTGTTAATAGGAAACACATTGTATAGTAATCTGTACTAATGCATTGTTACTCTTCTTGTAGACACTCAGACATTGTCCTGGACAGCATTATGGTTTCCTTTGCCAGTGGACACCCCAATGGAGGTCCCTCACCCCATACTGTTTGGGGTACCATTAAGATGGCACCCCCTCTAGTACAGTGATGCCTGTGGAACTCCAAGTTTGAAAGGACTCATGAAAAGCCTTAACAAACTGTTTCATTATATCTATTTTACATTTTATTCAAAGAGACTATCAAGGTATTTAGGATTGGGGAAGACAGGAAGTTATTATATGTGTGCCGGGCACAGTGAGGTGCTTTCCTTGTGCTATCTCATTTAATTGTCACAAGCACAACTCTATAACATACATGTTATCACTATTTTACCGCTGAGAAATCTGGCACTCAAGAAAGTTAAATAGCTTGTCAAAGATCAAATTACAGAGCTGGGATTTCAAATTTAGATATAACTCACTCCAAAGAATGCTGCTCTTTCTACTTTTCATTTGGTTTTCCGGGCTTTATTTGCCTTTATATCAAATGAAAGTGAAATAATTTCTCTTATGATATGCAAACTGGTGAATCAAATGTATTTTTCTTGAATCCACATGTCCTTTAATTTTCAAAGCTTTATTTTTGTTTGTTTTGTTTGTTTTCTGTTGGTAAAAGTGGAGTACCTCCAGGCAGAAGCAGGACTGGTTACAGTGGGGTTTTGAAAGATGGGTTGAGAGTTGGGCTACTTAACTGGTTTTCCCACTCTTGGCCCCAATCTCTACTGTAATAAATAGGGTCTACTCGGCCCAAATACTTATATGTGACAACAGGTTAGAAGGATTCTTTTACTTGAGACTTTATGAA